>NC_139226.1:113843246-114223920 GCF_055691185.1 Crinia signifera | reverse complement strand
TCCCTGCCATGCCCAGGCTTGCCCTGGCAGCTGTTGCTGGCCCCCAAAGCGGAAGTGGGTGGGCCCAGGCCACCTTAAGTCCCCTGCCATGCCCAGGCTTGCCCTGGCAACTGATGCTGGCCCCCAAAGCAGAAGTGGGCGGGCCCAGGTCCCTTAAGCCCCCTGCCATGCCCAAGCTTGCCCTGGCAACTGTTGCTGGCCCCCAAAGCGGAAGTGGGCGGGCCCAGGGCCCCCTTAAGCCCCTGCCATGCCCAGGCTTGCCCTGGCAGCTGTTGCTGGCCCCTAAAGCGGAAGTGGGAAGGGCCCAGGCCCCCTTAAGCCCCCTGCCATGCCCAGGCTTGCCCCTGGCTGCTGTTGCTGGCCCCCAAAGCGGAAGTGGGGAGGGCCCAAGCCCCTTAAGCCCCCTGCCATGCCCAGGCTTGCCCTGGCAGCTGTTGCTGGCCCCCAAAGCGGAAGTGGGTGGGCCAGGCCACCTTAAGTCCCCTGCCATGCCCAGGCTTGCCCTGGCAACTGATGCTGGCCCCCAAAGCAGAAGTGGGCGGGCCCAGGTCCCCTTAAGCCCCCTGCCATGCCCAAGCTTGCCCTGGCAACTGTTGCTGGCCCCCAAAGCGGAAGTGGGCGGGCCCAGGCCCCCTTAAGCCCCCTGCCATGCCCAGGCTTGCCCTGGCAGCTGTTGCTGGCCCCTAAAGCGGAAGTGGGGAAGGGCCCAGGCCCCCTTAAGCCCCCTGCCATGCCCAGGCTTGCCCTGGCAACTGTTGCTGTCCCCAAAGCGGAAGTGGGCGGGCCCAGGCCACCTTAAGTCCCCTGCCATGCCCAGGCTTGCCCTGGCAACTGATGCTGGCCCCCAAAGCGGAAGTGGGCGGGCCCAGGCCCCCTTAAGCCCCTCGCCATGCCCAGGCTTGCCCTGGACACTGTTGCTGGCCCCCAAAAGCGGAAGTGGGCGGGCCCAGGTCACCTTAAGCCCCCTGCCATGCCCAGGCTTGGCCCTGGCAACTGTTGCTGGCCCCAAAGCAGAAGTGGGCGGGCCCAGGTCCCCTTAAGCCCCCTGCCATGCCCAAGCTTGCCCTGGCAACTGTTGCTGGCCCCCAAAGCGGAAGTGGGCGGGACCAGGCCCCCTTAAGCCCCCTGCCATGCCCAGGCTTGCCCTGGCAGCTGTTGCTGGCCCCCAAAGCGGAAGTGGGAAGGGCCCAGGCCCCCTTAAGCCCCCTGCCATGCCCAGGCTTGCCCTGACAGCTGTTGCTGGCCCCCAAAGTTGAAGTGGGAAGGGCCCAGGCCGCCTTAAGCCCCCTGCCATGCCCAGGCTTGCCCTGGCAGCTGTTGCTGGCCCCCAAAGCGGAAGTGGGCGGGCCCAGGCCCCCTTAAGCCCCCTGCCATGCCTAGGTTTGCCCTGGCAGCTGTTGCTGGCCCCCAAAGCGGAAGTGGGCGGGCCCAGGCCCCCTTAAGCCCCCTGCCATGCCCAGGCTTGGCCTGGCAGCTGTTGCTGGCCCCCAAAGCGGAAGTGGGCGGGCCCAGGTCACCTTAAGCCCCCTGCCATGCCCAGGCTTGCCCTGGCAACTGTTGCTGGCCCCAAAGCAGAAGTGGGCGGGCCAGGTCCCCTTAAGCCCCCTGCCATGCCCAAGCTTGCCCTGGCAGCTGTTGCTGGCCCCCAAAGCGGAAGTAGGCGGGCCCAGGCCCCCTTAAGCCCCCTGCCATGCCCAGGCTTGCCCTGGCAGCTGTTGCTGGCCCCCAAAGCGGAAGTGGGCGGGGCCCAGGCCCCCTTAAGCCCCCTGCCATGCCCAGGCTTGCCCTGGCAACTGTTGCTGGCCCCCAAAGCGGAAGTGGGCGGGCCCAGGCCCCCTTAAGCCCCTGCCATGCCCAGGCTTGCCCTGGCAACTGATGCTGGCCCCCAAAGCGGAAGTGGGCGGGCCCAGGCCCCACTAAGCCCCCTGCCATGCCCAGGCTTGCCCTGGCAACTGATGCTGGCCCCCAAAGCGGAAGTGGGCGGGCCAAGGCCCCCTAAGCCCCCTGCCATGCCAGGCTTGCCCTGGCAACTGATGCTGGCCCCCAAAGCGGAAGTGGGCGGGCCCAGGCCCCCTTAAGCCCCCTGCCATGCCCAGGCTTGCCCTGACAGCTGTTGCTGGCCCCCAAAGCGGAAGTGGGAAGGGCCCAGGCCCCCTTAAGCCCCCTGCCATGCCCAGGCTTGCCCTGGCAGCTGTTGCTGGCCCCCAAAGCGGAAGTGGGCGGGCCCAGGTCCCCTTAAGCCCCCTGCCATGCCCAGGCTTGCCCTGGCAGCTGTTGCTGGCCCCCAAAGCGGAAGTGGGCGGGCCCAGGCCCCCTTAAGCCCCCTGCCATGCCTAGGTTTGCCCTGGCAGCTGTTGCTGGCCCCAAAGCGGAAGTGGGCGGGCCCAGGCCCCCTTAAGCCCCCTGCCATGCCCAGGCTTGGCCTGGCAGCTGTTGCTGGCCCCCAAAGCGGAAGTGGGCGGGCCCAGGCCCCCTTAAGCCCCCTGCCATGCCCAAACTTGCCCTGGCAGCTGTTGCTGGCCCCCAAAGCGGAAGTGGCGGGCCAAGGCCCCCCTAAGCCCTGCCATGCCCAGGCTTGCCCTGACAGCTGTTGCTGGCCCCCAAAGCGGAAGTGGGAATGGCCCAGGGCCCCCTTAAGCCCCCTGCCATGCCCAGGCTTGCCCTGGCAACTGTTGCTGGCCCCCAAAGCGGAAGTGGGCGGGCCCAGGCCCCCTTAAGCCCCCTGCCATGCCCAGGCTTGCCCTGGCAACTGATGCTGGCCCCCAAAGCGGAAGTGGGCGGGCCCAGGCCCCCCTAAGCCCCCTGCCATGCCCAGGCTTGCCCTGGCAACTGATGCTGGCCCCAAAGCGGAAGTGGGCGGGCCAAGGCCCCCCTAAGCCCCCTGCCATGCCCAGGCTTGCACTGGCAACTGATGCTGGCCCCCAAAGCGGAAGTGGGCGGGCCCAGGCCCCCTTAAGCCCCCTGCCATGCCCAGGCTTGGCCTGGCAGCTGTTGCTGGCCCCCAAAGCGGAAGTGGGCGGGCCCAGGCCCCCTTAAGCCCCCTGCCATGCCCCAGGCTTGCCCTGGCAGCTGTTGCTGGCCCCCAAAGCGGAAGTGGGCGGGCCAAGGCCCCCCTAAGCCCCCTGCCATGCCCAGGCTTGCCCTGGCAACTGATGCTGGCCCCCAAAGCGGAAGTGGGCGGGCCCAGGCCCCCTTAAGCCCCCTGCCATGCCCAGGCTTGCCCTGACAGCTGTTGCTGGCCCCCAAAGCGGAAGTGGGAAGGGCCCAGGCCCCCTTAAGCCCCCTGCCATGCCCAGGCTTGCCCTGGCAGCTGTTGCTGGCCCCCAAAGCGGAAGTGGGCGGGCCCAGGCCCCCTTAAGCCCCCTGCCATGTCCAGGCTTGCCCTGGCAGCTGTTGCTGGCCCCCAAAGCGGAAGTGGGCGAGCCCAGGCCGCCTTAAGCCCCCTGCCATGCCCAGGCTTGCCCTGGCAGCTGTTGCTGGCCCCCAAAGCGGAAGTGGGAAGGGCCCAGGCCCCCTTAAGCCCCCTGCCATGCCCAGGCTTGCCCTGGCAGCTGTTGCTGGCCCCCCAAAGCGGAAGTGGGCGGGCCCAGGCCACCTTAAGTCCCCTGCCATGCCCAGGCTTGCCATGGCAACTGATGCTGGCCCCCAAAGCGGAAGTGGGCGGGGCCCAGGCCCCCCTAAGCCCCCTGCCATGCCCAGGCTTGCCCTGGCAACTGATGCTGGCCCCCAAAGCGGAAGTGGGCGGGCCCAGGCCCCCTAAGCCCCCTGCCATGCCCAGGCTTGCCCTGGCAAACTGTTGCTGGCCCCCAAAGCGGAAGTGGGCGGGCCCAGGCCCTCTTAAGCCCCCTGCCATATCCAGGCTTGCCCTGGCAGCTGTTGCTGGCCCCCAAAGCGGAAGTGGGCGGGCCCAGGGCCCCCTTAAGCCCCCTGCCATGCCCAGGCTTGCCCTGGCAGCTGTTGCTGGCCCCTAAAGCGGAAGTGGGAAGGGCCCAGGCCCCCTTAAGCCCCTGCCATGCCCAGGCTTGCCCTGGCAGCTGTTGCTGGCCCCCAAAGCGGAAGTGGGTGGGCCCAGGCCACCTTAAGTCCCCTGCCATGCCCAGGCTTGCCCTGGCAACTGATGCTGGCCCCCAAAGCAGAAGTGGGCGGGCCCAGGTCCCCTTAAGCCCCCTGCATGCCCAAGCTTGCCCTGGCAACTGTTGCTGGCCCCCAAAGCGGAAGTGGGCGGGCCCAGGCCCCTTAAGCCCCCTGCCATGCCCAGGCTTGCCCTGGCAGCTGTTGCTGGCCCCCAAAGCGGAAGTGGGAAGGGCCCAGTCCCCCTTAAGCCCCCTGCCATGACCAGGCTTGACCTGGCAGCTGTTGCTGGCCCCCAAAGCGGAAGTGGGAGGGCCCAGGCCCCCTTAAGCCCCCTGCCATGCCCAGGCTTGCCCTGGCAGCTGTTGCTGGCCCCCAAAGCGGAAGTGGGCGGGCCCAGGCCCCCTTAAGCCCCCTGCCATGCCAGGTTTGCCCTGGCAGCTGTTGCTGGCCCCCAAAGCGGAAGTGGGCGGGCCCAGGCCACCTTAAGCCCCCTGCCATATCCAGGCTTGCCCTGGCAGCTGTTGCTGGCCCCAAAGCGGAGTGGGCGGGCCCAGGCCCCCTTAAGCCCCCTGCCATATCCAGGCTTGCCCTGGCAGCTGTGGCTGGCCCCCAAAGCGGAAGTGGGCGGGCCCAGGCCCCTTAAGCCCCCTGCCATGCCCAGGCTTGCCCTGGCAGCTGTTGCTGGCCCCCAAAGCGGAAGTGGGAAGGGCCCAGGCCCCCTTAAGCCCCCTGCCATGCCCAGGCTTGCCCTGGCAGCTGTTGCTGGCCCCCAAAGCGGAAGTGGAGGGCCCAGGCCCCCTTAAGCCCCCTGCCATGCCCAGGCTTGCCCTGGCAACTGTTGCTGGCCCCCAAAGCGGAAGTGGGCGGGCCCAGGCCACCTTAAGTCCCCTGCCATGCCCAGGCTTGCCCTGGCAGCTGTTGCTGGCCCCTAAAGCGGAAGTGGGAAGGGCCCAGGCACCCTTAAGCCCCCTGCCATGCCCAGGCTTGCCCTGGCAGCTGTTGCTGGCCCCCAAAGCGGAAGTGGGTGGGCCCAGGCCACCTTAAGTCCCCTGCCATGCCCAGGCTTGCCCTGGCAACTGATGCTGGCCCCAAAGCGGAAGTGGGCGGGCCCAGGCCCCCCTAAGCCCCCTGCCATGCCCAGGCTTGCCCTGGCAACTGTTGCTGGCCCCCAAAGCGGAAGTGGGTGGGCCCAGGCCACCTTAAGCCCCCTGCCATGCCCAGGCTTGCCCTGGCAACTGTTGCTGGCCCCCAAAGCGGAAGTGGGCGGGCCCAGGCCACCTTAAGTCCCCTGCCATGCCCAGGCTTGCCCTGCAACTGATGCTGGCCCCCAAAGCAGAAGTGGGCGGGCCCAGGTCCCCTTAAGCCCCCTGCCATGCCCAAGCTTGCCCTGGCAACTGTTGCTGGCCCCAAAGCGGAAGTGGGCGGGCCCAGGCCCCCTTAAGCCCCCTGCCTTGCCCAGGCTTGCCCTGGCAGCTGTTGCTGGCCCCCAAAGCGAAGTGGGAAGGGCCCAGTCCCCCTTAAGCCCCCTGCCATGACCAGGCTTGACCTGGCAGCTGTTGCTGGCCCCCAAAGCGGAAGTGGGAGGGCCCAGGCCCCCTTAAGCCCCCTGCCATGCCCAGGCTTGCCCTGGCAGCTGTTGCTGGCCCCCAAAGCGGAAGTGGGCGGGCCCCAGGCCCCCTTAAGCCCCCTGCCATGCCCAGGCTTTGCCCTGGCAGCTGTTGCTGGCCCCCAAAGCGGAAGTGGGAAGGGCCCAGTCCCCCTTAAGCCCCCTGCCATGCCCAGACTTGCCCTGGCAAATGTTGCTGGCCCCCAAAGCGGAAGTGGGCGGGCCCAGGCCCCCTTAAGCCCCTGCCATGCCCAGGCTTGCCCTGTCAACTTGTTGCTGGCCCCCAAAGCGGAAGTGGGCGGGCCCAGGCCCCCCTAAGCCCCCTGCCATGCCCAGGATTGCCCTGGCAACTGTTGCTGGCCCCCAAAGCGGAAGTGGGCGGGACCAGGCCCCCTAAGCCCCCTGCCATGCCCAGGCTTGTCCTGGCAGCTGTTGCTGGCCCCCAAAGCGGAAGTGGGCGGGCCCAGGCCCCCTTAAGCCCCCTGCCATGCCCAGGTTTGCCCTGGCAGCTGTTGCTGGCCCCCAAAGCGGAAGTGGGCGGGCCCAGGCCCCCTTAAGCCCCCTGCCATGCCCAGGTTTGCCCTGGCAGCTGTTGCTGGCCCCCAAAGCGGAAGTGGGCGGGCCCAGGCCCCCTTAAGCCCCTGCCATGCCCAGGCTTGCCCTGGCAACTGTTGCTGGCCCCCAAAGCGGAAGTGGGCGGGGCCCAGGCCCCCTTAAGCCCTCTGCCATGCCCAGGCTTGCCCTGGCAACTGTTGCTGGCCCCCAAAGCGGAAGTGGGCGGGCCCAGGCCACCTTAAGTCCCCTGCCATGCCCAGGCTTGCCCTGGCAACTGATGCTGGCCCCCAAAGCGGAGTGGGCGGGCCCAGGCCCGCTTAAGGCCCCCTGCCATGCCCAGGCTTGCCCTGGCAACTGTTGCTGGCCCCCAAAGCGGAAGTGGGCGGGCCCAGGTCCCTTAAGCCCCCTGCCATGCCCAAGCTTGCCCTGGCAGCTGTTGCTGGCCCCCAAAGCGGAAGTGGGCGGGCCCAGACCCCCTTAAGCCCCCTGCCATGCCCAGGCTTGCCCTGGCAACTGTTGCTGGCCCCCAAAGCGGAAGTGGGCGGGCCCAGGCACCTTAAGTCCCCTGCCATGCCCAGGCTTGCCCTGGCAACTGATGCTGGCCCCCAAGCGGAAGTGGGCGGGCCCAGGTCACCTTAAGCCCCCTGCCATGCCCAGGCTTGCCCTGGCAAACTGTTGCTGGCCCCCAAAGCGGAAGTGGGCGGGCCCAGGTCCCCTTAAGCCCCCTGCCATGCCCAAGCTTGCCCTGGCAACTGTTGCTGGCCCCCAAAGCGGAAGGTGGCGGGCCCAGGCCCCCTTAAGCCCCCTGCCATGCCAGGCTTGCCCTGGTAACTGTTGCTGGCCCCCAAAGCGGAAGTGGGCGGGTCCAGGCCCCCTTAAGCCCCCTGCCACGCCCAGGCTTGCCCTGGCAGCTGTTGCTGGCCCCCAAAGCGGAAGTGGGAAGGGCCCAGGTCCCCTTAAGCCCCCTGCCATGCCCAAGCTTGCCCTGGCAACTGTTGCTGGCCCCCAAAGCGGAAGTGGGCGGGCCCAGGCCCCCTTAAGCCCCCTGCCATGCCCAGGCTTGCCCTGGCAGCTGTTGCTGGCCCCAAAGCGGAAGTGGGAAGGGCCCAGGCCCCCTTAAGCCCCCTGCCATGCCCAGGCTTGCCCTGGCAGCTGTTGCTGGCCCCCAAAGCGGAAGTGGGAAGGGCCCAGGCCCCCTTAAGCCCCCTGCCATGCCCAGGCTTGCCCTGGCAGCTGTTGCTGGCCCCCAAAGTGGAAGTGGGCGAGTCCAGGCCCCTTAAGCCCCCTGCCATGCCCAGGCTTGCCTGGCAACTGTTGCTGGCCCCCAAAGCGGAAGTGGGTGGGTCCAGGCCCCCTTAAGCCCCCTGCCATGCCCAGGCTTGCCCTTGCAACTGTTGCTGGCCCCCAAAGCGGAAGTGGGCGGGTCCAGGCCCCCTTAAGCCCCCTGCCATGCCCAGGCTTGCCATGGCAACTGTTGCTGGCCCCCAAGCGGAGTGGGCGGGTCCAGGCCCCCTTAAGCCCCCTGCCATGCCCAGGATCTCCCTGGCAACTGTTGCTTTCCCCCAAAGCGGAAGTGGGCGGGCCCAGGCACCCTTAAGCCCCCTGCCATGCCCAGGCTTGCCCTGGCAACTGTTGTTGGCCCCCAAAGCGGAAGTGGGCGGGTCCAGGCCCCCTTAAGCCCCCTGCCATGCCCAGGCTTGCCTGGCAACTGTTGCTGCCCCCAAAGCGGAAGTGGGCCGGTCCAGGCCCCCTTAAGCCCCCTGCCATGCCGAGGCTCGCCCTGGCAACTGTTGCTGGCCCCCAAAACGGAAGTGGGCGGGTCCAGGCCCCCTTAAGCCCCCTGCCATGCCCAGGCTTGCCCTGGCAACTGTTGCTGGCCCCCAAAGCGGAAGTTGGCGGGTCCAGGCCCCCTTAAGCCCCCTGCCATGCCCAGGCTTGCCCTGGCAACTGTTGCTGGCCCCCAAAGCGGAGGTGGGCGGGTCCAAGACCCCTTAAGCCCCCTGCCATGCCCAGGCTTGCCCTGGCAACTGTTGCTGGCCCCCAAAGCGGAAGTGGGTGGGTCCAGGCCCCCTTAAGCCCCTGCCATGCCCAGGCTTGCCCTTGCAACTGTTGCTGGCCCCCAAAGCGGAAGTGGGCGGGTCCAGGCTTCCTTAAGCCCCCTGCCATGCCCCAGGCTTGCCCTGGCAACTGTTGATGGCCCTCAAAGCGGAAGTGGGCGGGTCCAGGCCCCCTTAAGCCCACTGCCATGCCCAGGCTCGCCCTGGCAACTGTTGCTGGCCCCAAAGCGGAAGTGGGCGGGTCCAGGCCCCTTTAAGCCCCCTGCCATGCCCAGGCTTGCCCTGGCAACTGTTGCTGGCCCCCAAAGTGGAAGTGGGCGGGTCCAGGCCCCCTTAAGCCCCCTGCCATCCCCAGGCTTGCCCTGGCAACTGTTGCTGGCCCTCAAAGCGGAAGTGGGCGGGTCTAGGCCCCCTTAAGCCCCCTGCCATGCCCAGGCTCGCCCTGGCAACTGTTGCTGGCCCCCAAAGCGGAAGTGGGCGGGTCCAGGCCCCCTTAAGCCCCCTGCCATGCCCAGGCTTGCCCTGGCATCTGTTGCTGGCCCCCAAAGCGGAAGTTGGCGGTCCAGGCCCCCTTAAGCCCCCTGCCATGCCCAGGCTTGCCCTGGCAACTGTTGCTGGCCCCCAAAGCGGAGGTGGGCGGGTCCAAGACCCCTTAAGCCCCCTGCCATGCCCAGGCTTGCCCTGGCAACTGTTGCTGGCCCCTAAAGCGGAAGTGGGTGGGTCCAGGCCCCCTTAAGCCCCCTGCCATGCCCAGGCTTGCCCTTGCAACTGTTGCTGGCCCCCAAAGCGGAAGTGGGCGGGTCCAGGCTTCCTTAAGCCCCCTGCCATGCCCAGGCTTGCCTGGCAACTGTTGATGGCCCTCAAAGCGGAAGTGGGCGGGTCCCAGGCCCCCTTAAGCCCACTGCCATGCCCAGGCTCGCCCTGGCAACTGTTGCTGGCCCCCAAAGCGGAAGTGGGCGGGTCCAGGCCCCTTTAAGCCCCCTGCCATGCCCAGGCTTGCCCTGGCAACTGTTGCTGGCCCCCAAAGCGGAAGTGGGCGGGTCCAGGCCCCCTTAAGCCCCCTGCCATCCCTGGCTTGCCCTGGCAACTGTTGCTGGCCCTCAAAGCGGAAGTGGGCGGGTCTAGGCCCCCTTAAGCCCCTGCCATGCCCAGGCTCGCCCTGGCAACTGTTGCTGGCCCCCAAAGCGGAAGTGGGCGGGTCCAGGCCCCCTTAAGCCCCCTGCCATGCCGAGGCTCGCCCTGGCAACTGTTGCTGGCCCCAAAAACGGAAGTGGGCGGGTCCAGACCCCCTTAAGCCCCCTGCCATGCCCAGGCTCGCCCTGGCAACTGTTGCTGGCCCCCAAAGCGGAAGTGGGCGGGTCCAGGCCCCCTTAAGCCCCCTGCCATGCCCAGGCTCGCCTGGCAACTGTTGCTGGCCCCCAAAGCGGAAGTGGGGCGGGTCCAGACCCCCTTAAGCCCCCTGCCATGCCCAGGCTCGCCCTGGCAACTGTTGCTGGCCCCAAAGCGGAAGTGGGCGGGTCCAGGCCCCCTTAAGCCCCCTGCCATGCCGAGGCTCGCCCTGGCAACTGTTGCTGGCCCCCAAAGCGGAAGTGGGCGGGTCCAGGCCCCCTTAAGCCCCCTGCCATGCCCAGGCCTGCCCTGGCAACTGTTGCTGGCCCCCAAAGCGGAAGTGGGCGGGTCCAGGCCCCCTTAAGCCCCCTGCCATGCCGAGGCTCGCCCTGGCAACTGTTGCTGGCCCCCAAAGCGGAAGTGGGCGGGTCCAGGCCCCCTTAAGCCCCCAGCCATGCCCAGGCTTGCCCTGGCAACTGTTGTTGGCCCCCAAAGCGGAAGTGGGCGGGTCCAGGCCCCCTTAAGCCCCCTGCCATGCCGAGGCTCGCCCTGGCAACTGTTGCTGGCCCCCAAAACTGAAGTGGGCGGGTCCAGACCCCCTTAAGCCCCCTGCCATGCCCAGGCTTGCCGTGGCAACTGTTGCTGGCCCCCAAAACTGAAGTGGGCGGGTCCAGACCCCCTTAAGCCCCCTGCCATGCCGAGGCTCGCCTGGCAACTGTTGCTGGCCCCCAAAGCGGGAAGTGGGCGGGTCCAGGCCCCCTTAAGCCCCCTGCCATGCCGAGGCTCGCCCTGGCAACTGTTGCTGGCCCCCAAAGCGGAAGTGGGCGGGTCCAGGCCCCCCTTAAGCCCCCTGCCATGCCCAGGCCTGCCCTGGCAACTGTTGCTGGCCCCCAAAGCGGAAGTGGGCGGGTCCAGGCCCCCTTAAGCCCCCTGCCATGCCGAGGCTCGCCCTGGCAACTGTTGCTGGCCCCCAAAGCGGAAGTGGGCGGGTCCAGGCCCCCTTAAGCCCCCAGCCATGCCCAGGCTTGCCCTGGCAACTGTTGTTGGCCCCCAAAGCGGAAGTGGGCGGGTCCAGGCCCCCTTAAGCCCCCTGCCATGCCGAGGCTCGCCCTGGCAACTGTTGCTGGCCCTAAAAGCGGAAGTGGGCGGGTCCAGGCCCCCTTAAGCCCCCTGCCATGCCCAGGCTTGCCCTGGCAACTGTTGCTGGCCCCCAAAGCGGAAGTGGGCGGGTCCAGGCCCCCTTAAGCCCCCTACCATGCCGAGGCTCACCCTGGCAACTGTTGCTGGCCCCCAAAGCGGAAGTGGGTGGGTCCAGGCCCCCTTAAGCCCCCTGCCATGCCCAGGCTTGCCCTTGCAACTGTTGCTGGCCCCCAAAGCGGAAGTGGGCGGGGTCCAGGCCCCCTTAAGCCCCCTGCCATGCCCAGGCTTGCCATGGCAACTGTTGCTGGCCCCCAAAGCGGAAGTGGGCGGGTCCAGGCCCCCTTAAGCCCCCTGCCATGCCCAGGATCTCCCTGGCAACTGTTGCTTTCCCCCAAAGCGGAAGTGGGCGGGCCCAGGCACCCTTAAGCCCTTGCCATGCCCAGGCTTGCCCTGGCAACTGTTGTTGGCCCCCAAAGCGGAAGTGGGCGGGTCCAGGCCCCCTTAAGCCCCCTGCCATGCCCAGGCTTGCCCTGGCAACTGTTGCTGGCCCCCAAAGCGGAAGTGGGCGGGTCCAGGCCCCCTTAAGCCCCCTACCATGCCGAGGCTCACCCTGGCAACTGTTGCTGGCCCCCAAAGCGGAAGTGGGTGGGTCCAGGCCCCCTTAAGCCCCCTGCCATGCCCAGGCTTGCCCTTGCAACTGTTGCTGGCCCCCAAAGCGGAAGTGGGCGGGTCCAGGCCCCCTTAAGCCCCCTGCCATGCCCAGGCTTGCCATGGCAACTGTTGCTGGCCCCCAAAGCGGAAGTGGCGGGTCCAGGCCCCCTTAAGCCCCCTGCCATGCCGAGGCTCGCCCTGGCAACTGTTGCTGGCCCTAAAAGCGGAAGTGGGCGGGTCCAGGCCTCCTTAAGCCCCCTGCCATGCCCAGGCTTGCCCTGGCAACTGTTGCTGGCCCCCAAAGCGGAAGTGGGCGGGTCCAGGCCCCCTTAAGCCCCCTACCATGCCGAGGCTCACCCTGGCAACTGTTGCTGGCCCCCAAAGCGGAAGTGGGTGGGTCCAGGCCCCCTTAAGCCCCCTGCCATGCCCAGGCTTGCCCTTGCAACTGTTGCTGGCCCCCAAAGCGGAAGTGGGCGGGTCCAGGCCCCCTTAAGCCCCCTGCCATGCCCAGGCTTGCCATGGCAACTGTTGCTGGCCCCCAAAGCGGAAGTGGGCGGGTCCAGGCCCCCTTAAGCCCCCTGCCATGCCCAGGATCTCCCTGGCAACTGTTGCTTTCCCCAAAGCGGAAGTGGGCGGGGCCCAGGCACCCTTAAGCCCCCTGCCATGCCCAGGCTTGCCCTGGCAACTGTTGTTGGCCCCCAAAGCGGAAGTGGGCGGGTCCAGGCCCCCTTAAGCCCCCTGCCATGCCCAGGCTTGCCTGGCAACTGTTGCTGCCCCCCAAAGCGGAAGTGGGCCGGTCCAGGCCCCCTTAAGCCCCCTGCCATGCCGAGGCTCGCCCTGGCAACTGTTGCTGGCCCCCAAAACGGAAGTGGGCGGGTCCAGGCCCCCTTAAGCCCCCTGCCATGCCCAGGCCTGCCCTGGCAACTGTTGCTGGCCCCCAAAGCGGAAGTGGGCGGGTCCAGGCCCCCTTAAGCCCCCTGCCATGCCGAGGCTCGCCCTGGCAACTGTTGCTGGCCCTAAAAGCGGAAGTGGGCGGGTCCAGGCCCCCTTAAGCCCCCTGCCATGCCCAGGCTTGCCCTGGCAACTGTTGCTGGCCCCCAAAGCGGAAGTGGGCGGGTCCAGGCCCCTTTAAGCCCCCTACCATGCCGAGGCTCACCCTGGCAACTGTTGCTGGCCCCCAAAGCGGAAGTGGGTGGGTCCAGGCCCCCTTAAGCCCCCTGCCATGACCAGGCTTGCCCTTGCAACTGTTGCTGGCCCCCAAAGCGGAAGTGGGCGGGTCCAGGCCCCCTTAAGCCCCCTGCCATGCCCAGGCTTGCCATGGCAACTGTTGCTGGCCCCCAAAGCGGAAGTGGGCGGGTCCAGGCCCCCTTAAGCCCCCTGCTATGCCCAGGATCTCCCTGGCAACTGTTGCTTTCCCCCAAAGCGGAAGTGGGCGGGCCCAGGCACCCTTAAGCCCTCTGCCATGCCCAGGCTTGCCCTGGCAACTGTTGTTGGCCCCCAAAGCGGAAGTGGGCGGGTCCAGGCCCCCTTAAGCCCCCTGCCATGCCCAGGGCTTGCCTGGCAACTGTTGCTGCCCCCCAAAGCGGAAGTGGGCGGGTCCAGGCCCCCTTAAGCCCCCTGCCATGCCGAGGCTCGCCCTGGCAACTGTTGCTGGCCCCCAAAACTGAAGTGGGCGGGTCCAGACCCCCTTAAGCCCCCTGCCATGCCCAGGCTTGCCGTGGCAACTGTTGCTGGCCCCCAAAACTGAAGTGGGCGGGTCCAGACCCCCTTAAGCCCCCTGCCATGCCCAGGCTCGCCCTGGCAACTGTTGCTGGCCCCCAAAGCGGAAGTGGGCGGGTCCAGGCCCCCTTAAGCCCCCTGCCATGCCGAGGCTCGCCCTGGCAACTGTTGCTGGCCCCCAAAGCGGAAGTGGGCGGGTCCAGGCCCCCTTAAGCCCCCTGCCATGCCCAGGCCTGCCCTGGCAACTGTTGCTGGCCCCCAAAGCGGAAGTGGGCGGGTCCAGGCCCCCTTAAGCCCCCTGCCATGCCGAGGCTCGCCCTGGCAACTGTTGCTGGCCCCCAAAGCGGAAGTGGGCGGGTCCAGGCCCCCTTAAGCCCCCAGCCATGCCCAGGCTTGCCCTGGCAACTGTTGTTGGCCCCCAAAGCGGAAGTGGGCGGGTCCAGGCCCCCTTAAGCCCCCTGCCATGCCGAGGCTCGCCCTGGCAACTGTTGCTGGCCCTAAAAGCGGAAGTGGGCGGGTCCAGGCCCCCTTAAGCCCCCTGCCATGACCAGGCTTGCCCTGGCAACTGTTGCTGGCCCCCAAAGCGGAAGTGGGCGGGTCCAGGCCCCCTTAAGCCCCCTACCATGCCGAGGCTCACCCTGGCAACTGTTGCTGGCCCCCAAAGCGGAAGTGGGTGGGTCCAGGCCCCCTTAAGCCCCCTGCCATGCCCAGGCTTGCCCTTGCAACTGTTGCTGGCCCCCAAAGCGGAAGTGGGCGGGTCCAGGCCCCCTTAAGCCCCCTGCCATGCCCAGGCTTGCCCTGGCAACTGTTGCTGGCCCCCAAAGCGGAAGTGGGCGGGTCCAGGCCCCCTTAAGCCCCCTGCCATGCCCAGGATCTCCCTGGCAACTGTTGCTTTCCCCCAAAGCGGAAGTGGGCGGGCCCAGGCACCCTTAAGCCCCCTGCCATGCCCAGGCTTGCCCTGGCAACTGTTGTTGGCCCCCAAAGCGGAAGTGGGCGGGTCCAGGCCCCCTTAAGCCCCCTGCCATGCCCAGGCTTGCCCTGGCAACTGTTGCTGGCCCCCAAAGCGGAAGTGGGCGGGTCCAGGCCCCCTTAAGCCCCCTACCATGCCGAGGCTCACCCTGGCAACTGTTGCTGGCCCCCAAAGCGGAAGTGGGTGGGTCCAGGCCCCCTTAAGCCCCCTGCCATGCCCAGGCTTGCCCTTGCAACTGTTGCTGGCCCCCAAAGCGGAAGTTGGCGGGTCCAGGCCCCCTTAAGCCCCCTGCCATGCCGAGGCTTGCCCTGGCAACTGTTGCTGGCCCCAAAAACGGAAGTGGGCGGGTCCAGACCCCCTTAAGTTCCCTGCCATGCCCAGGCTCGCCCTGGCAACTGTTGCTGGCCCCCAAAGCGGAAGTGGGCGGGTCCAGGCCCCCTTAAGCCCCCTGCCATGCCCAGGCTCGCCCTGGCA
The DNA here is from genome assembly GCF_055691185.1 of Crinia signifera. Taxonomy (NCBI): domain Eukaryota; kingdom Metazoa; phylum Chordata; class Amphibia; order Anura; family Myobatrachidae; genus Crinia; species Crinia signifera. Next base: position 114,209,345 of record NC_139226.1, on the reverse strand, counting down.
ACTGTTGCTGGCCCCCAAAACTGAAGTGGGCGGGTCCAGACCCCCTTAAGCCCCCTGCCATGCCCAGGCTTGCCGTGGCAACTGTTGCTGGCCCCCAAAACTGAAGTGGGCGGGTCCAGACCCCCTTAAGCCCCCTGCCATGCCCAGGCTCGCCCTGGCAACTGTTGCTGGCCCCCAAAGCGGAAGTGGGCGGGTCCAGGCCCCCTTAAGCCCCCTGACCATGCCGAGGATCGCCCTGGCAACTGTTGCTGCCCCCCAAAGCGGAAGTGGGCGGGTCCAGGCCCCCTTAAGCCCCCTGCCATGCCCAGGCCTGCCCTGGCAACTGTTGCTGGCCCCCAAAGCGGAAGTGGGCGGGTCCAGGCCCCCTTAAGCCCCCTGGCATGCCGAGGCTCGCCCTGGCAACTGTTGCTGGCCCCCAAAGCGGAAGTGGGCGGGTCCAGGCCCCCTTAAGCCCCCAGCCATGCCCAGGCTTGCCCTGGCAACTGTTGTTGGCCCCCAAAGCGGAAGTGGGCGGGTCCAGGCCCCCTTAAGCCCCCTGCCATGCCGAGGCTCGCCCTGGCAACTGTTGCTGGCCCTAAAAGCGGAAGTGGGCGGGTCCAGGCCCCCTTAAGCCCCCTGCCATGCCCAGGCTTGCCCTTGCAACTGTTGCTGGCCCCCAAAGCGGAAGTGGGCGGGTCCAGGCCCCCTTAAGCCCCCTGCCATGCCCAGGCTTGCCATGGACTGTTGCTGGCCCCCAAAGCGGAAGTGGGCGGGTCCAGGCCCCCTTAAGCCCCCTGCCATGCCCAGGATCTCCCTGGCAACTGTTGCTTTCCCCCAAAGCGGAAGTGGGCGGGCCCAGGCACCCTTAAGCCCCCTGCCATGCCCAGGCTTGCCCTGGCAACTGTTGTTGGCCCCCAAAGCGGAAGTGGGCGGGTCCAGGCCCCCTTAAGCCCCCTGCCATGCCCAGGCTCGCCCTGGCAACTGTTGCTGGCCCTAAAAGCGGAAGTGGGCGGGTCCAGGCCCCCTTAAGCCCCCTGCCATGCCCAGGCTTGCCCTGGCAACTGTTGCTGGCCCCCAAAGCGGAAGTGGGCGGGTCCAGGCCCCCTTAAGCCCCCTACCATGCCGAGGCTCACCCTGGCAACTGTTGCTGGCCCCCAAAGCGGAAGTGGGTGGGTCCAGGCCCCCTTAAGCCCCCTGCCATGCCCAGGCTTGCCCTTGCAACTGTTGCTGGCCCCCAAAGCGGAAGTGGGCGAGTCCAGGCCCCCTTAAGCCCCCTGCCATGCCCAGGCTTGCCATGGCAACTGTTGCTGGCCCCCAAAGCGGAAGTGGGCGGGTCCAGGCCCCCTTAAGCCCCCTGCTATGCCCAGGATCTCCCTGGCAACTGTTGCTTTCCCCCAAAGCGGAAGTGGGCGGGCCCAGGCACCCTTAAGCCCCCTGCCATGCCCAGGCTTGCCTGGCAACTGTTGCTGCCCCCCAAAGCGGAAGTGGGCGGGTCCAGGCCCCCTTAAGCCCCCTGCCATGCCGAGGCTCGCCCTGGCAACTGTTGCTGGCCCCCAAAACTGAAGTGGGCGGGTCCAGACCCCCTTAAGCCCCCTGCCATGCCCAGGCTTGCCGTGGCAACTGTTGCTGGCCCCCAAAACTGAAGTGGGCGGGTCCAGACCCCCTTAAGCCCCCTGCCATGCCCAGGCTCGCCCTGGCAACTGTTGCTGGCCCCCAAAGCGGAAGTGGGCGGGTCCAGGCCCCCTTAAGCCCCCTGCCATGCCGAGGCTCGCCCTGGCAACTGTTGCTGGCCCCCAAAGCGGAAGTGGGCGGGTCCAGGCCCCCTTAAGCCCCCTGCCATGCCCAGGCCTGCCCTGGCAACTGTTGCTGGCCCCCAAAGCGGAAGTGGGCGGGTCCAGGCCCCCTTAAGCCCCCTGCCATGCCGAGGCTCGCCCTGGCAACTGTTGCTGGCCCTAAAAGCGAAAGTGGGCGGGTCCAGGCCCCCTTAAGCCCCCTGCCATGACCAGGCTTGCCCTGGCAACTGTTGCTGGCCCCCAAAGCGGAAGTGGGCGGGTCCAGGCCCCCTTAAGCCCCCTACCATGCCGAGGCTCACCCTGGCAACTGTTGCTGGCCCCCAAAGCGGAAGTGGGTGGGTCCAGGCCCCCTTAAGCCCCCTGCCATGCCCAGGCTTGCCCTTGCAACTGTTGCTGGCCCCCAAAGCGGAAGTGGGCGGGTCCAGGCCCCCTTAAGCCCCCTGCCATGCCCAGGCTTGCCATGGCAACTGTTGCTGGCCCCCAAAGCGGAAGTGGGCGGGTCCAGGCCCCCTTAAGCCCCCTGCCATGCCCAGGATCTCCCTGGCAACTGTTGCTTTCCCCCAAAGCGGAAGTGGGCGGGCCCAGGCACCCTTAAGCCCCCTGCCATGCCCAGGCTTGCCCTGGCAACTGTTGTTGGCCCCCAAAGCGGAAGTGGGCGGGTCCAGGCCCCCTTAAGCCCCCTGCCATGCCCAGGCTTGCCCTGGCAACTGTTGCTGGCCCCCAAAGCGGAAGTGGGCGGGTCCAGGCCCCCTTAAGCCCCCTACCATGCCGAGGCTCACCCTGGCAACTGTTGCTGGCCCCCAAAGCGGAAGTGGGTGTGTCCAGGCCCCCTTAAGCCCCCTGCCATGCCCAGGCTTGCCCTTGCAACTGTTGCTGGCCCCCAAAGCGGAAGTGGGCGGGTCCAGGCCCCCTTAAGCCCCCTGCCATGCCGAGGCTCGCCCTGGCAACTGTTGCTGGCCCTAAAAGCGGAAGTGGGGCGGGTCCAGGCCCCCTTAAGCCCCCTGCCATGACCAGGCTTGCCCTGGCAACTGTTGCTGGCCCCCAAAGCGGAAGTGGGCGGGTCCAGGCCCCCTTAAGCCCCCTACCATGCCGAGGCTCACCCTGGCAACTGTTGCTGGCCCCCAAAGCGGAAGTGGGCGGGTCCAGGCCCCCTTAAGCCCCCTGCTATGCCCAGGATCTCCCTGGCAACTGTTGCTTTCCCCCAAAGCGGAAGTGGGCGGGCCCAGGCACCCTTAAGCCCCCTGCCATGCCCAGGCTTGCCCTGGCAACTGTTGTTGGCCCCCCAAAGCGGAAGTGGGCGGGTCCAGGCCCCCTTAAGCCCCCTGCCATGCCCAGGCTTGCCCTGGCAACTGTTGTTGGCCCCCAAAGCGGAAGTGGGCGGGTCCAGGCCCCCTTAAGCCCCCTGCCATGCCGAGGCTCGCCCTGGCAACTGTTGCTGGCCCTAAAAGCGGAAGTGGGCGGGTCCAGGCCCCCTTAAGCCCCCTGCCATGACCAGGCTTGCCCTGGCAACTGTTGCTGGCCCCCAAAGCGGAAGTGGGCGGGTCCAGGCCCCCTTAAGCCCCCTACCATGCCGAGGCTCACCCTGGCAACTGTTGCTGGCCCCCAAAGCGGAAGTGGGTGGGTCCAGGCCCCCTTAAGCCCCCTGCCATGCCCAGGCTTGCCCTTGCAACTGTTGCTGGCCCCCAAAGCGGAAGTGGGCGGGTCCAGGCCCCCTTAAGCCCCCTGCCATGCCCAGGCTTGCCATGGCAACTGTTGCTGGCCCCCAAAGCGGAAGTGGGCGGGTCCAGGCCCCCTTAAGCCCCCTGCCATGCCCAGGATCTCCCTGGCAACTGTTGCTTTCCCCCAAAGCGGAAGTGGGCGGGCCCAGGCACCCTTAAGCCCCCTGCCATGCCCAGGCTTGCCCTGGCAACTGTTGTTGGCCCCCAAAGCGGAAGTGGGCGGGTCCAGGCCCCCTTAAGCCCCCTGCCATGCCCAGGCTTGCCCTGGCAACTGTTGCTGGCCCCCAAAGCGGAAGTGGGCGGGTCCAGGCCCCCTTAAGCCCCCTACCATGCCGAGGCTCACCCTGGCAACTGTTGCTGGCCCCCAAAGCGGAAGTGGGTGGGTCCAGGCCCCCTTAAGCCCCCTGCCATGCCCAGGCTTGCCCTTGCAACTGTTGCTGGCCCCCAAAGCGGAAGTTGGCGGGTCCAGGCCCCCTTAAGCCCCCTGCCATGCCGAGGCTTGCCCTGGCAACTGTTGCTGGCCCCAAAAACGGAAGTGGGCGGGTCCAGACCCCCTTAAGCCCCCTGCCATGCCCAGGCTCGCCCTGGCAACTGTTGCTGGCCCCCAAAGCGGAAGTGGGCGGGTCCAGGCCCCCTTAAGCCCCCTGCCATGCCCAGGCTCGCCCTGGCAACTGTTGCTGGCCCCCAAAACTGAAGTGGGCGGGTCCAGACCCCCTTAAGCCCCCTGCCATGCCCAGGCTTGCCGTGGCAACTGTTGCTGGCCCCCAAAACTGAAGTGGGCGGGTCCAGACCCCCTTAAGCCCCCTGCCATGCCCAGGCTCGCCCTGGCAACTGTTGCTGGCCCCCAAAGCGGAAGTGGGCGGGTCCAGGCCCCCTTAAGCCCCCTGACCATGCCGAGGATCGCCCTGGCAACTGTTGCTGCCCCCCAAAGCGGAAGTGGGCGGGTCCAGGCCCCCTTAAGCCCCCTGCCATGCCCAGGCCTGCCCTGGCAACTGTTGCTGGCCCCCAAAGCGGAAGTGGGCGGGTCCAGGCCCCCTTAAGCCCCCTGGCATGCCGAGGCTCGCCCTGGCAACTGTTGCTGGCCCCCAAAGCGGAAGTGGGCGGGTCCAGGCCCCCTTAAGCCCCCAGCCATGCCCAGGCTTGCCCTGGCAACTGTTGTTGGCCCCCAAAGCGGAAGTGGGCGGGTCCAGGCCCCCTTAAGCCCCCTGCCATGCCGAGGCTCGCCCTGGCAACTGTTGCTGGCCCTAAAAGCGGAAGTGGGCGGGTCCAGGCCCCCTTAAGCCCCCTGCCATGCCCAGGCTTGCCCTTGCAACTGTTGCTGGCCCCCAAAGCGGAAGTGGGCGGGTCCAGGCCCCCTTAAGCCCCCTGCCATGCCCAGGCTTGCCATGGCAACTGTTGCTGGCCCCCAAAGCGGAAGTGGGCGGGTCCAGGCCCCCTTAAGCCCCCTGCCATGCCCAGGATCTCCCTGGCAACTGTTGCTTTCCCCCAAAGCGGAAGTGGGCGGGCCCAGGCACCCTTAAGCCCACTGCCATGCCCAGGCTTGCCCTGGCAACTGTTGTTGGCCCCCAAAGCGGAAGTGGGCGGGTCCAGGCCCCCTTAAGCCCCCTGCCATGCCCAGGCTTGCCCTGGCAACTGTTGCTGGCCCCCAAAGCGGAAGTGGGCGGGTCCAGGCCCCCTTAAGCCCCCTACCATGCCGAGGCTCACCCTGGCAACTGTTGCTGGCCCCCAAAGCGGAAGTGGGTGGGTCCAGGCCCCCTTAAGCCCCCTGCCATGCCCAGGCTTGCACTTGCAACTGTTGCTGGCCCCCAAAGCGGAAGTTGGCGGGTCCAGGCCCCCTTAAGCCCCCTGCCATGCCCAGGCTTGCCCTGGCAACTGTTGCTGGCCCCCAAAGCGGAAGTGGGCGGGTCCAGGCCCCCTTAAGCCCCCTACCATGCCGAGGCTCACCCTGGCAACTGTTGCTGGCCCCCAAAGCGGAAGTGGGTGGGTCCAGGCCCCCTTAAGCCCCCTGCCATGCCCAGGCTTGCCCTTGCAACTGTTGCTGGCCCCCAAAGCGGAAGTGGGCGGGTCCAGGCCCCCTTAAGCCCCCTGCCATGCCCAGGCTTGCCATGGCAACTGTTGCTGGCCCCCAAAGCGGAAGTGGGCGGGTCCAGGCCCCCTTAAGCCCCCTGCCATGCCCAGGATCTCCCTGGCAACTGTTGCTTTCCCCCAAAGCGGAAGTGGGCGGGCCCAGGCACCCTTAAGCCCCCTGCCATGCCCAGGCTTGCCCTGGCAACTGTTGTTGGCCCCCAAAGCGGAAGTGGGCGGGTCCAGGCCCCCTTAAGCCCCCTGCCATGCCCAGGCTTGCCTGGCAACTGTTGCTGCCCCCCAAAGCGGAAGTGGGCGGGTCCAGGCCCCCTTAAGCCCCCTGCCATGCCGAGGCTCGCCCTGGCAACTGTTGCTGGCCCCAAAAACGGAAGTGGGCGGGTCCAGACCCCCTTAAGCCCCCTGCCATGCCCAGGCTTGCCCTGGCAACTGTTGCTGGCCCCCAAAGCGGAAGTGGGCGGGTCCAGGCCCCCTTAAGCCCCCTTGCCATGCCCAGGCTCGCCCTGGCAACTGTTGCTGGCCCCCAAAACTGAAGTGGGCGGGTCCAGACCCCCTTAAGCCCCCTGCCATGCCCAGGCTTGCCGTGGCAACTGTTGCTGGCCCCCAAAACTGAAGTGGGCGGGTCCAGACCCCCTTAAGCCCCCTGCCATGCCCAGGCTCGCCCTGGCAACTGTTGCTGGCCCCCAAAGCGGAAGTGGGCGGGTCCAGGCCCCCTTAAGCCCCCTGCCATGCCGAGGCTTGCCCTGGCAACTGTTGCTGGCCCCCAAAGCGGAAGTGGGCGGGTCCAGGCCCCTTTAAGCCCCCTGCCATGCCCAGGCCTGCCCTGGCAACTGTTGCTGGCCCCCAAAGCGGAAGTGGGCGGGTCCAGGCCCCCTTAAGCCCCCTGCCATGCCGAGGCTCGCCCTGGCAACTGTTGCTGGCCCCCAAAGCGGAAGTGGGCGGGTCCAGGCCCCCTTAAGCCCCCAGCCATGCCCAGGCTTGCCCTGGCAACTGTTGTTGGCCCCCAAAGCGGAAGTGGGCGGGTCCAGGCCCCCTTAAGCCCCCTGCCATGCCGAGGCTCGCCCTGGCAACTGTTGCTGGCCCTAAAAGCGGAAGTGGGCGGGTCCAGGCCCCCTTAAGCCCCCTGCCATGCCCAGGCTTGCCCTGGCAACTGTTGCTGGCCCCCAAAGCGGAAGTGGGCGGGTCCAGGCCCCCTTAAGCCCCCTACCATGCCGAGGCTCACCCTGGCAACTGTTGCTGGCCCCCAAAGCGAAAGTGGGTGGGTCCAGGCCCCCTTAAGCCCCCTGCCATGCCCAGGCTTGCCCTTGCAACTGTTGCTGGCCCCCAAAGCGGAAGTGGGCGGGTCCAGGCCCCCTTAAGCCCCCTGCCATGCCCAGGCTTGCCATGGCAACTGTTGCTGGCCCCCAAAGCGGAAGTGGGCGGGTCCAGGCCCCCTTAAGCCCCCTGCCATGCCCATGATCTCCCTGGCAACTGTTGCTTTCCCCCAAAGCGGAAGTGGGCGGGCCCAGGCACCCTTAAGCCCCCTGCCATGCCCAGGCTTGCCCTGGCAACTGTTGTTGGCCCCCAAAGCGGAAGTGGGCGGGTCCAGGCCCCCTTAAGCCCCCTGCCATGCCCAGGCTTGCCTGGCAACTGTTGCTGCCCCCCAAAGCGGAAGTGGGCCGGTCCAGGCCCCCTTAAGCCCCCTGCCATGCCGAGGCTCGCCCTGGCAACTGTTGCTGGCCCCCAAAACGGAAGTGGGCGGGTCCAGGCCCCCTTAAGCCCCCTGCCATGCCCAGGCTTGCCCTGGCAACTGTTGCTGGCCCCCAAAGCGGAAGTTGGCGGGTCCAGGCCCCCTTAAGCCCCCTGCCATGCCCAGGCTTGCCCTGGCAACTGTTGCTGGCCCCCAAAGCGGAGGTGGGCGGGTCCAAGACCCCTTAAGCCCCCTGCCATGCCCAGGCTTGCCCTGGCAACTGTTGCTGGCCCCCAAAGCGGAAGTGGGTGGGTCCAGGCCCCCTTAAGCCCCCTGCCATGCCCAGGCTTGCCCTTGCAACTGTTGCTGGCCCCCAAAGCGGAAGTGGGCGGGTCCAGGCCCCCTTAAGCCCCCTGCCATGCCGAGGCTTGCCCTGGCAACTGTTGCTGGCCCCAAAAACGGAAATGGGCGGGTCCAGACCCCCTTAAGCCCCCTGCCATGCCCAGGCTCGCCCTGGCAACTGTTGCTGGCCCCCAAAGCGGAAGTGGGCGGGTCCAGGCCCCTTTAAGCCCCCTGCCATGCCCAGGCTTGCCCTGGCAACTGTTGCTGGCCCCCAAAGCGGAAGTGGGCGGGTCCAGGCCCCCTTAAGCCCCCTGCCATCCCCAGGCTTGCCCTGGCAACTGTTGCTGGCCCTCAAAGCGGAAGTGGGCGGGTCTAGGCCCCCTTAAGCCCCCTGCCATGCCCAGGCTCGCCCTGGCAACTGTTGCTGGCCCCCAAAGCGGAAGTGGGCGGGTCCAGGCCCCCTTAAGCCCCCTGCCATGCCCAGGCTTGCCCTGGCAACTGTTGCTGGCCCCCAAAGCGGAAGTGGGCGGGTCCAGGCCCCCTTAAGCCCCCTGCCATGCCCAGGCTTGCCCTGGCAACTGTTGCTGGCCCCCAAAGCGGAAGTGGGCGGGGCCAGGCCCCCTTAAGCCCCCTGTCATGCCCAGGCTTGCCCTGGCAATTGTTGCTGGCCCCCAAAGCGGAAGTGGGCGGGTCCAGGCCCCCTTAAGCCCCCTGCCATGCACAGGCTCGCCCTGGCAACTGTTGCTGGCCCCCAAAGCAGAAGTGGGCAGGTCCAGGCCCCCTTAAGCCCTCTGCCATGCCCAGGCTTGCCCTGGCAACTGTTGCTGGCCCTCAAAGCGGAAGTGGGCGGGTCCAGGCCCCCTTAAGCCCCCTGCCATGCCCAGGCTCGCCCTGGCAACTGTTGCTGGCCCCCAAAGCGGAAGTGGGCGGGTCCAGGCCCCCTTAAGCCCCCTGCCATGCCCAGGCTTGCCCTGGCAATCCATATCAACATTTTTATCAGCTCCGGACCTGTCGTTTTGGTCAAAAAAATAAAAATTCTAAAAGTTCCTATTTTTCTGCTTTAAACTCTAGGTACACATCCAAAATGTATTACTGAGTTGAAAGAAGTTGATTCTGGTGCATGGTTTTGAAACCGCAGTCAGAAAAAAATTACATCCATATCAACATTTTTATCAGCTCCGGTCCTGTCGTTTTGGTCAAAAAATGAAAATTCTAAAAGTTCCTGTTTTTCTGCTTTAAACTCTAGGTACACATCCAAAATGTATTACTGAGTTGAAAGAAGTTGATTCTGGTGCATGGTTTTGAAACCGCAGTCAGAAAAAAAATTACATCAATATCAACATTTTTATCAGCTCCGGTCCTGTCGTTTTAGTCAAAAAATGAAAATTCTAAAAGTTCCTGTTTTTTCTGCTTTAAACTCTAGGTAAACATCAAAATGCATTACTGAGTTGAAAGAAGTGAATTCTGGTGCATGGTTTTGAAATCGCAGTCAGAAAAAAATTACATCCATATCAACATTTTTATCAGCTCCGGACCTGTCGTTTTGGTCAAAAAATGAAAAATCTAAAAGTTCCTGTTTTTCTGCTTTAAACTCTAGGTACACATCCAAAATGCATTACTGAGATGAAAGAAGTTGATTCTGGTGCATGGTTTTGAAACCGCAGTCAGAAAAAAATTACATCCATATCAACATTTTTATTCACTCCGGACCTGTCGTTTTGGTCAAAAAATGAAAATTCTAAAAGTTCCTGTTTTTCTGCTTTAAACTCTAGGTACACATCCAAAATGCATTACTGAGTTGAAAGAAGTTGATTCTGGTGCATGGTTTTGAAACTGCAGTCAGAAAAAAAATTACATCCATATCAACATTTTATCAGCTCCGGACCTGTCGTTTTGGTCAAAAAATGAAAATTCTAAAAGTTCCTGTTTTTCTGCTTTAAACTCTAGGTACACATCCAAAATGCATTACTGAGTTGAAAGAAGTGAATTCTGGTGCATGGTTTTGAAATCGCAGTCAGAAAAAAAAAAAACATCCTTATCAACATTTTTATCAGCCCCGGTCCTGTTGTTTTGGTCAAAAAATTAAAATTCTAAAAGTTCCTGTTTTTCTGCTTTAAACTCTAGGTACACATCCAAAATGAATTACTGAGTTGAAAGAAGTTGATTCTGGTGCATGGTTTTGAAACCGCAGTCAGAAAAAAAATTACATCCATATCAACATTTTTATCAGCTCCAGACCTGTCGTTTTGGTCAAAAAATGAAAATTCTAAAAGTTCCTATTTTTCTGCTTTAAACTCTAGGTACACATCCAAAATGTATTACTGAGTTGAAAGAAGTTGATTCTGGTGCATGGTTTTGATATCGCAGTCAGAAAAAAATTACATCCATATCAACATTTTTATCAGCTCCGGACCTGTCGTTTTGGTCAAAAAATGAAAAATCTAAAAGTTCCTGTTTTTCTGCTTTAAACTCTAGGTACACATCCAAAATGCATTACTGAGTTGAAAGAAGTGAATTCTGGTGCATGGTTTTGAAATCGCAGTCAGAAAAAAAAAAAAACATCCTTATCACATTTTTATCAGCTCCGGTCCTGTCGTTTTGGTCAAAAAATTAAAATTCTAAAAGTTCCTGTTTTTCTGCTTTAAACTCTAGGTACACATCCAAAATGAATTACTGAGTTGAAAGAAGTTGATTCTGGTGCATGGTTTTGAAACCGCAGTCAGAAAAAAAATTACATCCATATCAACATTTTTATCAGCTCCGGACCTGTCGTTTTGGTCAAAAAATGAAAATTCTAAAAGTTCCTATTTTTCTGCTTTAAACTCTAGGTACACATCCAAAATGTATTACTGAGTTGAAAGAAGTTGATTCTGGTGCATGGTTTTGAAATCGCAGTCAGAAAAAAATTACATCCATATCAACATTTTTATCAGCTCCGGACCTGTCGTTTTGGTCAAAAAATGAAAAATCTAAAAGTTCCTGTTTTTCTGCTTTAAACTCTAGGTACACATCCAAAATGCATTACTGAGATGAAAGAAGTTGATTCTGGTGCATGGTTTTGAAACCGCAGTCAGAAAAAAAATTACATCCATATCAACATTTTTATCAGCTCCGGACCTGTCGTTTTGGTCAAAAAATGAAAATTCTAAAACTTCCTATTTTTCTAGAGTTTTAGAGTTTAAACTCTAGGTACACATCCAAAATGTATTACTGAGTTGAAAGAAGTTGATTCTGGTGCATGGTTTTGAAACCGCAGTCAGAAAAAAAATTACATCCATATCAACATTTTTATCAGCTCCGGTCCTGTTGTTTTGGTCAAAAAATTAAAATTCTAAAAGTTCCTGTTTTTCTGCTTTAAACTCTAGGTACACATCCAAAATGCATTACTGAGTTGAAAGAAGTGAATTCTGGTGCATGGTTTTGAAATCGCAGTCAGAAAAAAAAAAAAAACATCCTTATCAACATTTTTATCAGCTCCGGTCCTGTCGTTTTGGTCAAAAAATTAAAATTCTAAAAGTTCCTGTTTTTCTGCTTTAAACTCTAGGTACACATCCAAAATGAATTACTGAGTTGAAAGAAGTTGATTCTGGTGCATGGTTTTGAAACCACAGTCAGAAAAAAATTACATCCATATCAACATTTTTATCAGCTCCGGACCTGTCGTTTTGGTCAAAAAATGAAAATTCTAAAAGTTCCTATTTTTCTGCTTTAAACTCTAGGTACACATCCAAAATGTATTACTGAGTTAAAAGAAGTTGATTCTGGTGCATGGTTTTGAAACCGCAGTCAGAAAAAAATTACATCCATATCAACATTTTTATCAGCTCCGGTCCTGTTGTTTTGGTCAAAAAATGAAAATTCTAAAAGTTCCTGTTTTTCTGCTATAAACTCTAGGTACACATCCAAAATGTATTACTGAGTTGAAAGAAGTTGATTCTGGTGCATGGTTTTGAAACCGCAGTCAGAAAAAAAATTACATCCATATCAACATTTTTATCAGCTCCGGACCTGTCGTTTTGGTCAAAAAATTAAAATTCTAAAAGTTCCTGTTTTTCTGCTTTAAACTCTAGGTACACATCAAAATGCATTACTGAGTTGAAAGAAGTGAATTCTGGTGCATGGTTTTATAATCGCAGTCAGAAAAAAAATTACATCCATATCAACATTTTTATCAGCTCCGGACCTGTCGTTTTGGTCAAAAAATGAAAATTCTAAAACTTCCTGTTTTTCTGCTTTAAACTCTAGGTACACATCCAAAATGCATTACTGAGTTGAAAGAAGTGAATTCTGGTGCATGGTTTTGAAATCGCAGTCAGAAAAAAAATTACATCCATATCAACATTTTTATCAGCTCCGGACCTGTCGTTTTGGTCAAAAAATGAAAATTCTAAAAGTTCCTGTTTTTCTGCTTTAAACTCTAGGTACACATCCAAAATGCATTACTGAGTTGAAAGAAGTTGATTCTGGTGCATGGTTTTGAAACCGCAGTCAGAAAAAAAATGACATCAATATCAACATTTTTATCAACTCCGGTCCTGTCGTTTTGGTCAAAAAAATGAAAATTCTAAAAGATCCTGTTTTTCTGCTGTAAACTCTAGGTACACATCAAAATGCATTACTGAGTTGAAAGAAGTGAATTCTGGTGCATGGTTTTGAAATCGCAGTCAGAAAAAAATTACATCCATATCAACATTTTTATCAGCTCCGGTCCTGTCGTTTTGGTCAAAAAATTAAAATTCTAAAAGTTCCTGTTTTTCTGCTTTAAACTCTAGGTACACATCAAAATGCATTACTGAGTTGAAAGAAGTGAATTCTGGTGCATGGTTTTGAAACCGCAGTCAGAAAAAAAATTACATCCATATCAACATTTTTATCAGCTCCGGACCTGTCGTTTTGGTCAAAAAATGAAAAATCTAAAAGTTCCTGTTTTTCTGCTTTAAACTCTAGGTACATATCCAAAATGCATTACTGAGTTGAAAGAAGTGAATTCTGGTGCATGGTTTTGAAACTGCAGTCAGAAAAAAAAATACATCCATATCAACATTTTATCAGCTCCGGACCTGTCGTTTTGGTCAAAAAATGAAAATTCTAAAAGTTCCTGTTTTTCTGCTTTAAACTCTAGGTACACATCCAAAATGCATTAATGAGTTGAAAGAAGTGAAATCTGGTGCATGGTTTTGAAATCGCAGTCAGAAAAAAAAAAACATCCTTATCAACATTTTTATCAGCTCCGGTCCTGTCGTTTTGGTCAAAAAATTAAAATTCTAAAAGTTCCTGTTTTTCTGCTTTAAACTCTAGGTACACATCAAAATGCATTACTGAGTTGAAAGAAGTGAATTCTGGTGCATGGTTTTGAAACCGCAGTCAGAAAAAAAATTACATCCATATCAACATTTTTATCAGCTCCGGACCTGTCGTTTTGGTCAAAAAATGAAAAATCTAAAAGTTCCTGTTTTTCTGCTTTAAACTCTAGGTACATATCCAAAATGCATTACTGAGTTGAAAGAAGTGAATTCTGGTGCATGGTTTTGAAACTGCAGTCAGAAAAAAAAATACATCCATATCAACATTTTATCAGCTCCGGACCTGTCGTTTTGGTCAAAAAATGAAAATTCTAAAAGTTCCTGTTTTTCTGCTTTAAACTCTAGGTACACATCCAAAATGCATTAATGAGTTGAAAGAAGTGAAATCTGGTGCATGGTTTTGAAATCGCAGTCAGAAAAAAAAAAACATCCTTATCAACATTTTTATCAGCTCCGGTCCTGTCGTTTTGGTCAAAAAATGAAAATTCTAAAAGTTCCTGTTTTTCTGCTTTAAACTCTAGGTACATATCCAAAATGCATTACTGAGATGAAAGAAGTTGATTCTGGTGCATGGTTTTGAAACCGCAGTCAGAAAAAAAATTACATCCATATCAACATTTTTATCAGCTCCGGACCTGTCGTTTTGGTCAAAAAATGAAAATTCTAAAAGTTCCTGTTTTTCTGCTTTAAACTCTAGGTACACATCCAAAATGTATTACTGAGTTAAAAGAAGTTGATTCTGGTGCATGGTTTTGAAACCGCAGTCAGAAAAAAATTACATCCATATCAACATTTTTATCAGCTCCGGTCCTGTTGTTTTGGTCAAAAAATGAAAATTCTAAAAGTTCCTGTTTTTCTGCTATAAACTCTAGGTACACATCCAAAATGTATTACTGAGTTGAAAGAAGTTAATTCTGGTGCATGGTTTTGAAACCGCAGTCAGAAAAAAAATTACATCCATATCAACATTTTTATCAGCTCCGGACCTGTCGTTTTGGTCAAAAAATTAAAATTCTAAAAGTTCCTGTTTTTCTGCTTTAAACTCTAGGTACACATCAAAATGCATTACTGAGTTGAAAGAAGTGAATTCTGGTGCATGGTTTTATAATCGCAGTCAGAAAAAAAATTACATCCATATCAACATTTTTATCAGCTCCGGACCTGTCGTTTTGGTCAAAAAATGAAAATTCTAAAACTTCCTGTTTTTCTGCTTTAAACTCTAGGTACACATCAAAATGCATTACTGAGTTGAAAGAAGTGAATTCTGGTGCATGGTTTTTAAATCGCAGTCAGAAAAAAATTACATCCATATCAACATTTTTATCAGCTCCGGACCTGTCGTTTTGGTCAAAAAATGAAAAATCTAAAAGTTCCTGTTTTTCTGCTTTAAACTCTAGGTACACATCCAAAATGCATTACTGAGATGAAAGAAGTTGATTCTGGTGCATGGTTTTGAAACCGCAGTCAGAAAAAAAATTACATCCATATCAACATTTTTATCAGCTCCAGACCTGTCGTTTTGGTCAAAAAATGAAAATTCTAAAAGTTCCTGTTTTTCTGCTTTAAACTCTAGGTACACATCCAAAATGAATTACTGAGTTGAAAGAAGTTGATTCTGGTGCATGGTTTTGAAACCGCAGTCAGAAAAAAATTACATCCATATCAACATTTTTATCAGCTCCGGTCCTGTTGTTTTGGTCAAAAAATGAAAATTCTAAAAGTTCCTGTTTTTCTGCTTTAAACTCTAGGTACACATCAAAATGCATTACTGAGTTGAAAGAAGTTGATTCTGGTGCATGGTTTTGAAACCGCAGTCAGAAAAAAATTACATCCATATCAACATTTTTATCAGCTCCGGTCCTGTTGTTTTGGTCAAAAAATGAAAATTCTAAAAGTTCCTGTTTTTCTGCTATAAACTCTAGGTACACATCCAAAATGTATTACTGAGTTGAAAGAAGTTAATTCTGGTGCATGGTTTTGAAACCGCAGTCAGAAAAAAAATTACATCCATATCAACATTTTTATCAGCTCCGGACCTGTCGTTTTGGTCAAAAAATGAAAAATCTAAAAGTTCCTATTTTTCTGCTTTAAACTCTAGGTACACATCCAAAATGTATTACTGAGTTGAAAGAAGTTGATTCTGGTGCATGGTTTTGAAATCGCAGTCAGAAAAAAATTACATCCATATCAACATTTTTATCAGCTCCGGACCTGTCATTTTGGTCAAAAAATGAAAAATCTAAAAGTTCCTGTTTTTCTGCTTTAAACTCTAGGTACACATCCAAAATGCATTACTGAGATGAAAGAAGTTGATTCTGGTGCATGGTTTTGAAACCGCAGTCAGAAAAAAAATTACATCCATATCAACATTTTTATCAGCTCCGGACCTGTCGTTTTGGTCAAAAAATGAAAATTCTAAAACTTCCTATTTTTCTAGAGTTTTAGAGTTTAAACTCTAGGTACACATCCAAAATGTATTACTGAGTTGAAAGAAGTTGATTCTGGTGCATGGTTTTGAAACCGCAGTCAGAAAAAAAATTACATCCATATCAACATTTTTATCAGCTCCGGTCCTGTTGTTTTGGTCAAAAAATTTAAATTCTAAAAGTTCCTGTTTTTCTGCTTTAAACTCTAGGTACACATCCAAAATGCATTACTGAGTTGAAAGAAGTGAATTCTGGTGCATGGTTTTGAAATCGCAGTCAGAAAAAAAAAAAAACATCCTTATCAACATTTTTATCAGCTCCGGTCCTGTCGTTTTGGTCAAAAAATTAAAATTCTAAAAGTTCCTGTTTTTCTGCTTTAAACTCTAGGTACACATCCAAAATGAATTACTGAGTTGAAAGAAGTTGATTCTGGTGCATGGTTTTGAAACCACAGTCAGAAAAAAATTACATCCATATCAACATTTTTATCAGCTCCGGACCTGTCGTTTTGGTCAAAAAATGAAAATTCTAAAAGTTCCTATTTTTCTGCTTTAAACTCTAGGTACACATCCAAAATGTATTACTGAGTTAAAAGAAGTTGATTCTGGTGCATGGTTTTGAAACCGCAGTCAGAAAAAAATTACATCCATATCAACATTTTTATCAGCTCCGGTCCTGTTGTTTTGGTCAAAAAATGAAAATTCTAAAAGTTCCTGTTTTTCTGCTATAAACTCTAGGTACACATCCAAAATGTATTACTGAGTTGAAAGAAGTTGATTCTGGTGCATGGTTTTGAAACCGCAGTCAGAAAAAAAATTACATCCATATCAACATTTTTATCAGCTCCGGACCTGTCGTTTTGGTCAAAAAATTAAAATTCTAAAAGTTCCTGTTTTTCTGCTTTAAACTCTAGGTACACATCAAAATGCATTACTGAGTTGAAAGAAGTGAATTCTGGTGCATGGTTTTATAATCGCAGTCAGAAAAAAAATTACATCCATATCAACATTTTTATCAGCTCCGGACCTGTCGTTTTGGTCAAAAAATGAAAATTCTAAAACTTCCTGTTTTTCTGCTTTAAACTCTAGGTACACATCCAAAATGCATTACTGAGTTGAAAGAAGTGAATTCTGGTGCATGGTTTTGAAATCGCAGTCAGAAAAAAAATTACATCCATATCAACATTTTTATCAGCTCCGGACCTGTCGTTTTGGTCAAAAAATGAAAATTCTAAAAGTTCCTGTTTTTCTGCTTTAAACTCTAGGTACACATCCAAAATGCATTACTGAGTTGAAAGAAGTTGATTCTGGTGCATGGTTTTGAAACTGCAGTCAGAAAAAAAATGACATCAATATCAACATTTTTATCAACTCCGGTCCTGTCGTTTTGGTCAAAAAAATGAAAATTCTAAAAGATCCTGTTTTTCTGCTGTAAACTCTAGGTACACATCAAAATGCATTACTGAGTTGAAAGAAGTGAATTCTGGTGCATGGTTTTGAAATCGCAGTCAGAAAAAAATTACATCCATATCAACATTTTTATCAGCTCCGGTCCTGTCGTTTTGGTCAAAAAATTAAAATTCTAAAAGTTCCTGTTTTTCTGCTTTAAACTCTAGGTACACATCAAAATGCATTACTGAGTTGAAAGAAGTGAATTCTGGTGCATGGTTTTGAAACCGCAGTCAGAAAAAAAATTACATCCATATCAACATTTTTATCAGCTCCGGACCTGTCGTTTTGGTCAAAAAATGAAAAATCTAAAAGTTCCTGTTTTTCTGCTTTAAACTCTAGGTACATATCCAAAATGCATTACTGAGTTGAAAGAAGTGAATTCTGGTGCATGGTTTTGAAACTGCAGTCAGAAAAAAAAATACATCCATATCAACATTTTATCAGCTCCGGACCTGTCGTTTTGGTCAAAAAATGAAAATTCTAAAAGTTCCTGTTTTTCTGCTTTAAACTCTAGGTACACATCCAAAATGCATTAATGAGTTGAAAGAAGTGAAATCTGGTGCATGGTTTTGAAATCGCAGTCAGAAAAAAAAAAAACATCCTTATCAACATTTTTATCAGCTCCGGTCCTGTCGTTTTGGTCAAAAAATTAAAATTCTAAAAGTTCCTGTTTTTCTGCTTTAAACTCTAGGTACACATCCAAAATGCATTACTGAGTTGAAAGAAGTGAATTCTGGTGCATGGTTTTGAAATCGCAGTCAGAAAAAAAAAAAACATCCTTATCAACATTTTTATCAGCCCCGGTCCTGTTGTTTTGGTCAAAAAATTAAAATTCTAAAAGTTCCTGTTTTTCTGCTTTAAACTCTAGGTACACATCCAAAATGAATTACTGAGTTGAAAGAAGTTGATTCTGGTGCATGGTTTTGAAACCGCAGTCAGAAAAAAAATTACATCCATATCAACATTTTTATCAGCTCCAGACCTGTCGTTTTGGTCAAAAAATGAAAATTCTAAAAGTTCCTATTTTTCTGCTTTAAACTCTAGGTACACATCCAAAATGTATTACTGAGTTGAAAGAAGTTGATTCTGGTGCATGGTTTTGATATCGCAGTCAGAAAAAAATTACATCCATATCAACATTTTTATCAGCTCCGGACCTGTCGTTTTGGTCAAAAAATGAAAAATCTAAAAGTTCCTGTTTTTCTGCTTTAAACTCTAGGTACACATCCAAAATGCATTACTGAGTTGAAAGAAGTGAATTCTGGTGCATGGTTTTGAAATCGCAGTCAGAAAAAAAAAAAACATCCTTATCACATTTTTATCAGCTCCGGTCCTGTCGTTTTGGTCAAAAAATTAAAATTCTAAAAGTTCCTGTTTTTCTGCTTTAAACTCTAGGTACACATCCAAAATGAATTACTGAGTTGAAAGAAGTTGATTCTGGTGCATGGTTTTGAAACCGCAGTCAGAAAAAAAATTACATCCATATCAACATTTTTATCAGCTCCGGACCTGTCGTTTTGGTCAAAAAATGAAAATTCTAAAAGTTCCTATTTTTCTGCTTTAAACTCTAGGTACACATCCAAAATGTATTACTGAGTTGAAAGAAGTTGATTCTGGTGCATGGTTTTGAAATCGCAGTCAGAAAAAAATTACATCCATATCAACATTTTTATCAGCTCCGGACCTGTCGTTTTGGTCAAAAAATGAAAAATCTAAAAGTTCCTGTTTTTCTGCTTTAAACTCTAGGTACACATCCAAAATGCATTACTGAGATGAAAGAAGTTGATTCTGGTGCATGGTTTTGAAACCGCAGTCAGAAAAAAAATTACATCCATATCAACATTTTTATCAGCTCCGGACCTGTCGTTTTGGTCAAAAAATGAAAATTCTAAAACTTCCTATTTTTCTAGAGTTTTAGAGTTTAAACTCTAGGTACACATCCAAAATGTATTACTGAGTTGAAAGAAGTTGATTCTGGTGCATGGTTTTGAAACCGCAGTCAGAAAAAAAATTACATCCATATCAACATTTTTATCAGCTCCGGTCCTGTTGTTTTGGTCAAAAAATTAAAATTCTAAAAGTTCCTGTTTTTCTGCTTTAAACTCTAGGTACACATCCAAAATGCATTACTGAGTTGAAAGAAGTGAATTCTGGTGCATGGTTTTGAAATCGCAGTCAGAAAAAAAAAAAAAAACATCCTTATCAACATTTTTATCAGCTCCGGTCCTGTCGTTTTGGTCAAAAAATTAAAATTCTAAAAGTTCCTGTTTTTCTGCTTTAAACTCTAGGTACACATCCAAAATGAATTACTGAGTTGAAAGAAGTTGATTCTGGTGCATGGTTTTGAAACCACAGTCAGAAAAAAATTACATCCATATCAACATTTTTATCAGCTCCGGACCTGTCGTTTTGGTCAAAAAATGAAAATTCTAAAAGTTCCTATTTTTCTGCTTTAAACTCTAGGTACACATCCAAAATGTATTACTGAGTTAAAAGAAGTTGATTCTGGTGCATGGTTTTGAAACCGCAGTCAGAAAAAAATTACATCCATATCAACATTTTTATCAGCTCCGGTCCTGTTGTTTTGGTCAAAAAATGAAAATTCTAAAAGTTCCTGTTTTTCTGCTATAAACTCTAGGTACACATCCAAAATGTATTACTGAGTTGAAAGAAGTTGATTCTGGTGCATGGTTTTGAAACCGCAGTCAGAAAAAAAATTACATCCATATCAACATTTTTATCAGCTCCGGACCTGTCGTTTTGGTCAAAAAATTAAAATTCTAAAAGTTCCTGTTTTTCTGCTTTAAACTCTAGGTACACATCAAAATGCATTACTGAGTTGAAAGAAGTGAATTCTGGTGCATGGTTTTATAATCGCAGTCAGAAAAAAAATTACATCCATATCAACATTTTTATCAGCTCCGGACCTGTCGTTTTGGTCAAAAAATGAAAATTCTAAAACTTCCTGTTTTTCTGCTTTAAACTCTAGGTACACATCCAAAATGCATTACTGAGTTGAAAGAAGTGAATTCTGGTGCATGGTTTTGAAATCGCAGTCAGAAAAAAAATTACATCCATATCAACATTTTTATCAGCTCCGGACCTGTCGTTTTGGTCAAAAAATGAAAATTCTAAAAGTTCCTGTTTTTCTGCTTTAAACTCTAGGTACACATCCAAAATGCATTACTGAGTTGAAAGAAGTTGATTCTGGTGCATGGTTTTGAAACCGCAGTCAGAAAAAAAATGACATCAATATCAACATTTTTATCAACTCCGGTCCTGTCGTTTTGGTCAAAAAAATGAAAATTCTAAAAGATCCTGTTTTTCTGCTGTAAACTCTAGGTACACATCAAAATGCATTACTGAGTTGAAAGAAGTGAATTCTGGTGCATGGTTTTGAAATCGCAGTCAGAAAAAAATTACATCCATATCAACATTTTTATCAGCTCCGGTCCTGTCGTTTTGGTCAAAAAATTAAAATTCTAAAAGTTCCTGTTTTTCTGCTTTAAA
This sequence comes from Crinia signifera, assembly GCF_055691185.1. NCBI lineage: Eukaryota > Metazoa > Chordata > Amphibia > Anura > Myobatrachidae > Crinia > Crinia signifera. The sequence goes on along the minus strand of NC_139226.1, from coordinate 114,189,072 downwards.
CTCTAGGTACACATCAAAATGCATTACTGAGTTGAAAGAAGTGAATTCTGGTGCATGGTTTTGAAACCGCAGTCAGAAAAAAAATTACATCCATATCAACATTTTTATCAGCTCCGGACCTGTCGTTTTGGTCAAAAAATGAAAAATCTAAAAGTTCCTGTTTTTCTGCTTTAAACTCTAGGTACATATCCAAAATGCATTACTGAGTTGAAAGAAGTGAATTCTGGTGCATGGTTTTGAAACTGCAGTCAGAAAAAAAAATACATCCATATCAACATTTTATCAGCTCCGGACCTGTCGTTTTGGTCAAAAAATGAAAATTCTAAAAGTTCCTGTTTTTCTGCTTTAAACTCTAGGTACACATCCAAAATGCATTAATGAGTTGAAAGAAGTGAAATCTGGTGCATGGTTTTGAAATCGCAGTCAGAAAAAAAAAAACATCCTTATCAACATTTTATCAGCTCCGGTCCTGTCGTTTTGGTCAAAAAATGAAAATTCTAAAAGTTCCTGTTTTTCTGCTTTAAACTCTAGGTACATATCCAAAATGCATTACTGAGATGAAAGAAGTTGATTCTGGTGCATGGTTTTGAAACCGCAGTCAGAAAAAAAATTACATCCATATCAACATTTTTATCAGCTCCGGACCTGTCGTTTTGGTCAAAAAATGAAAATTCTAAAAGTTCCTGTTTTTCTGCTTTAAACTCTAGGTACACATCCAAAATGTATTACTGAGTTAAAAGAAGTTGATTCTGGTGCATGGTTTTGAAACCGCAGTCAGAAAAAAATTACATCCATATCAACATTTTTATCAGCTCCGGTCCTGTTGTTTTGGTCAAAAAATGAAAATTCTAAAAGTTCCTGTTTTTCTGCTATAAACTCTAGGTACACATCCAAAATGTATTACTGAGTTGAAAGAAGTTAATTCTGGTGCATGGTTTTGAAACCGCAGTCAGAAAAAAAATTACATCCATATCAACATTTTTATCAGCTCCGGACCTGTCGTTTTGGTCAAAAAATTAAAATTCTAAAAGTTCCTGTTTTTCTGCTTTAAACTCTAGGTACACATCAAAATGCATTACTGAGTTGAAAGAAGTGAATTCTGGTGCATGGTTTTATAATCGCAGTCAGAAAAAAAATTACATCCATATCAACATTTTTATCAGCTCCGGACCTGTCGTTTTGGTCAAAAAATGAAAATTCTAAAACTTCCTGTTTTTCTGCTTTAAACTCTAGGTACACATCAAAATGCATTACTGAGTTGAAAGAAGTGAATTCTGGTGCATGGTTTTTAAATCGCAGTCAGAAAAAAATTACATCCATATCAACATTTTTATCAGCTCCGGACCTGTCGTTTTGGTCAAAAAATGAAAAATCTAAAAGTTCCTGTTTTTCTGCTTTAAACTCTAGGTACACATCCAAAATGCATTACTGAGATGAAAGAAGTTGATTCTGGTGCATGGTTTTGAAACCGCAGTCAGAAAAAAAATTACATCCATATCAACATTTTTATCAGCTCCAGACCTGTCGTTTTGGTCAAAAAATGAAAATTCTAAAAGTTCCTGTTTTTCTGCTTTAAACTCTAGGTACACATCCAAAATGAATTACTGAGTTGAAAGAAGTTGATTCTGGTGCATGGTTTTGAAACCGCAGTCAGAAAAAAATTACATCCATATCAACATTTTTATCAGCTCCGGTCCTGTTGTTTTGGTCAAAAAATGAAAATTCTAAAAGTTCCTGTTTTTCTGCTTTAAACTCTAGGTACACATCAAAATGCATTACTGAGTTGAAAGAAGTTGATTCTGGTGCATGGTTTTGAAACCGCAGTCAGAAAAAAATTACATCCATATCAACATTTTTATCAGCTCCGGTCCTGTTGTTTTGGTCAAAAAATGAAAATTCTAAAAGTTCCTGTTTTTCTGCTATAAACTCTAGGTACACATCCAAAATGTATTACTGAGTTGAAAGAAGTTAATTCTGGTGCATGGTTTTGAAACCGCAGTCAGAAAAAAAATTACATCCATATCAACATTTTTATCAGCTCCGGACCTGTCGTTTTGGTCAAAAAATTAAAATTCTAAAAGTTCCTGTTTTTCTGCTTTAAACTCTAGGTACACATCAAAATGCATTACTGAGTTGAAAGAAGTGAATTCTGGTGCATGGTTTTATAATCGCAGTCAGAAAAAAAATTACATCCATATCAACATTTTTATCAGCTCCGGACCTGTCGTTTTGGTCAAAAAATGAAAATTCTAAAACTTCCTGTTTTTCTGCTTTAAACTCTAGGTACACATCCAAAATGCATTACTGAGTTGAAAGAAGTGAATTCTGGTGCATGGTTTTGAAATCGCAGTCAGAAAAAAAATTACATCCATATCAACATTTTATCAGCTCCGGACCTGTCGTTTTGGTCAAAAAATGAAAATTCTAAAAGTTCCTGTTTTTCTGCTTTAAACTCTAGGTACACATCCAAAATGCATTAATGAGTTGAAAGAAGTGAATTCTGGTGCATGGTTTTGAAATCGCAGTCAGAAAAAAAAAAAAAAACATCCTTATCAACATTTTTATCAGCTCCGGTCCTGTCGTTTTGGTCAAAAAATGAAAATTATAAAAGTTCCTGTTTTTCTGCTTTAAACTCTAGGTACACATCAAAATGCATTACTGAGTTGAAAGAAGTGAATTCTGGTGCATGGTTTTTAAATCGCAGTCAGAAAAAAATTACATCCATATCAACATTTTTATCAGCTCCGGACCTGTCGTTTTGGTCAAAAAATGAAAAATCTAAAAGTTCCTGTTTTTCTGCTTTAAACTCTAGGTACACATCCAAAATGCATTACTGAGATGAAAGAAGTTGATTCTGGTGCATGGTTTTGAAACCGCAGTCAGAAAAAAAATTACATCCATATCAACATTTTTATCAGCTCCAGACCTGTCGTTTTGGTCAAAAAATGAAAATTCTAAAAGTTCCTGTTTTTCTGCTTTAAACTCTAGGTACACATCCAAAATGAATTACTGAGTTGAAAGAAGTTGATTCTGGTGCATGGTTTTGAAACCACAGTCAGAAAAAAATTACATCCATATCAACATTTTTATCAGCTCCGGACCTGTCGTTTTGGTCAAAAAATTAAAATTCTAAAAGTTCCTATTTTTCTGCTTTAAACTCTAGGTACACATCCAAAATGTATTACTGAGTTAAAAGAAGTTGATTCTGGTGCATGGTTTTGAAACCGCAGTCAGAAAAAAATTACATCCATATCAACATTTTTATCAGCTCCGGTCCTGTTGTTTTGGTCAAAAAATGAAAATTCTAAAAGTTCCTGTTTTTCTGCTATAAACTCTAGGTACACATCCAAAATGTATTACTGAGTTGAAAGAAGTTGATTCTGGTGCATGGTTTTGAAACCGCAGTCAGAAAAAAAATTACATCCATATCAACATTTTTATCAGCTCCGGACCTGTCGTTTTGGTCAAAAAATTAAAATTCTAAAAGTTCCTGTTTTTCTGCTTTAAACTCTAGGTACACATCAAAATGCATTACTGAGTTGAAAGAAGTGAATTCTGGTGCATGGTTTTATAATCGCAGTCAGAAAAAAAATTACATCCATATCAACATTTTTATCAGCTCCGGACCTGTCGTTTTGGTCAAAAAATGAAAATTCTAAAACTTCCTGTTTTTCTGCTTTAAACTCTAGGTACACATCCAAAATGCATTACTGAGTTGAAAGAAGTGAATTCTGGTGCATGGTTTTGAAATCGCAGTCAGAAAAAAAATTACATCCATATCAACATTTTTATCAGCTCCGGACCTGTCGTTTTGGTCAAAAAATGAAAATTCTAAAAGTTCCTGTTTTTCTGCTTTAAACTCTAGGTACACATCCAAAATGCATTACTGAGTTGAAAGAAGTTGATTCTGGTGCATGGTTTTGAAACTGCAGTCAGAAAAAAAATTACATCCATATCAACATTTTATCAGCTCCGGACCTGTCGTTTTGGTCAAAAAATGAAAATTCTAAAAGTTCCTGTTTTCCTGCTTTAAACTCTAGGTACACATCAAAATGCATTACTGAGTTGAAAGAAGTGAATTCTGGTGCATGGTTTTGAAATCGCAGTCAGAAAGAAAATTACATCCATATCAACATTTTTATCAGCTCCGGTCCTGTCGTTTTGGTCAAAAAATTAAAATTCTAAAAGTTCCTGTTTTTCTGCTTTAAACTCTAGGTACACATCAAAATGCATTACTGAGTTGAAAGAAGTGAATTCTGGTGCATGGTTTTGAAACCGCAGTCAGAAAAAAAATTACATCCATATCAACATTTTTATCAGCTCCGGACCTGTCGTTTTGGTCAAAAAATGAAAATTCTAAAAGTTCCTGTTTTTCTGCTTTAAACTCTAGGTACACATCCAAAATGCATTACTGAGTTGAAAGAAGTTGATTCTGGTGCATGGTTTTGAAACTGCAGTCAGAAAAAAAATTACATCCATATCAACATTTTATCAGCTCCGGACCTGTCGTTTTGGTCAAAAAATGAAAATTCTAAAAGTTCCTGTTTTCCTGCTTTAAACTCTAGGTACACATCAAAATGCATTACTGAGTTGAAAGAAGTGAATTCTGGTGCATGGTTTTGAAATCGCAGTCAGAAAGAAAATTACATCCATATCAACATTTTTATCAGCTCCGGTCCTGTCGTTTTGGTCAAAAAATTAAAATTCTAAAAGTTCCTGTTTTTCTGCTTTAAACTCTAGGTACACATCAAAATGCATTACTGAGTTGAAAGAAGTGAATTCTGGTGCATGGTTTTGAAACCGCAGTCAGAAAAAAAATTACATCCATATCAACATTTTTATCAGCTCCGGACCTGTCGTTTTGGTCAAAAAATGAAAAATCTAAAAGTTCCTGTTTTTCTGCTTTAAACTCTAGGTACATATCCAAAATGCATTACTGAGATGAAAGAAGTTGATTCTGGTGCATGGTTTTGAAACCGCAGTCAGAAAAAAAATGACATCCATATCAACATTTTTATCAGCTCCGGACCTGTCGTTTTGGTCAAAAAATGAAAATTCTAAAAGTTCCTGTTTTTCTGCTTTAAACTCTAGGTACACATCCAAAAAGCATTACTGAGTTTAAAGAAGTTGATTCTGGTGCATGGTTTTGAAACTGCAGTCAGAAAAAAAATTACAACCATATCAACATTTTTATCAGCTTCGGACCTGTCGTTTTGGTCAAAAAAATGAAAATTCTAAAAGTTCCTGTTTTTCTGCTTTAAACTCTAGGTACACATCCAAAATGCATTACTGAGTTGAAAGAAGTGAATTCTGGTGCATGGTTTTGAAACTGCAGTCAGAAAAAAAAATACATCCATATCAACATTTTATCACCTCCGGACCTGTCGTTTTGGTCAAAAAATGAAAATTCTAAAAGTTCCTGTTTTTCTGCTTTAAACTCTAGGTACACATCCAAAATGCATTAATGAGTTGAAAGAAGTGAATTCTGGTGCATGGTTTTGAAATCGCAGTCAGAAAAAAAAAACATCCTTATCAACATTTTTATCAGCTCCGGTCCTGTCGTTTTGGTCAAAAAATGAAAATTCTAAAAGTTCCTGTTTTTCTGCTTTAAACTCTAGGTACATATCCAAAATGCATTACTGAGATGAAAGAAGTTGATTCTGGTGCATGGTTTTGAAACCGCAGTCAGAAAAAAAATTACATCCATATCAACATTTTTATCAGCTCCGGACCTGTCGTTTTGGTCAAAAAATGAAAATTCTAAAAGTTCCTGTTTTTCTGCTTTAAACTCTAGGTACACATCAAAATGCATTACTGAGTTGAAAGAAGTGAATTCTGGTGCATGGTTTTATAATCGCAGTCAGAAAAAAAATTACATCCATATCAACATTTTTATCAGCTCCGGACCTGTCGTTTTGGTCAAAAAATGAAAATTCTAAAACTTCCTGTTTTTCTGCTTTAAACTCTAGGTACACATCCAAAATGCATTACTGAGTTGAAAGAAGTGAATTCTGGTGCATGGTTTTGAAATCGCAGTCAGAAAAAAAATTACATCCATATCAACATTTTTATCAGCTCCGGACCTGTCGTTTTGGTCAAAAAATGAAAATTCTAAAAGTTCCTGTTTTTCTGCTTTAAACTCTAGGTACACATCCAAAATGCATTACTGAGTTGAAAGAAGTTGATTCTGGTGCATGGTTTTGAAACTGCAGTCAGAAAAAAAATTACATCCATATCAACATTTTATCAGCTCCGGACCTGTCGTTTTGGTCAAAAAATGAAAATTCTAAAAGTTCCTGTTTTCCTGCTTTAAACTCTAGGTACACATCCAAAATGCATTACTGAGTTGAAAGAAGTGAATTCTGGTGCATGGTTTTGAAATCGCAGTCAGAAAAAAAAAAAACATCCTTATCAACATTTTTATCAGCTCCGGTCCTGTCGTTTTGGTCAAAAAATTAAAATTCTAAAAGTTCCTGTTTTTCTGCTTTAAACTCTAGGTACACATCCAAAATGTATTACTGAGTTGAAAGAAGTTGATTCTGGTGCATGGTTTTGAAACCGCAGTCAGAAAAAAAATGACATCAATATCAACATTTTTATCAACTCCGGTCCTGTCGTTTTGGTCAAAAAAATGAAAATTCTAAAAGATCCTGTTTTTCTGCTGTAAACTCTAGGTACACATCAAAATGCATTACTGAGTTGAAAGAAGTGAATTCTGGTGCATGGTTTTGAAATCGCAGTCAGAAAAAAATTACATCCATATCAACATTTTTATCAGCTCCGGTCCTGTCGTTTTGGTCAAAAAATTAAAATTCTAAAAGTTCCTGTTTTTCTGCTTTAAACTCTAGGTACACATCAAAATGCATTACTGAGTTGAAAGAAGTGAATTCTGGTGCATGGTTTTGAAACCGCAGTCAGAAAAAAAATTACATCCATATCAACATTTTTATCAGCTCCGGACCTGTCGTTTTGGTCAAAAAATGAAAAATCTAAAAGTTCCTGTTTTTCTGCTTTAAACTCTAGGTACATATCCAAAATGCATTACTGAGATGAAAGAAGTTGATTCTGGTGCATGGTTTTGAAACCGCAGTCAGAAAAAAAATTACATCCATATCAACATTTTTATCAGCTCCGGACCTGTCGTTTTGGTCAAAAAATGAAAATTCTAAAAGTTCCTGTTTTTCTGCTTTAAACTCTAGGTACACATCCAAAAAGCATTACTGAGTTTAAAGAAGTTGATTCTGGTGCATGGTTTTGAAACTGCAGTCAGAAAAAAAATTACAACCATATCAACATTTTTATCAGCTCCGGACCTGTCGTTTTGGTCAAAAAAATGAAAATTCTAAAAGTTCCTGTTTTTCTGCTTTAAACTCTAGGTACACATCCAAAATGCATTACTGAGTTGAAAGAAGTGAATTCTGGTGCATGGTTTTGAAACTGCAGTCAGAAAAAAAAATACATCCATATCAACATTTTATCAGTTCCGGACCTGTCGTTTTGGTCAAAAAATGAAAATTCTAAAAGTTCCTGTTTTTCTGCTTTAAACTCTAGGTACACATCCAAAATGCATTAATGAGTTGAAAGAAGTGAATTCTGGTGCATGGTTTTGAAATCGCAGTCAGAAAAAAAAAACATCCTTATCAACATTTTTATCAGCTCCGGTCCTGTCGTTTTGGTCAAAAAATGAAAATTCTAAAAGTTCCTGTTTTTCTGCTTTAAACTCTAGGTACATATCCAAAATGCATTACTGAGATGAAAGAAGTTGATTCTGGTGCATGGTTTTGAAACCGCAGTCAGAAAAAAAATTACATCCATATCAACATTTTTATCAGCTCCGGACCTGTCGTTTTGGTCAAAAAATGAAAATTCTAAAAGTTCCTGTTTTTCTGCTTTAAACTCTAGGTACACATCCAAAAAGCATTACTGAGTTTAAAGAAGTTGATTCTGGTGCATGGTTTTGAAACTGCAGTCAGAAAAAAAATTACAACCATATCAACATTTTTATCAGCTCCGGACCTGTCGTTTTGGTCAAAAAAATGAAAATTCTAAAAGTTCCTGTTTTTCTGCTTTAAACTCTAGGTACACATCCAAAATGCATTACTGAGTTGAAAGAAGTGAATTCTGGTGCATGGTTTTGAAACTGCAGTCAGAAAAAAAATTACATCCATATCAACATTTTATCAGCTCCGGACCTGTCGTTTTGGTCAAAAAATGAAAATTCTAAAAGTTCCTGTTTTTCTGCTTTAAACTCTAGGTACACATCCAAAATGCATTAATGAGTTGAAAGAAGTGAATTCTGGTGCATGGTTTTGAAATCGCAGTCAGAAAAAAAAAAAACATCCTTATCAACATTTTTATCAGCTCCGGTCCTGTCGTTTTGGTCAAAAAATGAAAATTCTAAAAGTTCCTGTTTTTCTGCTTTAAACTCTAGGTACACATCAAAATGCATTACTGAGTTGAAAGAAGTGAATTCTGGTGCATGGTTTTTAAATCGCAGTCAGAAAAAAATTACATCCATATCAACATTTTTATCAGCTCCGGACCTGTCGTTTTGGTCAAAAAATGAAAATTCTAAAAGTTCCTATTTTTCTGCTTTAAACTCTAGGTACACATCCAAAATGTATTACTGAGTTAAAAGAAGTTGATTCTGGTGCATGGTTTTGAAACCGCAGTCAGAAAAAAATTACATCCATATCAACATTTTTATCAGCTCCGGTCCTGTTGTTTTGGTCAAAAAATGAAAATTCTAAAAGTTCCTGTTTTTCTGCTATAAACTCTAGGTACACATCCAAAATGTATTACTGAGTTGAAAGAAGTTGATTCTGGTGCATGGTTTTGAAACCGCAGTCAGAAAAAAAATTACATCCATATCAACATTTTTATCAGCTCCGGACCTGTCGTTTTGGTCAAAAAATTAAAATTCTAAAAGTTCCTGTTTTTCTGCTTTAAACTCTAGGTACACATCAAAATGCATTACTGAGTTGAAAGAAGTGAATTCTGGTGCATGGTTTTATAATCGCAGTCAGAAAAAAAATTACATCCATATCAACATTTTTATCAGCTCCGGACGTGTCGTTTTGGTCAAAAAATGAAAATTCTAAAACTTCCTGTTTTTCTGCTTTAAACTCTAGGTACACATCCAAAATGCATTACTGAGTTGAAAGAAGTGAATTCTGGTGCATGGTTTTGAAATCGCAGTCAGAAAAAAAATTACATCCATATCAACATTTTTATCAGCTCCGGACCTGTCGTTTTGGTCAAAAAATGAAAATTCTAAAAGTTCCTGTTTTTCTGCTTTAAACTCTAGGTACACATCCAAAATGAATTACTGAGTTGAAAGAAGTTGATTCTGGTGCATGGTTTTGAAACCACAGTCAGAAAAAAATTACATCCATATCAACATTTTTATCAGCTCCGGACCTGTCGTTTTGGTCAAAAAATGAAAATTCTAAAAGTTCCTATTTTTCTGCTTTAAACTCTAGGTACACATCCAAAATGTATTACTGAGTTAAAAGAAGTTGATTCTGGTGCATGGTTTTGAAACCGCAGTCAGAAAAAAATTACATCCATATCAACATTTTTATCAGCTCCGGTCCTGTTGTTTTGGTCAAAAAATGAAAATTCTAAAAGTTCCTGTTTTTCTGCTATAAACTCTAGGTACACATCCAAAATGTATTACTGAGTTGAAAGAAGTTGATTCTGGTGCATGGTTTTGAAACCGCAGTCAGAAAAAAAATTACATCCATATCAACATTTTTATCAGCTCCGGACCTGTCGTTTTGGTCAAAAAATTAAAATTCTAAAAGTTCCTGTTTTTCTGCTTTAAACTCTAGGTACACATCAAAATGCATTACTGAGTTGAAAGAAGTGAATTCTGGTGCATGGTTTTATAATCGCAGTCAGAAAAAAAATTACATCCATATCAACATTTTTATCAGCTCCGGACGTGTCGTTTTGGTCAAAAAATGAAAATTCTAAAACTTCCTGTTTTTCTGCTTTAAACTCTAGGTACACATCCAAAATGCATTACTGAGTTGAAAGAAGTGAATTCTGGTGCATGGTTTTGAAATCGCAGTCAGAAAAAAAATTACATCCATATCAACATTTTTATCAGCTCCGGACCTGTCGTTTTGGTCAAAAAATGAAAATTCTAAAAGTTCCTGTTTTTCTGCTTTAAACTCTAGGTACACATCCAAAATGTATTACTGAGTTGAAAGTAGTTGATTCTGGTGCATGGTTTTGAAACCGCAGTCAGAAAAAAAATTACATCCATATCAACATTTTTATCAGCTCCGGACCTGTCGTTTTGGTCAAAAAATAAAAATTCTAAAAGTTCCTGTTTTTCTGCTTTAAACTCTAGGTACACATCCAAAATGCATTACTGAGTTGAAAGAAGTTGATTCTGGTGCATGGTTTTGAAACTGCAGTCAGAAAAAAAATTACATCCATATCAACATTTTATCAGCTCCGGACCTGTCGTTTTGGTCAAAAAATGAAAATTCTAAAAGTTCCTGTTTTCCTGCTTTAAACTCTAGGTACACATCCAAAATGCATTACTGAGTTGAAAGAAGTGAATTCTGGTGCATGGTTTTGAAATCGCAGTCAGAAAAAAAAACATCCTTATCAACATTTTTATCAGCTCCGGTCCTGTCGTTTTGGTCAAAAAATTAAAATTCTAAAAGTTCCTGTTTTTCTGCTTTAAACTCTAGGTACACATCAAAATGCATTACTGAGTTGAAAGAAGTGAATTCTGGTGCATGGTTTTATAATCGCAGTCAGAAAAAAAATTACATCCATATCAACATTTTTATCAGCTCCGGACGTGTCGTTTTGGTCAAAAAATGAAAATTCTAAAACTTCCTTTTTTTCTGCTTTAAACTCTAGGTACACATCCAAAATGCATTACTGAGTTGAAAGAAGTGAATTCTGGTGCATGGTTTTGAAATCGCAGTCAGAAAAAAAATTACATCCATATCAACATTTTTATCAGCTCCGGACCTGTCGTTTTGGTCAAAAAATAAAAATTCTAAAAGTTCCTGTTTTTCTGCTTTAAACTCTAGGTACACATCCAAAATGCATTACTGAGTTGAAAGAAGTTGATTCTGGTGCATGGTTTTGAAACTGCAGTCAGAAAAAAAATTACATCCATATCAACATTTTATCAGCTCCGGACCTGTCGTTTTGGTCAAAAAATGAAAATTCTAAAAGTTCCTGTTTTCCTGCTTTAAACTCTAGGTACACATCCAAAATGCATTACTGAGTTGAAAGAAGTGAATTCTGGTGCATGGTTTTGAAATCGCAGTCAGAAAAAAAAAAAACATCCTTATCAACATTTTTATCAGCTCCGGTCCTGTCGTTTTGGTCAAAAAATTAAAATTCTAAAAGTTCCTGTTTTTCTGCTTTAAACTCTAGGTACACATCCAAAATGTATTACTGAGTTGAAAGAAGTTGATTCTGGTGCATGGTTTTGAAACCGCAGTCAGAAAAAAAATGACATCAATATCAACATTTTTATCAACTCCGGTCCTGTCGTTTTGGTCAAAAAAATGAAAATTCAAAAAGTTCCTGTTTTTCTGCTTTAAACTCTAGGTACACATCCAAAATGAATTACTGAGTTGAAAGAAGTTGATTCTGGTGCATGGTTTTGAAACCGCAGTCAGAAAAAAATTACATCCATATCAACATTTTTATCAGCTCCGGACCTGTCGTTTTGGTCAAAAAATGAAAATTCTAAAAGTTCCTATTTTTCTGCTTTAAACTCTAGGTACACATCCAAAATGTATTACTGAGTTGAAAGAAGTTGATTCTGGTGCATGGTTTTGAAACCGCAGTCAGAAAAAAAATTACATCTATATCAACATTTTTACAAGCTCCGGTCCTGTTGTTTTGGTCAAAAAATGAAAATTCTAAAAGTTCCTGTTTTTCTGCTTTAAACTCTAGGTACACATCCAAAATGTATTACTGAGTTGAAAGTAGTTGATTCTGGTGCATGGTTTTGAAACCGCAGTCAGAAAAAAAATTACATCCATATCAACATTTTTATCAGCTCCGGTCCTGTCGTTTTGGTCAAAACATTTAAATTCTAAAAGTTCCTGTTTTTCTGCTTTAAACTCTAGGTACACATCAAAATGCATTACTGAGTTGAAAGAAGTGAATTCTGGTGCATGGTTTTATATTCGCAGTCAGAAAAAAAATTACATCCATATCAACATTTTTATCAGCTCCGGACCTGTCGTTTTGGTCAAAAAATGAAAATTCTAAAACTTCCTGTTTTTCTGCTTTAAACTCTAGGTACACATCCAAAATGCATTACTGAGTTGAAAGAAGTGAATTCTGGTGCATGGTTTTGAAATCGCAGTCAGAAAAAAAATTACATCCATATCAACATTTTTATCAGCTCCGGACCTGTCGTTTTGGTCAAAAAATAAAAATTCTAAAAGTTCCTGTTTTTCTGCTTTAAACTCTAGGTACACATCCAAAATGCATTACTGAGTTGAAAGAAGTTGATTCTGGTGCATGGTTTTGAAACTGCAGTCAGAAAAAAAATTACATCCATATCAACATTTTATCAGCTCCGGACCTGTCGTTTTGGTCAAAAAATGAAAATTCTAAAAGTTCCTGTTTTCCTGCTTTAAACTCTAGGTACACATCCAAAATGCATTACTGAGTTGAAAGAAGTGAATTCTGGTGCATGGTTTTGAAATCGCAGTCAGAAAAAAAAAACATCCTTATCAACATTTTTATCAGCTCCGGTCCTGTCGTTTTGGTCAAAAAATTAAAATTCTAAAAGTTCCTGTTTTTCTGCATTAAACTCTAGGTACACATCCAAAATGTATTACTGAGTTGAAAGAAGTTGATTCTGGTGCATGGTTTTGAAACCGCAGTCAGAAAAAAAATGACATCAATATCAACATTTTTATCAACTCCGGTCCTGTCGTTTTGGTCAAAAAAATGAAAATTCTAAAAGATCCTGTTTTTCTGCTGTAAACTCTAGGTACACATCAAAATGCATTACTGAGTTGAAAGAAGTGAATTCTGGTGCATGGTTTTGAAATCGCAGTCAGAAAAAAAATTACATCCATATCAACATTTTTATCAGCTCCGGACCTGTCGTTTTGGTCAAAAAATGAAAAATCTAAAAGTTCCTGTTTTTCTGCTTTAAACTCTAGGTACATATCCAAAATGCATTACTGAGATGAAAGAAGTTGATTCTGGTGCATGGTTTTGAAACCGCAGTCAGAAAAAAAATTACATCCATATCAACATTTTTATCAGCTCCGGACCTGTCGTTTTGGTCAAAAAATGAAAATTCTAAAAGTTCCTGTTTTTCTTCTTTAAACTCTAGGTACACATCCAAAAAGCATAACTGAGTTTAAAGAAGTTGATTCTGGTGCATGGTTTTGAAACTGCAGTCAGAAAAAAAATTACAACCATATCAACATTTTTATCAGCTCCGGACCTGTCGTTTTGGTCAAAAAAATGAAAATTCTAAAAGTTCCTGTTTTTCTGCTTTAAACTCTAGGTACACATCCAAAATGCATTACTGAGTTGAAAGAAGTGAATTCTGGTGCATGGTTTTGAAACTGCAGTCAGAAAAAAAATTACATCCATATCAACATTTTATCAGCTCCGGACCTGTCGTTTTGGTCAAAAAATGAAAATTCTAAAAGTTCCTGTTTTTCTGCTTTAAACTCTAGGTACACATCCAAAATGCATTAATGAGTTGAAAGAAGTGAATTCTGGTGCATGGTTTTGAAATCGCAGTCAGAAAAAAAAAACATCCTTATCAACATTTTTATCAGCTCCGGTCCTGTCGTTTTGGTCAAAAAATGAAAATTCTAAAAGTTCCTGTTTTTCTGCTTTAAACTCTAGGTACATATCCAAAATGCATTACTGAGATGAAAGAAGTTGATTCTGGTGCATGGTTTTGAAACCGCAGTCAGAAAAAAAATTACATCCATATCAACATTTTTATCACCTCCGGACCTGTCGTTTTGGTCAAAAAATGAAAATTCTAAAAGTTCCTGTTTTTCTGCTTTAAACTCTAGGTACACATCCAAAAAGCATTACTGAGTTTAAAGAAGTTGATTCTGGTGCATGGTTTTGAAACTGCAGTCAGAAAAAAAATTACAACCATATCAACATTTTTATCAGCTCCGGACCTGTCGTTTTGGTCAAAAAAATGAAAATTCTAAAAGTTCCTGTTTTTCTGCTTTAAACTCTAGGTACACATCCAAAATGCATTACTGAGTTGAAAGAAGTGAATTCTGGTGCATGGTTTTGAAACTGCAGTCAGAAAAAAAATTACATCCATATCAACATTTTATCAGCTCCGGACCTGTCGTTTTGGTCAAAAAATGAAAATTCTAAAAGTTCCTGTTTTTCTGCTTTAAACTCTAGGTACACATCCAAAATGCATTAATGAGTTGAAAGAAGTGAATTCTGGTGCATGGTTTTGAAATCGCAGTCAGAAAAAAAAAAAAAACATCCTTATCAACATTTTTATCAGCTCCGGTCCTGTCGTTTTGGTCAAAAAATCAAAATTCTAAAAGTTCCTGTTTTTCTGCTTTAAACTCTAGGTACACATCCAAAATGCATTACTAAGATGAAAGAAGTTGATTCTGGTGCATGGTTTTGAAACCGCAGTCAGAAAAAAAATGACATCCATATCAACATTTTTATCAGCTCCAGACCTGTCGTTTTGGTCAAAAAATGAAAATTCTAAAAGTTCCTGTTTTTCTGCTTTAAACTCTAGGTACACATCCAAAATGAATTACTGAGTTGAAAGAAGTTGATTCTGGTGCATGGTTTTGAAACCACAGTCAGAAAAAAATTACATCCATATCAACATTTTTATCAGCTCCGGACCTGTCGTTTTGGTCAAAAAATGAAAATTCTAAAAGTTCCTATTTTTCTGCTTTAAACTCTAGGTACACATCCAAAATGTATTACTGAGTTAAAAGAAGTTGATTCTGGTGCATGGTTTTGAAACCGCAGTCAGAAAAAAATTACATCCATATCAACATTTTTATCAGCTCCGGTCCTGTTGTTTTGGTCAAAAAATGAAAATTCTAAAAGTTCCTGTTTTTCTGCTATAAACTCTAGGTACACATCCAAAATGTATTACTGAGTTGAAAGAAGTTGATTCTGGTGCATGGTTTTGAAACCGCAGTCAGAAAAAAAATTACATCCATATCAACATTTTTATCAGCTCCGGACTTGTCGTTTTGGTCAAAAAATGAAAATTCTAAAAGTTCCTGTTTTTCTGCTTTAAACTCTAGGTACACATCCAAAATGCATTACTGAGTTGAAAGAAGTTGATTCTGGTGCATGGTTTTGAAACTGCAGTCAGAAAAAAAATTACATCCATATCAACATTTTATCAGCTCCGGACCTGTCGTTTTGGTCAAAAAATGAAAATTCTAAAAGTTCCTGTTTTCCTGCTTTAAACTCTAGGTACACATCCAAAATGCATTACTGAGTTGAAAGAAGTGAATTCTGGTGCATGGTTTTGAAATCGCAGTCAGAAAAAAAAAAAAACATCCTTATCAACATTTTTATCAGCTCCGGTCCTGTCGTTTTGGTCAAAAAATTAAAATTCTAAAAGTTCCTGTTTTTCTGCTTTAAACTCTAGGTACACATCCAAAATGTATTACTGAGTTGAAAGAAGTTGATTCTGGTGCATGGTTTTGAAACCGCAGTCAGAAAAAAAATGACATCAATATCAACATTTTTATCAACTCCGGTCCTGTCGTTTTGGTCAAAAAAATGAAAATTCTAAAAGATCCTGTTTTTCTGCTGTAAACTCTAGGTACACATCAAAATGCATTACTGAGTTGAAAGAAGTGAATTCTGGTGCATGGTTTTGAAATCGCAGTCAGAAAAAAATTACATCCATATCAACATTTTTATCAGCTCCGGTCCTGTCGTTTTGGTCAAAAAATTAAAATTCTAAAAGTTCCTGTTTTTCTGCTTTAAACTCTAGGTACACATCAAAATGCATTACTGAGTTGAAAGAAGTGAATTCTGGTGCATGGTTTTGAAACTGCAGTCAGAAAAAAAATTACATCCATATCAACATTTTATCAGCTCCGGACCTGTCGTTTTGGTCAAAAAATGAAAATTCTAAAAGTTCCTGTTTTTCTGCTTTAAACTCTAGGTACACATCCAAAATGCATTAATGAGTTGAAAGAAGTGAATTCTGGTGCATGGTTTTGAAATCGCAGTCAGAAAAAAAAAAACATCCTTATCAACATTTTTATCAGCTCCGGTCCTGTCGTTTTGGTCAAAAAATGAAAATTCTAAAAGTTCCTGTTTTTCTGCTTTAAACTCTAGGTACACATCAAAATGCATTACTGAGTTGAAAGAAGTGAATTCTGGTGCATGGTTTTTAAATCGCAGTCAGAAAAAAATTACATCCATATCAACATTTTTATCAGCTCCGGACCTGTCGTTTTGGTCAAAAAATGAAAAATCTAAAAGTTCCTGTTTTTCTGCTTTAAACTCTAGGTACACATCCAAAATGCATTACTGAGATGAAAGAAGTTGATTCTGGTGCATGGTTTTGAAACCGCAGTCAGAAAAAAAATTACATCCATATCAACATTTTTATCAGCTCCAGACCTGTCGTTTTGGTCAAAAAATAAAAAAAATTCTAAAAGTTCCTGTTTTTCTGCTTTAAACTCTAGGTACACATCCAAAATGAATTACTGAGTTGAAAGAAGTTGATTCTGGTGCATGGTTTTGAAACCACAGTCAGAAAAAAATTACATCCATATCAACATTTTTATCAGCTCCGGACCTGTCGTTTTGGTCAAAAAATGAAAATTCTAAAAGTTCCTATTTTTCTGCTTTAAACTCTAGGTACACATCCAAAATGTATTACTGAGTTAAAAGAAGTTGATTCTGGTGCATGGTTTTGAAACCGCAGTCAGAAAAAAATTACATCCATATCAACATTTTTATCAGCTCCGGTCCTGTTGTTTTGGTCAAAAAATGAAAATTCTAAAAGTTCCTGTTTTTCTGCTATAAACTCTAGGTACACATCCAAAATGTATTACTGAGTTGAAAGAAGTTGATTCTGGTGCATGGTTTTGAAACCGCAGTCAGAAAAAAAATTACATCCATATCAACATTTTTATCAGCTCCGGACCTGTCGTTTTGGTCAAAAAATTAAAATTCTAAAAGTTCCTGTTTTTCTGCTTTAAACTCTAGGTACACATCAAAATGCATTACTGAGTTGAAAGAAGTGAATTCTGGTGCATGGTTTTATAATCGCAGTCAGAAAAAAAATTACATCCATATCAACATTTTTATCAGCTCCGGACGTGTCGTTTTGGTCAAAAAATGAAAATTCTAAAACTTCCTGTTTTTCTGCTTTAAACTCTAGGTACACATCCAAAATGCATTACTGAGTTGAAAGAAGTGAATTCTGGTGCATGGTTTTGAAATCGCAGTCAGAAAAAAAATTACATCCATATCAACATTTTTATCAGCTCCGGACCTGTCGTTTTGGTCAAAAAATGAAAATTCTAAAAGTTCCTGTTTTTCTGCTTTAAACTCTAGGTACACATCCAAAATGTATTACTGAGTTGAAAGTAGTTGATTCTGGTGCATGGTTTTGAAACCGCAGTCAGAAAAAAAATTACATCCATATCAACATTTTTATCAGCTCCGGACCTGTCGTTTTGGTCAAAAAATTTAAATTCTAAAAGTTCCTGTTTTTCTGCTTTAAACTCTAGGTACACATCAAAATGCATTACTGAGTTGAAAGAAGTGAATTCTGGTGCATGGTTTTATATTCGCAGTCAGAAAAAAAATTACATCCATATCAACATTTTTATCAGCTCCGGACCTGTCGTTTTGGTCAAAAAATGAAAATTCTAAAACTTCCTGTTTTTCTGCTTTAAACTCTAGGTACACATCCAAAATGCATTACTGAGTTGAAAGAAGTGAATTCTGGTGCATGGTTTTGAAATCGCAGTCAGAAAAAAAATTACATCCATATCAACATTTTTATCAGCTCCGGACCTGTCGTTTTGGTCAAAAAATAAAAATTCTAAAAGTTCCTGTTTTTCTGCTTTAAACTCTAGGTACACATCCAAAATGCATTACTGAGTTGAAAGAAGTTGATTCTGGTGCATGGTTTTGAAACCGCAGTCAGAAAAAAAATTACATCCATATCAACATTTTTATCAGCTCCGGACCTGTCGTTTTGGTCAAAAAATTAAAATTCTAAAAGTTCCTGTTTTTCTGCTTTAAACTCTAGGTACACATCAAAATGCATTACTGAGTTGAAAGAAGTGAATTCTGGTGCATGGTTTTATAATCGCAGTCAGAAAAAAAATTACATCCATATCAACATTTTTATCAGCTCCGGACGTGTCGTTTTGGTCAAAAAATGAAAATTCTAAAACTTCCTGTTTTTCTGCTTTAAACTCTAGGTACACATCCAAAATGCATTACTGAGTTGAAAGAAGTGAATTCTGGTGCATGGTTTTGAAATCGCAGTCAGAAAAAAAATTACATCCATATCAACATTTTTATCAGCTCCGGACCTGTCGTTTTGGTCAAAAAATGAAAATTCTAAAAGTTCCTGTTTTTCTGCTTTAAACTCTAGGTACACATCCAAAATGTATTACTGAGTTGAAAGTAGTTAAATCTGGTGGATTGGTTTTGAAACCGCAGTCAGAAAAAAAATTACATCCATATCAACATTTTTATCAGCTCCGGACCTGTCGTTTTGGTCAAAAAATGAAAATTCTAAAAGTTCCTGTTTTTCTGCTTTAAACTCTAGGTACACATCCAAAATGTATTACTGAGTTGAAAGTAGTTGATTCTGGTGCATGGTTTTGAAACCGCAGTCAGAAAAAAAATTACATCCATATCAACATTTTTATCAGCTCCGGACCTGTCGTTTTGGTCAAAAAATTTAAATTCTAAAAGTTCCTGTTTTTCTGCTTTAAACTCTAGGTACACATCAAAATGCATTACTGAGTTGAAAGAAGTGAATTCTGGTGCATGGTTTTATATTCGCAGTCAGAAAAAAAATTACATCCATATCAACATTTTTATCAGCTCCGGACCTGTCGTTTTGGTCAAAAAATGAAAATTCTAAAACTTCCTGTTTTTCTGCTTTAAACTCTAGGTACACATCCAAAATGCATTACTGAGTTGAAAGAAGTGAATTCTGGTGCATGGTTTTGAAACCGCAGTCAGAAAAAAAATTACATCCATATCAACATTTTTATCAGCTCCGGACCTGTCGTTTTGGTCAAAAAATTAAAATTCTAAAAGTTCCTGTTTTTCTGCTTTAAACTCTAGGTACACATCAAAATGCATTACTGAGTTGAAAGAAGTGAATTCTGGTGCATGGTTTTATAATCGCAGTCAGAAAAAAAATTACATCCATATCAACATTTTTATCAGCTCCGGACGTGTCGTTTTGGTCAAAAAATGAAAATTCTAAAACTTCCTGTTTTTCTGCTTTAAACTCTAGGTACACATCCAAAATGCATTACTGAGTTGAAAGAAGTGAATTCTGGTGCATGGTTTTGAAATCGCAGTCAGAAAAAAAAAACATCCTTATCAACATTTTTATCAGCTCCGGTCCTGTCGTTTTGGTCAAAAAATTAAAATTCTAAAAGTTCCTGTTTTTCTGCTTTAAACTCTAGGTACACATCCAAAATGCATTACTGAGTTGAAAGAAGTTGATTCTGGTGCATGGTTTTGAAACCGCAGTCAGAAAAAAAATTACATCCATATCAACATTTTTATCAGCTCCGGACCTGTCGTTTTGGTCAAAAAATTAAAATTCTAAAAGTTCCTGTTTTTCTGCTTTAAACTCTAGGTACACATCCAAAATGCATTACTGAGTTGAAAGAAGTGAATTCTGGTGCATGGTTTTGAAATCGCAGTCAGAAAAAAAATTACATCCATATCAACATTTTTATCAGCTCCGGACCTGTCGTTTTGGTCAAAAAATGAAAATTCTAAAAGTTCCTGTTTTTCTGCTTTAAACTCTAGGTACACATCCAAAATGTATTACTGAGTTGAAAGTAGTTGATTCTGGTGCATGGTTTTGAAACCGCAGTCAGAAAAAAAATTACATCCATATCAACATTTTTATCAGCTCCGGACCTGTCGTTTTGGTCAAAAAATGAAAATTCTAAAAGTTCCTGTTTTTCTGCTTTAAACTCTAGGTACACATCCAAAATGTATTACTGAGTTAAAAGTAGTTGATTCTGGTGCATGGTTTTGAAACCGCAGTCAGAAAAAAAATTACATCCATATCAACATTTTTATCAGCTCCGGACCTGTCGTTTTGGTCAAAAAATTTAAATTCTAAAAGTTCCTGTTTTTCTGCTTTAAACTCTAGGTACACATCAAAATGCATTACTGAGTTGAAAGAAGTGAATTCTGGTGCATGGTTTTATATTCGCAGTCAGAAAAAAAATTACATCCATATCAACATTTTTATCAGCTCCGGACCTGTCGTTTTGGTCAAAAAATGAAAATTCTAAAACTTCCTGTTTTTCTGCTTTAAACTCTAGGTACACATCCAAAATGCATTACTGAGTTGAAAGAAGTGAATTCTGGTGCATGGTTTTGAAATCGCAGTCAGAAAAAAAATTACATCCATATCAACATTTTTATCAGCTCCGGACCTGTCGTTTTGGTCAAAAAATGAAAATTCTAAAAGTTCCTGTTTTTCTGCTTTAAACTCTAGGTACACATCCAAAATGCATTACTGAGTTGAAAGAAGTTGATTCTGGTGCATGGTTTTGAAACCGCAGTCAGAAAAAAAATTACATCCATATCAACATTTTTATCAGCTCCGGACCTGTCGTTTTGGTCAAAAAATTAAAATTCTAAAAGTTCCTGTTTTTCTGCTTTAAACTCTAGGTACACATCAAAATGCATTACTGAGTTGAAAGAAGTGAATTCTGGTGCATGGTTTTATAATCGCAGTCAGAAAAAAAATTACATCCATATCAACATTTTTATCAGCTCCGGACGTGTCGTTTTGGTCAAAAAATGAAAATTCTAAAACTTCCTGTTTTTCTGCTTTAAACTCTAGGTACACATCCAAAATGCATTACTGAGTTGAAAGAAGTGAATTCTGGTGCATGGTTTTGAAATCGCAGTCAGAAAAAAAATTACATCCATATCAACATTTTTATCAGCTCCGGACCTGTCGTTTTGGTCAAAAAATGAAAATTCTAAAAGTTCCTGTTTTTCTGCTTTAAACTCTAGGTACACATCCAAAATGTATTACTGAGTTGAAAGTAGTTGATTCTGGTGCATGGTTTTGAAACCGCAGTCAGAAAAAAAATTACATCCATATCAACATTTTTATCAGCTCCGGACCTGTCGTTTTGGTCAAAAAATTTAAATTCTAAAAGTTCCTGTTTTTCTGCTTTAAACTCTAGGTACACATCAAAATGCATTACTGAGTTGAAAGAAGTGAATTCTGGTGTATGGTTTTATATTCGCAGTCAGAAAAAAAATTACATCCATATCAACATTTTTATCAGCTCCGGACCTGTCGTTTTGGTCAAAAAATGAAAATTCTAAAAGTTCCTGTTTTTCTGCTTTAAACTCTAGGTACACATCCAAAATGCATTACTGAGTTGAAAGAAGTTGATTCTGGTGCATGGTTTTGAAACCGCAGTCAGAAAAAAAATTACATCCATATCAACATTTT
This sequence comes from Crinia signifera, assembly GCF_055691185.1. Classification (NCBI taxonomy): domain Eukaryota; kingdom Metazoa; phylum Chordata; class Amphibia; order Anura; family Myobatrachidae; genus Crinia; species Crinia signifera. The sequence goes on along the minus strand of NC_139226.1, from coordinate 114,167,366 downwards.
TATCAGCTCCGGACCTGTCGTTTTGGTCAAAAAATTAAAATTCTAAAAGTTCCTGTTTTTCTGCTTTAAACTCTAGGTACACATCAAAATGCATTACTGAGTTGAAAGAAGTGAATTCTGGTGCATGGTTTTATAATCGCAGTCAGAAAAAAAATTACATCCATATCAACATTTTTATCAGCTCCGGACGTGTCGTTTTGGTCAATAAAATGAAAATTCTAAAACTTCCTGTTTTTCTGCTTCAAACTCTAGGTACACATCCAAAATGCATTACTGAGTTGAAAGAAGTGAATTCTGGTGCATGGTTTTGAAATCGCAGTCAGAAAAAAAAAACATCCTTATCAACATTTTTATCAGCTCCGGTCCTGTCGTTTTGGTCAAAAAATTAAAATTCTAAAAGTTCCTGTTTTTCTGCTTTAAACTCTAGGTACACATCCAAAATGCATTACTGAGTTGAAAGAAGTTGATTCTGGTGCATGGTTTTGAAACCGCAGTCAGAAAAAAAATTACATCCATATCAACATTTTTATCAGCTCCGGACCTGTCGTTTTGGTCAAAAAATTAAAATTCTAAAAGTTCCTGTTTTTCTGCTTTAAACTCTAGGTACACATCAAAATGCATTACTGAGTTGAAAGAAGTGAATTCTGGTGCATGGTTTTATAATCGCAGTCAGAAAAAAAATTACATCCATATCAACATTTTTATCAGCTCCGGACGTGTCGTTTTGGTCAAAAAATGAAAATTCTAAAACTTCCTGTTTTTCTGCTTTAAACTCTAGGTACACATCCAAAATGCATTACTGAGTTGAAAGAAGTGAATTCTGGTGCATGGTTTTGAAATCGCAGTCAGAAAAAAAATTACATCCATATCAACATTTTTATCAGCTCCGGACCTGTCGTTTTGGTCAAAAAATGAAAATTCTAAAAGTTCCTGTTTTTCTGCTTTAAACTCTAGGTACACATCCAAAATGTATTACTGAGTTGAAAGTAGTTGATTCTGGTGCATGGTTTTGAAACCGCAGTCAGAAAAAAAATTACATCCATATCAACATTTTTATCAGCTCCGGACCTGTCGTTTTGGTCAAAAAATGAAAATTCTAAAAGTTCCTGTTTTTCTGCTTTAAACTCTAGGTACACATCCAAAATGTATTACTGAGTTGAAAGTAGTTGATTCTGGTGCATGGTTTTGAAACCGCAGTCAGAAAAAAAATTACATCCATATCAACATTTTTATCAGCTCCGGACCTGTCGTTTTGGTCAAAAAATTTAAATTCTAAAAGTTCCTGTTTTTCTGCTTTAAACTCTAGGTACACATCAAAATGCATTACTGAGTTGAAAGAAGTGAATTCTGGTGCATGGTTTTATATTCGCAGTCAGAAAAAAAATTACATCCATATCAACATTTTTATCAGCTCCGGACCTGTCGTTTTGGTCAAAAAATGAAAATTCTAAAACTTCCTGTTTTTCTGCTTTAAACTCTAGGTACACATCCAAAATGCATTACTGAGTTGAAAGAAGTGAATTCTGGTGCATGGTTTTGAAATCGCAGTCAGAAAAAAAATTACATCCATATCAACATTTTTATCAGCTCCGGACCTGTCGTTTTGGTCAAAAAATGAAAATTCTAAAAGTTCCTGTTTTTCTGCTTTAAACTCTAGGTACACATCCAAAATGTATTACTGAGTTGAAAGTAGTTGATTCTGGTGCATGGTTTTGAAACCGCAGTCAGAAAAAAAATTACATCCATATCAACATTTTTATCAGCTCCGGACCTGTCGTTTTGGTCAAAAAATTTAAATTCTAAAAGTTCCTGTTTTTCTGCTTTAAACTCTAGGTACACATCAAAATGCATTACTGAGTTGAAAGAAGTGAATTCTGGTGCATGGTTTTATATTCGCAGTCAGAAAAAAAATTACATCCATATCAACATTTTTATCAGCTCCGGACCTGTCGTTTTGGTCAAAAAATGAAAATTCTAAAACTTCCTGTTTTTCTGCTTTAAACTCTAGGTACACATCCAAAATGCATTACTGAGTTGAAAGAAGTGAATTCTGGTGCATGGTTTTGAAATCGCAGTCAGAAAAAAAATTACATCCATATCAACATTTTTATCAGCTCCGGACCTGTCGTTTTGGTCAAAAAATAAAAATTCTAAAAGTTCCTGTTTTTCTGCTTTAAACTCTAGGTACACATCCAAAATGCATTACTGAGTTGAAAGAAGTTGATTCTGGTGCATGGTTTTGAAACCGCAGTCAGAAAAAAAATTACATCCATATCAACATTTTTATCAGCTCCGGACCTGTCGTTTTGGTCAAAAAATTAAAATTCTAAAAGTTCCTGTTTTTCTGCTTTAAACTCTAGGTACACATCAAAATGCATTACTGAGTTGAAAGAAGTGAATTCTGGTGCATGGTTTTATAATCGCAGTCAGAAAAAAAATTACATCCATATCAACATTTTTATCAGCTCCGGACGTGTCGTTTTGGTCAAAAAATGAAAATTCTAAAACTTTCTGTTTTTCTGCTTTAAACTCTAGGTACACATCCAAAATGCATTACTGAGTTGAAAGAAGTGAATTCTGGTGCATGGTTTTGAAATCGCAGTCAGAAAAAAAATTACATCCATATCAACATTTTTATCAGCTCCGGACCTGTCGTTTTGGTCAAAAAATGAAAATTCTAAAAGTTCCTGTTTTTCTGCTTTAAACTCTAGGTACACATCCAAAATGTATTACTGAGTTGAAAGTAGTTGATTCTGGTGCATGGTTTTGAAACCGCAGTCAGAAAAAAAATTACATCCATATCAACATTTTTATCAGCTCCGGACCTGTCGTTTTGGTCAAAAAATTTAAATTCTAAAAGTTCCTGTTTTTCTGCTTTAAACTCTAGGTACACATCAAAATGCATTACTGAGTTGAAAGAAGTGAATTCTGGTGCATGGTTTTATATTCGCAGTCAGAAAAAAAATTACATCCATATCAACATTTTTATCAGCTCCGGACCTGTCGTTTTGGTCAAAAAATGAAAATTCTAAAACTTCCTGTTTTTCTGCTTTAAACTCTAGGTACACATCCAAAATGCATTACTGAGTTGAAAGAAGTGAATTCTGGTGCATGGTTTTGAAATCGCAGTCAGAAAAAAAATTACATCCATATCAACATTTTTATCAGCTCCGGACCTGTCGTTTTGGTCAAAAAATAAAAATTCTAAAAGTTCCTGTTTTTCTGCTTTAAACTCTAGGTACACATCCAAAATGCATTACTGAGTTGAAAGAAGTTGATTCTGGTGCATGGTTTTGAAACTGCAGTCAGAAAAAAAATTACATCCATATCAACATTTTATCATCTCCGGACCTGTCGTTTTGGTCAAAAAATGAAAATTCTAAAAGTTCCTGTTTTCCTGCTTTAAACTCTAGGTACACATCCAAAATGCATTACTGAGTTGAAAGAAGTGAATTCTGGTGCATGGTTTTGAAATCGCAGTCAGAAAAAAAAAACATCCTTATCAACATTTTTATCAGCTCCGGTCCTGTCGTTTTGGTCAAAAAATTAAAATTCTAAAAGTTCCTGTTTTTCTGCTTTAAACTCTAGGTACACATCAAAATGCATTACTGAGTTGAAAGAAGTGAATTCTGGTGCATGGTTTTATAATCGCAGTCAGAAAAAAAATTACATCCATATCAACATTTTTATCAGCTCCAGACGTGTCGTTTTGGTCAAAAAATGAAAATTCTAAAACTTCCTTTTTTTCTGCTTTAAACTCTAGGTACACATCCAAAATGCATTACTGAGTTGAAAGAAGTGAATTCTGGTGCATGGTTTTGAAATCGCAGTCAGAAAAAAAATTACATCCATATCAACATTTTTATCAGCTCCGGACCTGTCGTTTTGGTCAAAAAATGAAAAATCTAAAAGTTCCTGTTTTTCTGCTTTAAACTCTAGGTACACATCCAAAATGCATTACTGAGTTGAAAGAAGTTGATTCTGGTGCATGGTTTTGAAACTGCAGTCAGAAAAAAAATTACATCCATATCAACATTTTATCAGCTCCGGACCTGTCGTTTTGGTCAAAAAATGAAAATTCTTAAAGTTCCTGTTTTCCTGCTTTAAACTCTAGGTACACATCCAAAATGCATTACTGAGTTGAAAGAAGTGAATTCTGGTGCATGGTTTTGAAATCGCAGTCAGAAAAAAAAAAAACATCCTTATCAACATTTTTATCAGCTCCGGTCCTGTCGTTTTGGTCAAAAAATTAAAATTCTAAAAGTTCCTGTTTTTCTGCTTTAAACTCTAGGTACACATCCAAAATGTATTACTGAGTTGAAAGAAGTTGATTCTGGTGCATGGTTTTGAAACCGCAGTCAGAAAAAAAATGACATCAATATCAACATTTTTATCAACTCCGGTCCTGTCGTTTTGGTCAAAAAAATGAAAATTCAAAAAGTTCCTGTTTTTCTGCTTTAAACTCTAGGTACACATCCAAAATGAATTACTGAGTTGAAAGAAGTTGATTCTGGTGCATGGTTTTGAAACCGCAGTCAGAAAAAAATTACATCCATATCAACATTTTTATCAGCTCCGGACCTGTCGTTTTGGTCAAAAAATGAAAATTCTAAAAGTTCCTATTTTTCTGCTTTAAACTCTAGGTACACATCCAAAATGTATTACTGAGTTGAAAGAAGTTGATTCTGGTGCATGGTTTTGAAACCGCAGTCAGAAAAAAAATTACATCTATATCAACATTTTTATCAGCTCCGGTCCTGTTGTTTTGGTCAAAAAATGAAAATTCTAAAAGTTCCTGTTTTTCTGCTTTAAACTCTAGGTACACATCCAAAATGTATTACTGAGTTGAAAGTAGTTGATTCTGGTGCATGGTTTTGAAACCGCAGTCAGAAAAAAAATTACATCCATATCAACATTTTTATCAGCTCCGGACCTGTCGTTTTGGTCAAAACATTTAAATTCTAAAAGTTCCTGTTTTTCTGCTTTAAACTCTAGGTACACATCAAAATCCATTACTGAGTTGAAAGAAGTGAATTCTGGTGCATGGTTTTATATTCGCAGTCAGAAAAAAAATTACATCCATATCAACATTTTTATCAGCTCCGGACCTGTCGTTTTGGTCAAAAAATGAAAATTCTAAAACTTCCTGTTTTTCTGCTTTAAACTCTAGGTACACATCCAAAATGCATTACTGAGTTGAAAGAAGTGAATTCTGGTGCATGGTTTTGAAATCGCAGTCAGAAAAAAAATTACATCCATATCAACATTTTTATCAGCTCCGGACCTGTCGTTTTGGTCAAAAAATAAAAATTCTAAAAGTTCCTGTTTTTCTGCTTTAAACTCTAGGTACACATCCAAAATGCATTACTGAGTTGAAAGAAGTTGATTCTGGTGCATGGTTTTGAAACTGCAGTCAGAAAAAAAATTACATCCATATCAACATTTTATCAGCTCCGGACCTGTCGTTTTGGTCAAAAAATGAAAATTCTAAAAGTTCCTGTTTTCCTGCTTTAAACTCTAGGTACACATCCAAAATGCATTACTGAGTTGAAAGAAGTGAATTCTGGTGCATGGTTTTGAAATCGCAGTCAGAAAAAAAAAAACATCCTTATCAACATTTTTATCAGCTCCGGTCCTGTCGTTTTGGTCAAAAAATTAAAATTCTAAAAGTTCCTGTTTTTCTGCTTTAAACTCTAGGTACACATCCAAAATGTATTACTGAGTTGAAAGAAGTTGATTCTGGTGCATGGTTTTGAAACCGCAGTCAGAAAAAAAATGACATCAATATCAACATTTTTATCAACTCCGGTCCTGTCGTTTTGGTCAAAAAAATGAAAGTTCTAAAAGATCCTGTTTTTCTGCTGTAAACTCTAGGTACACATCAAAATGCATTACTGAGTTGAAAGAAGTGAATTCTGGTGCATGGTTTTGAAATCGCAGTCAGAAAAAAAATTACATCCATATCAACATTTTTATCAGCTCCGGACCTGTCGTTTTGGTCAAAAAATGAAAAATCTAAAAGTTCCTGTTTTTCTGCTTTAAACTCTAGGTACATATCCAAAATGCATTACTGAGATGAAAGAAGTTGATTCTGGTGCATGGTTTTGAAACCGCAGTCAGAAAAAAAATTACATCCATATCAACATTTTTATCAGCTCCGGACCTGTCGTTTTGGTCAAAAAATGAAAATTCTAAAAGTTCCTGTTTTTCTGCTTTAAACTCTAGGTACACATCCAAAATGCATTACTGAGTTGAAAGAAGTGAATTCTGGTGCATGGTTTTGAAACTGCAGTCAGAAAAAAAATTACATCCATATCAACATTTTATCAGCTCCGGACCTGTCGTTTTGGTCAAAAAATGAAAATTCTAAAAGTTCCTGTTTTTCTGCTTTAAACTCTAGGTACACATCCAAAATGCATTAATGAGTTGAAAGAAGTGAATTCTGGTGCATGGTTTTGAAATCGCAGTCAGAAAAAAAAAACATCCTTATCAACATTTTTATCAGCTCCGGTCCTGTCGTTTTGGTCAAAAAATGAAAATTCTAAAAGTTCCTGTTTTTCTGCTTTAAACTCTAGGTACATATCCAAAATGCATTACTGAGATGAAAGAAGTTGATTCTGGTGCATGGTTTTGAAACCGCAGTCAGAAAAAAAATTACATCCATATCAACATTTTTATCACCTCCGGACCTGTCGTTTTGGTCAAAAAATGAAAATTCTAAAAGTTCCTGTTTTTCTGCTTTAAACTCTAGGTACACATCCAAAAAGCATTACTGAGTTTAAAGAAGTTGATTCTGGTGCATGGTTTTGAAACTGCAGTCAGAAAAAAAATTACAACCATATCAACATTTTTATCAGCTCCGGACCTGTCGTTTTGGTCAAAAAAAATGAAAATTCTAAAAGTTCCTGTTTTTCTGCTTTAAACTCTAGGTACACATCCAAAATGCATTACTGAGTTGAAAGAAGTGAATTCTGGTGCATGGTTTTGAAACTGCAGTCAGAAAAAAAATTACATCCATATCAACATTTTATCAGCTCCGGACCTGTCGTTTTGGTCAAAAAATGAAAATTCTAAAAGTTCCTGTTTTTCTGCTTTAAACTCTAGGTACACATCCAAAATGCATTAATGAGTTGAAAGAAGTGAATTCTGGTGCATGGTTTTGAAATCGCAGTCAGAAAAAAAAAAAAAACATCCTTATCAACATTTTTATCAGCTCCGGTCCTGTCGTTTTGGTCAAAAAATGAAAATTCTAAAAGTTCCTGTTTTTCTGCTTTAAACTCTAGGTACACATCCAAAATGCATTACTAAGATGAAAGAAGTTGATTCTGGTGCATGGTTTTGAAACCGCAGTCAGAAAAAAAATGACATCCATATCAACATTTTTATCAGCTCCAGACCTGTCGTTTTGGTCAAAAAATGAAAATTCTAAAAGTTCCTGTTTTTCTGCTTTAAACTCTAGGTACACATCCAAAATGAATTACTGAGTTGAAAGAAGTTGATTCTGGTGCATGGTTTTGAAACCACAGTCAGAAAAAAATTACATCCATATCAACATTTTTATCAGCTCCGGACCTGTCGTTTTGGTCAAAAAATGAAAATTCTAAAAGTTCCTATTTTTCTGCTTTAAACTCTAGGTACACATCCAAAATGTATTACTGAGTTAAAAGAAGTTGATTCTGGTGCATGGTTTTGAAACCGCAGTCAGAAAAAAATTACATCCATATCAACATTTTTATCAGCTCCGGTCCTGTTGTTTTGGTCAAAAAATGAAAATTCTAAAAGTTCCTGTTTTTCTGCTATAAACTCTAGGTACACATCCAAAATGTATTACTGAGTTGAAAGAAGTTGATTCTGGTGCATGGTTTTGAAACCGCAGTCAGAAAAAAAATTACATCCATATCAACATTTTTATCAGCTCCGGACCTGTCGTTTTGGTCAAAAAATGAAAATTCTAAAAGTTCCTGTTTTTCTGCTTTAAACTCTAGGTACACATCCAAAATGCATTACTGAGTTGAAAGAAGTTGATTCTGGTGCATGGTTTTGAAACTGCAGTCAGAAAAAAAATTACATCCATATCAACATTTTATCAGCTCCGGACCTGTCGTTTTGGTCAAAAAATGAAAATTCTAAAAGTTCCTGTTTTCCTGCTTTAAACTCTAGGTACACATCCAAAATGCATTACTGAGTTGAAAGAAGTGAATTCTGGTGCATGGTTTTGAAATCGCAGTCAGAAAAAAAATTACATCCATATCAACATTTTTATCAGCTCCGGACCTGTCGTTTTGGTCAAAAAATGAAAAATCTAAAAGTTCCTGTTTTTCTGCTTTAAACTCTAGGTACATATCCAAAATGCATTACTGAGATGAAAGAAGTTGATTCTGGTGCATGGTTTTGAAACCGCAGTCAGAAAAAAAATTACATCCATATCAACATTTTTATCAGCTCCGGACCTGTCGTTTTGGTCAAAAAATGAAAATTCTAAAAGTTCCTGTTTTTCTGCTTTAAACTCTAGGTACACATCCAAAATGCATTACTGAGTTGAAAGAAGTGAATTCTGGTGCATGGTTTTGAAACTGCAGTCAGAAAAAAAATTACATCCATATCAACATTTTATCAGCTCCGGACCTGTCGTTTTGGTCAAAAAATGAAAATTCTAAAAGTTCCTGTTTTTCTGCTTTAAACTCTAGGTACACATCCAAAATGCATTAATGAGTTGAAAGAAGTGAATTCTGGTGCATGGTTTTGAAATCGCAGTCAGAAAAAAAAAACATCCTTATCAACATTTTTATCAGCTCCGGTCCTGTCGTTTTGGTCAAAAAATGAAAATTCTAAAAGTTCCTGTTTTTCTGCTTTAAACTCTAGGTACATATCCAAAATGCATTACTGAGATGAAAGAAGTTGATTCTGGTGCATGGTTTTGAAACCGCAGTCAGAAAAAAAATTACATCCATATCAACATTTTTATCACCTCCGGACCTGTCGTTTTGGTCAAAAAATGAAAATTCTAAAAGTTCCTGTTTTTCTGCTTTAAACTCTAGGTACACATCCAAAAAGCATTACTGAGTTTAAAGAAGTTGATTCTGGTGCATGGTTTTGAAACTGCAGTCAGAAAAAAAATTACAACCATATCAACATTTTTATCAGCTCCGGACCTGTCGTTTTGGTCAAAAAAAATGAAAATTCTAAAAGTTCCTGTTTTTCTGCTTTAAACTCTAGGTACACATCCAAAATGCATTACTGAGTTGAAAGAAGTGAATTCTGGTGCATGGTTTTGAAACTGCAGTCAGAAAAAAAATTACATCCATATCAACATTTTATCAGCTCCGGACCTGTCGTTTTGGTCAAAAAATGAAAATTCTAAAAGTTCCTGTTTTTCTGCTTTAAACTCTAGGTACACATCCAAAATGCATTAATGAGTTGAAAGAAGTGAATTCTGGTGCATGGTTTTGAAATCGCAGTCAGAAAAAAAAAAAAAACATCCTTATCAACATTTTTATCAGCTCCGGTCCTGTCGTTTTGGTCAAAAAATGAAAATTCTAAAAGTTCCTGTTTTTCTGCTTTAAACTCTAGGTACACATCCAAAATGCATTACTAAGATGAAAGAAGTTGATTCTGGTGCATGGTTTTGAAACCGCAGTCAGAAAAAAAATGACATCCATATCAACATTTTTATCAGCTCCAGACCTGTCGTTTTGGTCAAAAAATGAAAATTCTAAAAGTTCCTGTTTTTCTGCTTTAAACTCTAGGTACACATCCAAAATGAATTACTGAGTTGAAAGAAGTTGATTCTGGTGCATGGTTTTGAAACCACAGTCAGAAAAAAATTACATCCATATCAACATTTTTATCAGCTCCGGACCTGTCGTTTTGGTCAAAAAATGAAAATTCTAAAAGTTCCTATTTTTCTGCTTTAAACTCTAGGTACACATCCAAAATGTATTACTGAGTTAAAAGAAGTTGATTCTGGTGCATGGTTTTGAAACCGCAGTCAGAAAAAAATTACATCCATATCAACATTTTTATCAGCTCCGGTCCTGTTGTTTTGGTCAAAAAATGAAAATTCTAAAAGTTCCTGTTTTTCTGCTATAAACTCTAGGTACACATCCAAAATGTATTACTGAGTTGAAAGAAGTTGATTCTGGTGCATGGTTTTGAAACCGCAGTCAGAAAAAAAATTACATCCATATCAACATTTTTATCAGCTCCGGACCTGTCGTTTTGGTCAAAAAATGAAAATTCTAAAAGTTCCTGTTTTTCTGCTTTAAACTCTAGGTACACATCCAAAATGCATTACTGAGTTGAAAGAAGTTGATTCTGGTGCATGGTTTTGAAACTGCAGTCAGAAAAAAAATTACATCCATATCAACATTTTATCAGCTCCGGACCTGTCGTTTTGGTCAAAAAATGAAAATTCTAAAAGTTCCTGTTTTCCTGCTTTAAACTCTAGGTACACATCCAAAATGCATTACTGAGTTGAAAGAAGTGAATTCTGGTGCATGGTTTTGAAATCGCAGTCAGAAAAAAAAAAAAAACATCCTTATCAACATTTTTATCAGCTCCGGTCCTGTCGTTTTGGTCAAAAAATTAAAATTCTAAAAGTTCCTGTTTTTCTGCTTTAAACTCTAGGTACACATCCAAAATGTATTACTGAGTTGAAAGAAGTTGATTCTGGTGCATGGTTTTGAAACCGCAGTCAGAAAAAAAATGACATCAATATCAACATTTTTGTCAACTCCGGTCCTGTCGTTTTGGTCAAAAAAATGAAAATTCTAAAAGATCCTGTTTTTCTGCTGTAAACTCTAGGTACACATCAAAATGCATTACTGAGTTGAAAGAAGTGAATTCTGGTGCATGGTTTTGAAATCGCAGTCAGAAAAAAATTACATCCATATCAACATTTTTATCAGCTCCGGTCCTGTCGTTTTGGTCAAAAAATTAAAATTCTAAAAGTTCCTGTTTTTCTGCTTTAAACTCTAGGTACACATCAAAATGCATTACTGAGTTGAAAGAAGTGAATTCTGGTGCGAGGTTTTGAAACCGCAGTCAGAAACAAAATTACATCCATATCAACATTTTTATCAGCTCCGGACCTGTCGTTTTGGTCAAAAAATGAAAAATCTAAAAGTTCCTGTTTTTCTGCTTTAAACTCTAGGTACACATCCAAAAAGCATTACTGAGTTTAAAGAAGTTGATTCTGGTGCATGGTTTTGAAACTGCAGTCAGAAAAAAAATTACAACCATATCAACATTTTTATCAGCTCCGGACCTGTCGTTTTGGTCAAAAAAATGAAAATTCTAAAAGTTCCTGTTTTTCTGCTTTAAACTCTAGGTACACATCCAAAATGCATTACTGAGTTGAAAGAAGTGAATTCTGGTGCATGGTTTTGAAACTGCAGTCAGAAAAAAAAATACATCCATATCAACATTTTATCAGCTCCGAACCTGTCGTTTTGGTCAAAAAATGAAAATTCTAAAAGTTCCTGTTTTTCTGCTTTAAACTCTAGGTACACATCCAAAATGCATTAATGAGTTGAAAGAAGTGAATTCTGGTGCATGGTTTTGAAATCGCAGTCAGAAAAAAAAAACATCCTTATCAACATTTTTATCAGCTCCGGTCTTGTCGTTTTGGTCAAAAAATGAAAATTCTAAAAGTTCCTGTTTTTCTGCTTTAAACTCTAGGTACATATCCAAAATGCATTACTGAGATGAAAGAAGTTGATTCTGGTGCATGGTTTTGAAACCGCAGTCAGAAAAAAAATTACATCCATATCAACATTTTTATCAGCTCCGGACCTGTCGTTTTGGTCAAAAAATGAAAATTCTAAAAGTTCCTGTTTTTCTGCTTTAAACTCTAGGTACACATCCAAAAAGCATTACTGAGTTTAAAGAAGTTGATTCTGGTGCATGGTTTTGAAACTGCAGTCAGAAAAAAAATTACAACCATATCAACATTTTTATCAGCTCCGGACCTGTCGTTTTGGTCAAAAAAATGAAAATTCTAAAAGTTCCTGTTTTTCTGCTTTAAACTCTAGGTACACATCCAAAATGCATTACTGAGTTGAAAGAAGTGAATTCTGGTGCATGGTTTTGAAACTGCAGTCAGAAAAAAAATTACATCCATATCAACATTTTATCAGCTCCGGACCTGTCGTTTTGGTCAAAAAATGAAAATTCTAAAAGTTCCTGTTTTTCTGCTTTAAACTCTAGGTACACATCCAAAATGCATTAATGAGTTGAAAGAAGTGAATTCTGGTGCATGGTTTTGAAATCGCAGTCAGAAAAAAAAAAAACATCCTTATCAACATTTTTATCAGCTCCGGTCCTGTCGTTTTGGTCAAAAAATGAAAATTCTAAAAGTTCCTGTTTTTCTGCTTTAAACTCTAGGTACACATCAAAATGCATTACTGAGTTGAAAGAAGTGAATTCTGGTGCATGGTTTTTAAATCGCAGTCAGAAAAAAATTACATCCATATCAACATTTTTATCAGCTCCGGACCTGTCGTTTTGGTCAAAAAATGAAAAATCTAAAAGTTCCTGTTTTTCTGCTTTAAACTCTAGGTACACATCCAAAATGCATTACTGAGATGAAAGAAGTTGATTCTGGTGCATGGTTTTGAAACCGCAGTCAGAAAGAAATTACATCCATATCAACATTTTTATCAGCTCCAGACCTGTCGTTTTGGTCAAAAAATAAAAAAAATTCTAAAAGTTCCTGTTTTTCTGCTTTAAACTCTAGGTACACATCCAAAATGAATTACTGAGTTGAAAGAAGTTGATTCTGGTGCATGGTTTTGAAACCACAGTCAGAAAAAAATTACATCCATATCAACATTTTTATCAGCTCCGGACCTGTCGTTTTGGTCAAAAAATGAAAATTCTAAAAGTTCCTATTTTTCTGCTTTAAACTCTAGGTACACATCCAAAATGTATTACTGAGTTAAAAGAAGTTGATTCTGGTGCATGGTTTTGAAACCGCAGTCAGAAAAAAATTACATCCATATCAACATTTTTATCAGCTCCGGTCCTGTTGTTTTGGTCAAAAAATGAAAATTCTAAAAGTTCCTATTTTTCTGCTATAAACTCTAGGTACACATCCAAAATGTATTACTGAGTTGAAAGAAGTTGATTCTGGTGCATGGTTTTGAAACCGCAGTCAGAAAAAAAATTACATCCATATCAACATTTTTATCAGCTCCGGACCTGTCGTTTTGGTCAAAAAATTAAAATTCTAAAAGTTCCTGTTTTTCTGCTTTAAACTCTAGGTACACATCAAAATGCATTACTGAGTTGAAAGAAGTGAATTCTGGTGCATGGTTTTATAATCGCAGTCAGAAAAAAAATTACATCCATATCAACATTTTTATCAGCTCCGGACGTGTCGTTTTGGTCAAAAAATGAAAATTCTAAAACTTCCTGTTTTTCTGCTTTAAACTCTAGGTACACATCCAAAATGCATTACTGAGTTGAAAGAAGTGAATTCTGGTGCATGGTTTTGAAATCGCAGTCAGAAAAAAAATTGGTACTTGTTTCCTAGCACGGCCACAACGATTTAGATCGTTGTGGTCGTAAGATAAAAAATCGGATCGATCGCATCGCATGCGATTTGGTCGCATGCGATGCGACCGATCCGACCGACCGATTTTTCACCCGATTTTTTTTTTTTTTCACCTGATTATTTTTAATTGCCCCCCCAAATGTTACTAAGTGGGCTAGACCCCACGATAGACGTCAACCCGAAGCGTGGCGAGCGCAGCGAGCCCGCGAGGGGCGGCGGTGCGCGTCCTCCGACCTTTTCATTCCCCTACTATCCACTAAGGCGTGGAGTGAGAATAGAATAGTGTGGCGAGCGCAGCGAGCCACCGAGCCCGAAGCGTGGCGAGCGCAGCGAGCCCCGCGAGGGGACGCGTATAACTTCACAGGTATACGCGTCCCCTCGCGGGGCTCGCTGCGCTCGCCACGCTTCGGGCTCGGTGGCTCGCTGCGCTCGCCACACTATTCTATTCTCACTCCACGCCCTAGTGGATAGTAGGGGAATGAAAAGGTCGTAGGACGCGCACCGCCGCCCCTCGCGGGCTCGCTGCGCTCGCCACGCTTCGGGTTGACGTCTATCGTGGGGTCATGGCGGGCACATAAAAAATGTGAAATGGGTCATATTGGCCCATTTCACCTTTTTTATCATTTTTCCCTATGTGAGATGGACTTAATCAAGTCCATCTCATCTTGTGCCATTATAATGGCACAAGACCGACAAGATCCTCCCGATTTCAATGTTAAAAGATTTTTTAACATTGAAGTCTATGGAAAAATCGGGTCAATCGGTCGGTCGCATCGCGGCCGATTTTAATTGGTCGCGACCGACCGATTGACCCGATTTCTGTCAATCAAAGGGAAAAAATGGTAAAAAATCGGCCACATCGTGAGGATCGTGTCCCTTAATTAAGAGCCACGATCACTCACGATTGTGGCCGTTCTAGGAAACAAGTACCAAAAAATTACATCCATATCAACATTTTTATCAGCTCCGGACCTGTCGTTTTGGTCAAAAAATGAAAATTCTAAAAGTTCCTGTTTTTCTGCTTTAAACTCTAGGTACACATCCAAAATGTATTACTGAGTTGAAAGTAGTTGATTCTGGTGCATGGTTTTGAAACCGCAGTCAGAAAAAAAATTACATCCATATCAACATTTTTATCAGCTCCGGACCTGTCGTTTTGGTCAAAAAATTTAAATTCTAAAAGTTCCTGTTTTTCTGCTTTAAACTCTAGGTACACATCAAAATGCATTACTGAGTTGAAAGAAGTGAATTCTGGTGCATGGTTTTATATTCGCAGTCAGAAAAAAAATTACATCCATATCAACATTTTTATCAGCTCCGGACCTGTCGTTTTGGTCAAAAAATGAAAATTCTAAAACTTCCTGTTTTTCTGCTTTAAACTCTAGGTACACATCCAAAATGCATTACTGAGTTGAAAGAAGTGAATTCTGGTGCATGGTTTTGAAATCGGAGTCAGAAAAAAAATTACATCCATATCAACATTTTTATCAGCTCCGGACCTGTCGTTTTGGTCAAAAAATAAAAATTCTAAAAGTTCCTGTTTTTCTGCTTTAAACTCTAGGTACACATCCAAAATGCATTACTGAGTTGAAAGAAGTTGATTCTGGTGCATGGTTTTGAAACCGCAGTCAGAAAAAAAATTACATCCATATCAACATTTTTATCAGCTCCGGACCTGTCGTTTTGGTCAAAAAATTAAAATTCTAAAAGTTCCTGTTTTTCTGCTTTAAACTCTAGGTACACATCAAAATGCATTACTGAGTTGAAAGAAGTGAATTCTGGTGCATGGTTTTATAATCGCAGTCAGAAAAAAAATTACATCCATATCAACATTTTTATCAGCTCCGGACGTGTCGTTTTGGTCAAAAAATGAAAATTCTAAAACTTCCTGTTTTTCTGCTTTAAACTCTAGGTACACATCCAAAATGCATTACTGAGTTGAAAGAAGTGAATTCTGGTGCATGGTTTTGAAATCGCAGTCAGAAAAAAAATTACATCCATATCAACATTTTTATCAGCTCCGGACCTGTCGTTTTGGTCAAAAAATGAAAATTCTAAAAGTTCCTGTTTTTCTGCTTTAAACTCTAGGTACACATCCAAAATGTATTACTGAGTTGAAAGTAGTTGATTCTGGTGCATGGTTTTGAAACCGCAGTCAGAAAAAAAATTACATCCATATCAACATTTTTATCAGCTCCGGACCTGTCGTTTTGGTCAAAAAATTTAAATTCTAAAAGTTCCTGTTTTTCTGCTTTAAACTCTAGGTACACATCAAAATGCATTACTGAGTTGAAAGAAGTGAATTCTGGTGCATGGTTTTATATTCGCAGTCAGAAAAAAAATTACATCCATATCAACATTTTTATCAGCTCCGGACCTGTCGTTTTGGTCAAAAAATGAAAATTCTAAAACTTCCTGTTTTTCTGCTTTAAACTCTAGGTACACATCCAAAATGCATTACTGAGTTGAAAGAAGTGAATTCTGGTGCATGGTTTTGAAATCGCAGTCAGAAAAAAAATTACATCCATATCAACATTTTTATCAGCTCCGGACCTGTCGTTTTGGTCAAAAAATAAAAATTCTAAAAGTTCCTGTTTTTCTGCTTTAAACTCTAGGTACACATCCAAAATGCATTACTGAGTTGAAAGAAGTTGATTCTGGTGCATGGTTTTGAAACTGCAGTCAGAAAAAAAATTACATCCATATCAACATTTTATCAGCTCCGGACCTGTCGTTTTGGTCAAAAAATGAAAATTCTAAAAGTTCCTGTTTTCCTGCTTTAAACTCTAGGTACACATCCAAAATGCATTACTGAGTTGAAAGAAGTGAATTCTGGTGCATGGTTTTGAAATCGCAGTCAGAAAAAAAAAAACATCCTTATCAACATTTTTATCAGCTCCGGTCCTGTCGTTTTGGTCAAAAAATTAAAATTCTAAAAGTTCCTGTTTTTCTGCTTTAAACTCTAGGTACACATCAAAATGCATTACTGAGTTGAAAGAAGTGAATTCTGGTGCATGGTTTTATAATCGCAGTCAGAAAAAAAATTACATCCATATCAACATTTTTATCAGCTCCGGACGTGTCGTTTTGGTCAAAAAATGAAAATTCTAAAACTTCCTGTTTTTCTGCTTTAAACTCTAGGTACACATCCAAAATGCATTACTGAGTTGAAAGAAGTGAATTCTGGTGCATGGTTTTGAAATCGCAGTCAGAAAAAAAATTACATCCATATCAACATTTTTATCAGCTCCGGACCTGTCGTTTTGGTCAAAAAATGAAAATTCTAAAAGTTCCTGTTTTTCTGCTTTAAACTCTAGGTACACATCCAAAATGCATTACTGAGTTGAAAGAAGTTGATTCTGGTGCATGGTTTTGAAACTGCAGTCAGAAAAAAAATTACATCCATATCAACATTTTATCAGCTCCGGACCTGTCGTTTTGGTCAAAAAATGAAAATTCTAAAAGTTCCTGTTTTCCTGCTTTAAACTCTAGGTACACATCCAAAATGCATTACTGAGTTGAAAGAAGTGAATTCTGGTGCATGGTTTTGAAATCGCAGTCAGAAAAAAAAAAAACATCCTTATCAACATTTTTATCAGCTCCGGTCCTGTCGTTTTGGTCAAAAAATTAAAATTCTAAAAGTTCCTGTTTTTCTGCTTTAAACTCTAGGTACACATCCAAAATGTATTACTGAGTTGAAAGAAGTTGATTCTGGTGCATGGTTTTGAAACCGCAGTCAGAAAAAAAATGACATCAATATCAACATTTTTATCAACTCCGGTCCTGTCGTTTTGGTCAAAAAAATGAAAATTCTAAAAGTTCCTGTTTTTCTGCTTTAAACTCTAGGTACACATCCAAAATGAATTACTGAGTTGAAAGAAGTTGATTCTGGTGCATGGTTTTGAAACCGCAGTCAGAAAAAAATTACATCCATATCAACATTTTTATCAGCTCCGGACCTGTCGTTTTGGTCAAAAAATGAAAATTCTAAAAGTTCCTATTTTTCTGCTTTAAACTCTAGGTACACATCCAAAATGTATTACTGAGTTGAAAGAAGTTGATTCTGGTGCATGGTTTTGAAACCGCAGTCAGAAAAAAAATTACATCTATATCAACATTTTTATCAGCTCCGGTCCTGTTGTTTTGGTCAAAAAATGAAAATTCTAAAAGTTCCTGTTTTTCTGCTTTAAACTCTAGGTACACATCCAAAATGTATTACTGAGTTGAAAGTAGTTGATTCTGGTGCATGGTTTTGAAACCGCAGTCAGAAAAAAAATTACATCCATATCAACATTTTTATCAGCTCCGGACCTGTCGTTTTGGTCAAAAAATTTAAATTCTAAAAGTTCCTGTTTTTCTGCTTTAAACTCTAGGTACACATCAAAATGCATTACTGAGTTGAAAGAAGTGAATTCTGGTGCATGGTTTTATATTCGCAGTCAGAAAAAAAATTACATCCATATCAACATTTTTATCAGCTCCGGACCTGTCGTTTTGGTCAAAAAATGAAAATTCTAAAACTTCCTGTTTTTCTGCTTTAAACTCTAGGTACACATCAAAAATGCTTTACTGAGTTGAAAGAAGTGAATTCTGGTGCATGGTTTTGAAATCGCAGTCAGAAAAAAAATTACATCCATATCAACATTTTTATCAGCTCCGGACCTGTCATTTTGGTCAAAAAATAAAAATTCTAAAAGTTCCTGTTTTTCTGCTTTAAACTCTAGGTACACATCCAAAATGCATTACTGAGTTGAAAGAAGTTGATTCTGGTGCATGGTTTTGAAACTGCAGTCAGAAAAATAATTACATCCATATCAACATTTTATCAGCTCCGGACCTGTCGTTTTGGTCAAAAAATGAAAATTCTAAAAGTTCCTGTTTTCCTGCTTTAAACTCTAGGTACACATCCAAAATGCATTACTGAGTTGAAAGAAGTGAATTCTGGTGCATGGTTTTGAAATCGCAGTCAGAAAAAAAAAAACATCCTTATCAACATTTTTATCAGCTCCGGTCCTGTCGTTTTGGTCAAAAAATTAAAATTCTAAAAGTTCCTGTTTTTCTGCTTTAAACTCTAGGTACACATCCAAAATGTATTACTGAGTTGAAAGTAGTTGATTCTGGTGCATGGTTTTGAAACCGCAGTCAGAAAAAAAATTACATCCATATCAACATTTTTATCAGCTCCGGACCTGTCGTTTTGGTCAAAAAATTTAAATTCTAAAAGTTCCTGTTTTTCTGCTTTAAACTCTAGGTACACATCAAAATGCATTACTGAGTTGAAAGAAGTGAATTCTGGTGCATGGTTTTATATTCGCAGTCAGAAAAAAAATTACATCCATATCAACATTTTTATCAGCTCCGGACCTGTCGTTTTGGTCAAAAAATGAAAATTCTAAAACTTCCTGTTTTTCTGCTTTAAACTCTAGGTACACATCCAAAATGCATTACTGAGTTGAAAGAAGTGAATTCTGGTGCATGGTTTTGAAATCGCAGTCAGAAAAAAAATTACATCCATATCAACATTTTTATCAGCTCCGGACCTGTCGTTTTGGTCAAAAAATAAAAATTCTAAAAGTTCCTGTTTTTCTGCTTTAAACTCTAGGTACACATCCAAAATGCATTACTGAGTTGAAAGAAGTTGATTCTGGTGCATGGTTTTGAAACTGCAGTCAGAAAAAAAATTACATCCATATCAACATTTTATCAGCTCCGGACCTGTCGTTTTGGTCAAAAAATGAAAATTCTAAAAGTTCCTGTTTTCCTGCTTTAAACTCTAGGTACACATCCAAAATGCATTACTGAGTTGAAAGAAGTGAATTCTGGTGCATGGTTTTGAAATCGCAGTCAGAAAAAAAAAACATCCTTATCAACATTTTTATCAGCTCCGGTCCTGTCGTTTTGGTCAAAAAATTAAAATTCTAAAAGTTCCTGTTTTTCTGCTTTAAACTCTAGGTACACATCAAAATGCATTACTGAGTTGAAAGAAGTGAATTCTGGTGCATGGTTTTATAATCGCAGTCAGAAAAAAAATTACATCCATATCAACATTTTTATTAGCTCCGGACGTGTCGTTTTGGTCAAAAAATGAAAATTCTAAAACTTCCTGTTTTTCTGCTTTAAACTCTAGGTACACATCCAAAATGCATTACTGAGTTGAAAGAAGTGAATTCTGGTGCATGGTTTTGAAATCACAGTCAGAAAAAAAATTACATCCATATCAACATTTTTATCAGCTCCGGACCTGTCGTTTTGGTCAAAAAATGAAAATTCTAAAAGTTCCTGTTTTTCTGCTTTAAACTCTAGGTACACATCCAAAATGCATTACTGAGTTGAAAGAAGTTGATTCTGGTGCATGGTTTTGAAACTGCAGTCAGAAAAAAAATTACATCCATATCAACATTTTATCAGCTCCGGACCTGTCGTTTTGGTCAAAAAATGAAAATTCTAAAAGTTCCTGTTTTCCTGCTTTAAACTCTAGGTACACATCCAAAATGCATTACTGAGTTGAAAGAAGTGAATTCTGGTGCATGGTTTTGAAATCGCAGTCAGAAAAAAAAAAAACATCCTTATCAACATTTTTATCAGCTCCGGTCCTGTCGTTTTGGTCAAAAAATTAAAATTCTAAAAGTTCCTGTTTTTCTGCTTTAAACTCTAGGTACACATCCAAAATGTATTACTGAGTTGAAAGAAGTTGATTCTGGTGCATGGTTTTGAAACCGCAGTCAGAAAAAAAATGACATCAATATCAACATTTTTATCAACTCCGGTCCTGTCGTTTTGGTCAAAAAAATGAAAATTCTAAAAGTTCCTGTTTTTCTGCTTTAAACTCTAGGTACACATCCAAAATGAATTACTGAGTTGAAAGAAGTTGATTCTGGTGCATGGTTTTGAAACCGCAGTCAGAAAAAAATTACATCCATATCAACATTTTTATCAGCTCCGGACCTGTCGTTTTGGTCAAAAAATGAAAATTCTAAAAGTTCCTATTTTTCTGCTTTAAACTCTAGGTACACATCCAAAATGTATTACTGAGTTGAAAGAAGTTGATTCTGGTGCATGGTTTTGAAACCGCAGTCAGAAAAAAAATTACATCTATATCAACATTTTTATCAGCTCCGGTCCTGTTGTTTTGGTCAAAAAATGAAAATTCTAAAAGTTCCTGTTTTTCTGCTTTAAACTCTAGGTACACATCCAAAATGTATTACTGAGTTGAAAGTAGTTGATTCTGGTGCATGGTTTTGAAACCGCAGTCAGAAAAAAAATTACATCCATATCAACATTTTTATCAGCTCCGGACCTGTCGTTTTGGTCAAAAAATTTAAATTCTAAAAGTTCCTGTTTTTCTGCTTTAAACTCTAGGTACACATCAAAATGCATTACTGAGTTGAAAGAAGTGAATTCTGGTGCATGGTTTTATATTCGCAGTCAGAAAAAAAATTACATCCATATCAACATTTTTATCAGCTCCGGACCTGTCGTTTTGGTCAAAAAATGAAAATTCTAAAACTTCCTGTTTTTCTGCTTTAAACTCTAGGTACACATCCAAAATGCTTTACTGAGTTGAAAGAAGTGAATTCTGGTGCATGGTTTTGAAATCGCAGTCAGAAAAAAAATTACATCCATATCAACATTTTTATCAGCTCCGGACCTGTCGTTTTGGTCAAAAAATAAAAATTCTAAAAGTTCCTGTTTTTCTGCTTTAAACTCTAGGTACACATCCAAAATGCATTACTGAGTTGAAAGAAGTTGATTCTGGTGCATGGTTTTGAAACTGCAGTCAGAAAAATAATTACATCCATATCAACATTTTATCAGCTCCGGACCTGTCGTTTTGGTCAAAAAATGAAAATTCTAAAAGTTCCTGTTTTCCTGCTTTAAACTCTAGGTACACATCCAAAATGCATTACTGAGTTGAAAGAAGTGAATTCTGGTGCATGGTTTTGAAATCGCAGTCAGAAAAAAAAAAACATCCTTATCAACATTTTTATCAGCTCCGGTCCTGTCGTTTTGGTCAAAAAATTAAAATTCTAAAAGTTCCTGTTTTTCTGCTTTAAACTCTAGGTACACATCCAAAATGTATTACTGAGTTGAAAGAAGTTGATTCTGGTGCATGGTTTTGAAACCGCAGTCAGAAAAAAAATGACATCAATATCAACATTTTTATCAACTCCGGTCCTGTCGTTTTGGTCAAAAAAATGAAAATTCTAAAAGATCCTGTTTTTCTGCTGTAAACTCTAGGTACACATCAAAATGCATTACTGAGTTGAAAGAAGTGAATTCTGGTGCATGGTTTTGAAATCGCAGTCAGAAAAAAAAATTACATCCATATCAACATTTTTATCAGCTCCGGACCTGTCGTTTTGGTCAAAAAATGAAAAATCTAAAAGTTCCTGTTTTTCTGCTTTAAACTCTAGGTACATATCCAAAATGCATTACTGAGATGAAAGAAGTTGATTCTGGTGCATGGTTTTGAAACCGCAGTCAGAAAAAAAATTACATCCATATCAACATTTTTATCAGCTCCGGACCTGTCGTTTTGGTCAAAAAATGAAAATTCTAAAAGTTCCTGTTTTTCTTCTTTAAACTCTAGGTACACATCCAAAAAGCATAACTGAGTTTAAAGAAGTTGATTCTGGTGCATGGTTTTGAAACTGCAGTCAGAAAAAAAATTACAACCATATCAACATTTTTATCAGCTCCGGACCTGTCGTTTTGGTCAAAAAAATGAAAATTCTAAAAGTTCCTGTTTTTCTGCTTTAAACTCTAGGTACACATCCAAAATGCATTACTGAGTTGAAAGAAGTGAATTCTGGTGCATGGTTTTGAAACTGCAGTCAGAAAAAAAATTACATCCATATCAACATTTTATCAGCTCCGGACCTGTCGTTTTGGTCAAAAAATGAAAATTCTAAAAGTTCCTGTTTTTCTGCTTTAAACTCTAGGTACACATCCAAAATGCATTAATGAGTTGAAAGAAGTGAATTCTGGTGCATGGTTTTGAAATCGCAGTCAGAAAAAAAAAACATCCATATCAACATTTTTATCAGCTCCGGTCCTGTCGTTTTGGTCAAAAAATGAAAATTCTAAAAGTTCCTGTTTTTCTGCTTTAAACTCTAGGTACATATCCAAAATGCATTACTGAGATGAAAGAAGTTGATTCTGGTGCATGGTTTTGAAACCGCAGTCAGAAAAAAAATTACATCCATATCAACATTTTTATCACCTCCGGACCTGTCGTTTTGGTCAAAAAATAAAAATTCTAAAAGTTCCTGTTTTTCTGCTTTAAACTCTAGGTACACATCCAAAAAGCATTACTGAGTTTAAAGAAGTTGATTCTGGTGCATGGTTTTGAAACTGCAGTCAGAAAAAAAAATTACAACCATATCAACATTTTTATCAGCTCCGGACCTGTCGTTTTGGTCAAAAAAATGAAAATTCTAAAAGTTCCTGTTTTTCTGCTTTAAACTCTAGGTACACATCCAAAATGCATTACTGAGTTGAAAGAAGTGAATTCTGGTGCATGGTTTTGAAACTGCAGTCAGAAAAAAAATTACATCCATATCAACATTTTATCAGCTCCGGACCTGTCGTTTTGGTCAAAAAATGAAAATTCTAAAAGTTCCTGTTTTTCTGCTTTAAACTCTAGGTACACATCCAAAATGCATTAATGAGTTGAAAGAAGTGAATTCTGGTGCATGGTTTTGAAATCGCAGTCAGAAAAAAAAAAAAAAAACATCCTTATCAACATTTTTATCAGCTCCGGTCCTGTCGTTTTGGTCAAAAAATGAAAATTCTAAAAGTTCCTGTTTTTCTGCTTTAAACTCTAGGTACACATCAAAATGCATTACTGAGTTGAAAGAAGTGAATTCTGGTGCATGGTTTTTAAATCGCAGTCAGAAAAAAATTACATCCATATCAACATTTTTATCAGCTCCGGACCTGTCGTTTTGGTCAAAAAATGAAAAATCTAAAAGTTCCTGTTTTTCTGCTTTAAACTCTAGGTACACATCCAAAATGCATTACTAAGATGAAAGAAGTTAATTCTGGTGCATGGTTTTGAAACCGCAGTCAGAAAAAAAATGACATCCATATCAACATTTTTATCAGCTCCAGACCTGTCGTTTTGGTCAAAAAATGAAAATTCTAAAAGTTCCTGTTTTTCTGCTTTAAACTCTAGGTACACATCCAAAATGAATTACTGAGTTGAAAGAAGTTGATTCTGGTGCATGGTTTTGAAACCACAGTCAGAAAAAAATTACATCCATATCAACATTTTTATCAGCTCCGGACCTGTCGTTTTGGTCAAAAAATGAAAATTCTAAAAGTTCCTATTTTTCTGCTTTAAACTCTAGGTACACATCCAAAATGCATTACTGAGTTGAAAGAAGTGAATTCTGGTGCATGGTTTTGAAATCGCAGTCAGAAAAAAAATTACATCCATATCAACATTTTTATCAGCTCCGGACCTGTCGTTTTGGTCAAAAAATAAAAATTCTAAAAGTTCCTGTTTTTCTGCTTTAAACTCTAGGTACACATCCAAAATGCATTACTGAGTTGAAAGAAGTTGATTCTGGTGCATGGTTTTGAAACTGCAGTCAGAAAAAAAATTACATCCATATCAACATTTTATCAGCTCCGGACCTGTCGTTTTGGTCAAAAAATGAAAATTCTAAAAGTTCCTGTTTTCCTGCTTTAAACTCTAGGTACACATCCAAAATGCATTACTGAGTTGAAAGAAGTGAATTCTGGTGCATGGTTTTGAAATCGCAGTCAGAAAAAAAAAAACATCCTTATCAACATTTTTATCAGCTCCGGTCCTGTCGTTTTGGTCAAAAAATTAAAATTCTAAAAGTTCCTGTTTTTCTGCTTTAAACTCTAGGTACACATCAAAATGCATTACTGAGTTGAAAGAAGTGAATTCTGGTGCATGGTTTTATAATCGCAGTCAGAAAAAAAATTACATCCATATCAACATTTTTATCAGCTCCGGACGTGTCGTTTTGGTCAAAAAATGAAAATTCTAAAACTTCCTGTTTTTCTGCTTTAAACTCTAGGTACACATCCAAAATGCATTACTGAGTTGAAAGAAGTGAATTCTGGTGCATAGTTTTGAAATCGCAGTCAGAAAAAAAATTACATCCATATCAACATTTTTATCAGCTCCGGACCTGTCGTTTTGGTCAAAAAATGAAAATTCTAAAAGTTCCTGTTTTTCTGCTTTAAACTCTAGGTACACATCCAAAATGCATTACTGAGTTGAAAGAAGTTGATTCTGGTGCATGGTTTTGAAACTGCAGTCAGAAAAAAAATTACATCCATATCAACATTTTATCAGCTCCGGACCTGTCGTTTTGGTCAAAAAATGAAAATTCTAAAAGTTCCTGTTTTCCTGCTTTAAACTCTAGGTACACATCCAAAATGCATTACTGAGTTGAAAGAAGTGAATTCTGGTGCATGGTTTTGAAATCGCAGTCAGAAAAAAAAAAAACATCCTTATCAACATTTTTATCAGCTCCGGTCCTGTCGTTTTGGTCAAAAAATTAAAATTCTAAAAGTTCCTGTTTTTCTGCTTTAAACTCTAGGTACACATCCAAAATGTATTACTGAGTTGAAAGAAGTTGATTCTGGTGCATGGTTTTGAAACCGCAGTCAGAAAAAAAATGACATCAATATCAACATTTTTATCAACTCCGGTCCTGTCGTTTTGGTCAAAAAAATGAAAATTCTAAAAGTTCCTGTTTTTCTGCTTTAAACTCTAAGTACACATCCAAAATGAATTACTGAGTTGAAAGAAGTTGATTCTGGTGCATGGTTTTGAAACCGCAGTCAGAAAAAAATTACATCCATATCAACATTTTTATCAGCTCCGGACCTGTCGTTTTGGTCAAAAAATGAAAATTCTAAAAGTTCCTATTTTTCTGCTTTAAACTCTAGGTACACATCCAAAATGTATTACTGAGTTGAAAGAAGTTGATTCTGGTGCATGGTTTTGAAACCGCAGTCAGAAAAAAAATTACATCTATATCAACATTTTTATCAGCTCCGGTCCTGTTGTTTTGGTCAAAAAATGAAAATTCTAAAAGTTCCTGTTTTTCTGCTTTAAACTCTAGGTACACATCCAAAATGTATTACTGAGTTGAAAGTAGTTGATTCTGGTGCATGGTTTTGAAACCGCAGTCAGAAAAAAAATTACATCCATATCAACATTTTTATCAGCTCCGGACCTGTCGTTTTGGTCAAAAAATTTAAATTCTAAAAGTTCCTGTTTTTCTGCTTTAAACTCTAGGTACACATCAAAATGCATTACTGAGTTGAAAGAAGTGAATTCTGGTGCATGGTTTTATATTCGCAGTCAGAAAAAAAATTACATCCATATCAACATTTTTATCAGCTCCGGACCTGTCGTTTTGGTCAAAAAATGAAAATTCTAAAACTTCCTGTTTTTCTGCTTTAAACTCTAGGTACACATCCAAAATGCTTTACTGAGTTGAAAGAAGTGAATTCTGGTGCATGGTTTTGAAATCGCAGTCAGAAAAAAAATTACATCCATATCAACATTTTTATCAGCTCCGGACCTGTCGTTTTGGTCAAAAAATAAAAATTCTAAAAGTTCCTGTTTTTCTGCTTTAAACTCTAGGTACACATCCAAAATGCATTACTGAGTTGAAAGAAGTTGATTCTGGTGCATGGTTTTGAAACTGCAGTCAGAAAAATAATTACATCCATATCAACATTTTATCAGCTCCGGACCTGTCGTTTTGGTCAAAAAATGAAAATTCTAAAAGTTCCTGTTTTCCTGCTTTAAACTCTAGGTACACATCCAAAATGCATTACTGAGTTGAAAGAAGTGAATTCTGGTGCATGGTTTTGAAATCGCAGTCAGAAAAAAAAAAACATCCTTATCAACATTTTTATCAGCTCCGGTCCTGTCGTTTTGGTCAAAAAATTAAAATTCTAAAAGTTCCTGTTTTTCTGCTTTAAACTCTAGGTACACATCCAAAATGTATTACTGAGTTGAAAGAAGTTGATTCTGGTGCATGGTTTTGAAACCGCAGTCAGAAAAAAAATGACATCAATATCAACATTTTTATCAACTCCGGTCCTGTCGTTTTGGTCAAAAAAATGAAAATTCTAAAAGATCCTGTTTTTCTGCTGTAAACTCTAGGTACACATCAAAATGCATTACTGAGTTGAAAGAAGTGAATTCTGGTGCATGGTTTTGAAATCGCAGTCAGAAAAAAAATTACATCCATATCAACATTTTTATCAGCTCCGGACCTGTCGTTTTGGTCAAAAAATGAAAAATCTAAAAGTTCCTGTTTTTCTGCTTTAAACTCTAGGTACATATCCAAAATGCATTACTGAGATGAAAGAAGTTGATTCTGGTGCATGGTTTTGAAACCGCAGTCAGAAAAAAAATTACATCCATATCAACATTTTTATCAGCTCCGGACCTGTCGTTTTGGTCAAAAAATGAAAATTCTAAAAGTTCCTGTTTTTCTTCTTTAAACTCTAGGTACACATCCAAAAAGCATAACTGAGTTTAAAGAAGTTGATTCTGGTGCATGGTTTTGAAACTGCAGTCAGAAAAAAAATTACAACCATATCAACATTTTTATCAGCTCCGGACCTGTCGTTTTGGTCAAAAAAATGAAAATTCTAAAAGTTCCTGTTTTTCTGCTTTAAACTCTAGGTACACATCCAAAATGCATTACTGAGTTGAAAGAAGTGAATTCTGGTGCATGGTTTTGAAACTGCAGTCAGAAAAAAAATTACATCCATATCAACATTTTATCAGCTCCGGACCTGTCGTTTTGGTCAAAAAATGAAAATTCTAAAAGTTCCTGTTTTTCTGCTTTAAACTCTAGGTACACATCCAAAATGCATTAATGAGTTGAAAGAAGTGAATTCTGGTGCATGGTTTTGAAATCGCAGTCAGAAAAAAAAAACATCCTTATCAACATTTTTATCAGCTCCGGTCCTGTCGTTTTGGTCAAAAAATGAAAATTCTAAAAGTTCCTGTTTTTCTGCTTTAAACTCTAGGTACATATCCAAAATGCATTACTGAGATGAAAGAAGTTGATTCTGGTGCATGGTTTTGAAACCGCAGTCAGAAAAAAATTACATCCATATCAACATTTTTATCACCTCCGGACCTGTCGTTTTGGTCAAAAAATAAAAATTCTAAAAGTTCCTGTTTTTCTGCTTTAAACTCTAGGTACACATCCAAAAAGCATTACTGAGTTTAAAGAAGTTGATTCTGGTGCATGGTTTTGAAACTGCAGTCAGAAAAAAAAATTACAACCATATCAACATTTTTATCAGCTCCGGACCTGTCGTTTTGGTCAAAAAAATGAAAATTCTAAAAGTTCCTGTTTTTCTGCTTTAAACTCTAGGTACACATCCAAAATGCATTACTGAGTTGAAAGAAGTGAATTCTGGTGCATGGTTTTGAAACTGCAGTCAGAAAAAAAATTACATCCATATCAACATTTTATCAGCTCCGGACCTGTCGTTTTGGTCAAAAAATGAAAATTCTAAAAGTTCCTGTTTTTCTGCTTTAAACTCTAGGTACACATCCAAAATGCATTAATGAGTTGAAAGAAGTGAATTCTGGTGCATGGTTTTGAAATCGCAGTCAGAAAAAAAAAAAAAAACATCCTTATCAACATTTTTATCAGCTCCGGTCCTGTCGTTTTGGTCAAAAAATGAAAATTCTAAAAGTTCCTGTTTTTCTGCTTTAAACTCTAGGTACACATCAAAATGCATTACTGAGTTGAAAGAAGTGAATTCTGGTGCATGGTTTTTAAATCGCAGTCAGAAAAAAATTACATCCATATCAACATTTTTATCAGCTCCGGACCTGTCGTTTTGGTCAAAAAATGAAAAATCTAAAAGTTCCTGTTTTTCTGCTTTAAACTCTAGGTACACATCCAAAATGCATTACTAAGATGAAAGAAGTTGATTCTGGTGCATGGTTTTGAAACCGCAGTCAGAAAAAAAATGACATCCATATCAACATTTTTATCAGCTCCAGACCTGTCGTTTTGGTCAAAAAATGAAAATTCTAAAAGTTCCTGTTTTTCTGCTTTAAACTCTAGGTACACATCCAAAATGAATTACTGAGTTGAAAGAAGTTGATTCTGGTGCATGGTTTTGAAACCACAGTCAGAAAAAAATTACATCCATATCAACATTTTTATCAGCTCCGGACCTGTCGTTTTGGTCAAAAAATGAAAATTCTAAAAGTTCCTATTTTTCTGCTTTAAACTCTAGGTACACATCCAAAATGTATTACTGAGTTAAAAGAAGTTGATTCTGGTGCATGGTTTTGAAACCGCAGTCAGAAAAAAATTACATCCATATCAACATTTTTATCAGCTCCGGTCCTGTTGTTTTGGTCAAAAAATGAAAATTCTAAAAGTTCCTGTTTTTCTGCTATAAACTCTAGGTACACATCCAAAATGTATTACTGAGTTGAAAGAAGTTGATTCTGGTGCATGGTTTTGAAACCGCAGTCAGAAAAAAAATTACATCCATATCAACATTTTTATCAGCTCCGGACCTGTCGTTTTGGTCAAAAAATGAAAATTCTAAAAGTTCCTGTTTTTCTGCTTTAAACTCTAGGTACACATCCAAAATGTATTACTGAGTTGAAAGTAGTTGATTCTGGTGCATGGTTTTGAAACCGCAGTCAGAAAAAAAATTACATCCATATCAACATTTTTATCAGCTCCGGACCTGTCGTTTTGGTCAAAAAATGAAAATTCTAAAACTTCCTGTTTTTCTGCTTTAAACTCTAGGTACACATCCAAAATGCATTACTGAGTTGAAAGAAGTGAATTCTGGTGCATGGTTTTGAAATCGCAGTCAGAAAAAAAATTACATCCATATCAACATTTTTATCAGCTCCGGACCTGTCGTTTTGGTCAAAAAATAAAAATTCTAAAAGTTCCTGTTTTTCTGCTTTAAACTCTAGGTACACATCCAAAATGCATTACTGAGTTGAAAGAAGTTGATTCTGGTGCATGGTTTTGAAACTGCAGTCAGAAAAAAAATTACATCCATATCCACATTTTATCAGCTCCGGACCTGTCGTTTTGGTCAAAAAATGAAAATTCTAAAAGTTCCTGTTTTCCTGCTTTAAACTCTAGGTACACATCCAAAATGCATTACTGAGTTGAAAGAAGTGAATTCTGGTGCATGGTTTTGAAATCGCAGTCAGAAAAAAAAAAACATCCTTATCAACATTTTTATCAGCTCCGGTCCTGTCGTTTTGGTCAAAAAATTAAAATTCTAAAAGTTCCTGTTTTTCTGCTTTAAACTCTAGGTACACATCCAAAATGTATTACTGAGTTGAAAGAAGTTGATTCTGGTGCATGGTTTTGAAACCGCAGTCAGAAAAAAAATGACATCAATATCAACATTTTTATCAACTCCGGTCCTGTCGTTTTGGTCAAAAAAATGAAAATTCTAAAAGTTCCTGTTTTTCTGCTTTAAACTCTAGGTACACATCCAAAAAGCATTACTGAGTTGAAAGAAGTGAATTCTGGTGCATGGTTTTGAAATCGCAGTCAGAAAAAAAATTACATCCATATCAACATTTTTATCAGCTCCGGACCTGTCGTTTTGGTCAAAAAATGAAAAATCTAAAAGTTCCTGTTTTTCTGCTTTAAACTCTAGGTACATATCCAAAATGCATTACTGAGATGAAAGAAGTTGATTCTGGTGCATGGTTTTGAAACCGCAGTCAGAAAAAAAATTACATCCATATCAACATTTTTATCAGCTCCGGACCTGTCGTTTTGGTCAAAAAATGAAAATTCTAAAAGTTCCTGTTTTTCTTCTTTAAACTCTAGGTACACATCCAAAAAGCATAACTGAGTTTAAAGAAGTTGATTCTGGTGCATGGTTTTGAAACTGCAGTCAGAAAAAAAATTACAACCATATCAACATTTTTATCAGCTCCGGACCTGTCGTTTTGGTCAAAAAAATGAAAATTCTAAAAGTTCCTGTTTTTCTGCTTTAAACTCTAGGTACACATCCAAAATGCATTACTGAGTTGAAAGAAGTGAATTCTGGTGCATGGTTTTGAAACTGCAGTCAGAAAAAAATTACATCCATATCAACATTTTATCAGCTCCGGACCTGTCGTTTTGGTCAAAAAATGAAAATTCTAAAAGTTCCTGTTTTTCTGCTTTAAACTCTAGGTACACATCCAAAATGCATTAATGAGTTGAAAGAAGTGAATTCTGGTGCATGGTTTTGAAATCGCAGTCAGAAAAAAAAAAACATCCTTATCAACATTTTTATCAGCTCCGGTCCTGTCGTTTTGGTCAAAAAATGAAAATTCTAAAAGTTCCTGTTTTTCTGCTTTAAACTCTAGGTACATATCCAAAATGCATTACTGAGATGAAAGAAGTTGATTCTGGTGCATGGTTTTGAAACCGCAGTCAGAAAAAAAATTACATCCATATCAACATTTTTATCAGCTCCGGACCTGTCGTTTTGGTCAAAAAATGAAAATTCTAAAAGTTCCTGTTTTTCTGCTTTAAACTCTAGGTACACATCCAAAAAGCATTACTGAGTTTAAAGAAGTTGATTCTGGTGCATGGTTTTGAAACTGCAGTCAGAAAAAAAAATTACAACCATATCAACATTTTTATCAGCTCCGGACCTGTCGTTTTGGTCAAAAAAATGAAAATTCTAAAAGTTCCTGTTTTTCTGCTTTAAACTCTAGGTACACATCCAAAAAGCATTACTGAGTTTAAAGAAGTTGATTCTGGTGCATGGTTTTGAAACTGCAGTCAGAAAAAAAAATTACAACCATATCAACATTTTTATCAGCTCCGGACCTGTCGTTTTGGTCAAAAAAATGAAAATTCTAAAAGTTCCTGTTTTTCTGCTTTAAACTCTAGGTACACATCCAAAATGCATTACTGAGTTGAAAGAAGTGAATTCTGGTGCATGGTTTTGAAACTGCAGTCAGAAAAAAAATTACATCCATATCAACATTTTATCAGCTCCGGACCTGTCGTTTTGGTCAAAAAATGAAAATTCTAAAAGTTCCTGTTTTTCTGCTTTAAACTCTAGGTACACATCCAAAATGCATTAATGAGTTGAAAGAAGTGAATTCTGGTGCATGGTTTTGAAATCGCAGTCAGAAAAAAAAAAAAAAACATCCTTATCAACATTTTTATCAGCTCCGGTCCTGTCGTTTTGGTCAAAAAATGAAAATTCTAAAAGTTCCTATTTTTCTGCTTTAAACTCTAGGTACACATCCAAAATGTATTACTGAGTTGAAAGAAGTTGATTCTGGTGCATGGTTTTGAAACCGCAGTCAGAAAAAAATTACATCCATATCAACATTTTTATCAGCTCCGGACCTGTCGTTTTGGTCAAAAAATGAAAATTCTAAAAGTTCCTATTTTTCTGCTTTAAACTCTAGGTACACATCCAAAATGTATTACTGAGTTGAAAGAAGTTGATTCTGGTGCATGGTTTTGAAACCGCAGTCAGAAAAAAAATTACATCTATATCAACATTTTTATCAGCTCCGGTCCTGTTGTTTTGGTCAAAAAATGAAAATTCTAAAAGTTCCTGTTTTTCTGCTTTAAACTCTAGGTACACATCCAAAATGTATTACTGAGTTGAAAGTAGTTGATTCTGGTGCATGGTTTTGAAACCGCAGTCAGAAAAAAAATTACATCCATATCAACATTTTTATCAGCTCCGGACCTGTCGTTTTGGTCAAAAAATTTAAATTCTAAAAGTTCCTGTTTTTCTGCTTTAAACTCTAGGTACACATCCAAAATGCATTACTGAGTTGAAAGAAGTTGATTCTGGTGCATGGTTTTGAAACTGCAGTCAGAAAAAAAATTACATCCATATCAACATTTTATCAGCTCCGGACCTGTCGTTTTGGTCAAAAAATGAAAATTCTAAAAGTTCCTGTTTTCCTGCTTTAAACTCTAGGTACACATCCAAAATGCATTACTGAGTTGAAAGAAGTGAATTCTGGTGCATGGTTTTGAAATCGCAGTCAGAAAAAAAAAACATCCTTATCAACATTTTTATCAGCTCCGGTCCTGTCGTTTTGGTAAAAAAATTAAAATTCTAAAAGTTCCTGTTTTTCTGCTTTAAACTCTAGGTACACATCCAAAATGAATAACTGAGTTGAAAGAAGTTGATTCTGGTGCATGGTTTTGAAACCGCAGTCAGAAAAAAAATTACACCCATATCAACATTTTTATCAGCTCCGGACCTGTCGTTTTGGTCAAAAAATGAAAATTCTAAAATTTCCTATTTTTCTGCTTTAAACTCTAGGTACACATCCAAAATGTATTACTGAGTTGAAAGAAGTTGATTCTGGTGCATGGTTTTGAAACCGCAGTCAGAAAAAAAATTACATCCATATCAACATTTTTATCAGCTCCGGTCCTGTTGTTTTGGTCAAAAAATGAAAATTCTAAAAGTTCCTGTTTTTCTGCTGTAAACTCTAGGTACACATCAAAATGCATTACTGAGTTGAAAGAAGTGAATTCTGGTGCATGGTTTTGAAATCGCAGTCAGAAAAAAATTACATCCATATCAACATTTTTATCAGCTCCGGTCCTGTCGTTTTGGTCAAAAAATTAAAATTCTAAAAGTTCCTGTTTTTCTGCTTTAAACTCTAGGTACACATCAAAATGCATTACTGAGTTGAAAGAAGTGAATTCTGGTGCATGGTTTTGAAACCGCAGTCAGAAAAAAAATTACATCCATATCAACATTTTTATCAGCTTCGGACCTGTCGTTTTGGTCAAAAAATGAAAAATCTAAAAGTTCCTGTTTTTCTGTTTTAAACTCTAGGTACATATCCAAAATGCATTACTGAGATGAAAGAAAATGATTCTGGTGCATGGTTTTGAAACCGCAGTCAGAAAAAAAATTACATCCATATCAACATTTTTATCAGCTCCGGACCTGTCGTTTTGGTCAAAAAATGAAAATTCTAAAAGTTCCTGTTTTTCTGCTTTAAACTCTAGGTACACATCCAAAAAGCATTACTGAGTTTAAAGAAGTTGATTCTGGTGCATGGTTTTGAAATCGCAGTCAGAAAAAAAATTACATCCATATCAACATTTTTATCAGCTCCGGACCTGTCGTTTTGGTCAAAAAATGAAAATTCTAAAAGTTCCTGTTTTTCTGCTTTAAACTCTAGGTACACATCCAAAATGTATTACTGAGTTGAAAGTAGTTGATTCTGGTGCATGGTTTTGAAACCGCAGTCAGAAAAAAAATTACATCCATATCAACATTTTTATCAGCTCCGGACCTGTCGTTTTGGTCAAAAAATTAAAATTCTAAAAGTTCCTGTTTTTCTGCTTTAAACTCTAGGTACACATCAAAATGCATTACTGAGTTGAAAGAAGTGAATTCTGGTGCATGGTTTTATATTCGCAGTCAGAAAAAAAATTACATCCATATCAACATTTTTATCAGCTCCGGACCTGTCGTTTTGGTCAAAAAATGAAAATTCTAAAACTTCCTGTTTTTCTGCTTTAAACTCTAGGTACACATCCAAAATGCATTACTGAGTTGAAAGAAGTGAATTCTGGTGCATGGTTTTGAAATCGCAGTCAGAAAAAAAATTACATCCATATCAACATTTTTATCAGCTCCGGACCTGTCGTTTTGGTCAAAAAATAAAAATTCTAAAAGTTCCTGTTTTTCTGCTTTAAACTCTAGGTACACATCCAAAATGCATTACTGAGTTGAAAGAAGTTGATTCTGGTGCATGGTTTTGAAACTGCAGTCAGAAAAAAAATTACATCCATATCAACATTTTATCAGCTCCGGACCTGTCGTTTTGGTCAAAAAATGAAAATTCTAAAAGTTCCTGTTTTCCTGCTTTAAACTCTAGGTACACATCCAAAATGCATTACTGAGTTGAAAGAAGTGAATTCTGGTGCATGGTTTTGAAATCGCAGTCAGAAAAAAAAAAACATCCTTATCAACATTTTTATCAGCTCCGGTCCTGTCGTTTTGGTCAAAAAATTAAAATTCTAAAAGTTCCTGTTTTTCTGCTTTAAACTCTAGGTACACATCAAAATGCATTACTGAGTTGAAAGAAGTGAATTCTGGTGCATGGTTTTATAATCGCAGTCAGAAAAAAAATTACATCCATATCAACATTTTTATCAGCTCCGGACGTGTCGTTTTGGTCAAAAAATGAAAATTCTAAAACTTCCTGTTTTTCTGCTTTAAACTCTAGGTACACATCCAAAATGCATTACTGAGTTGAAAGAAGTGAATTCTGGTGCATGGTTTTGAAATCGCAGTCAGAAAAAAAATTACATCCATATCAACATTTTTATCAGCTCCGGACCTGTCGTTTTGGTCAAAAAATGAAAATTCTAAAAGTTCCTGTTTTCCTGCTTTAAACTCTAGGTACACATCCAAAATGCATTACTGAGTTGAAAGAAGTGAATTCTGGTGCATGGTTTTGAAATCGCAGTCAGAAAAAAAAAAAACATCCTTATCAACATTTTTATCAGCTCCGGTCCTGTCGTTTTGGTCAAAAAATTAAAATTCTAAAAGTTCCTGTTTTTCTGCTTTAAACTCTAGGTACACATCCAAAATGTATTACTGAGTTGAAAGAAGTTGATTCTGGTGCATGGTTTTGAAACCGCAGTCAGAAAAAAAATGACATCAATATCAACATTTTTATCAACTCCGGTCCTGTCGTTTTGGTCAAAAAAATGAAAATTCTAAAAGTTCCTGTTTTTCTGCTTTAAACTCTAGGTACACATCCAAAATGAATTACTGAGTTGAAAGAAGTTGATTCTGGTGCATGGTTTTGAAACCGCAGTCAGAAAAAAATTACATCCATATCAACATTTTTATCAGCTCCGGACCTGTCGTTTTGGTCAAAAAATGAAAATTCTAAAAGTTCCTATTTTTCTGCTTTAAACTCTAGGTACACATCCAAAATGTATTACTGAGTTGAAAGAAGTTGATTCTGGTGCATGGTTTTGAAACCGCAGTCAGAAAAAAAATTACATCTATATCAACATTTTTATCAGCTCCGGTCCTGTTGTTTTGGTCAAAAAATGAAAATTCTAAAAGTTCCTGTTTTTCTGCTTTAAACTCTAGGTACACATCCAAAATGTATTACTGAGTTGAAAGTAGTTGATTCTGGTGCATGGTTTTGAAACCGCAGTCAGAAAAAAAATTACATCCATATCAACATTTTTATCAGCTCCGGACCTGTCGTTTTGGTCAAAAAATTTAAATTCTAAAAGTTCCTGTTTTTCTGCTTTAAACTCTAGGTACACATCAAAATGCATTACTGAGTTGAAAGAAGTGAATTCTGGTGCATGGTTTTATATTCACAGTCAGAAAAAAAATTACATCCATATCAACATTTTTATCAGCTCCGGACCTGTCGTTTTGGTCAAAAAATGAAAATTCTAAAACTTCCTGTTTTTCTGCTTTAAACTCTAGGTACACATCCAAAATGCTTTACTGAGTTGAAAGAAGTGAATTCTGGTGCATGGTTTTGAAATCGCAGTCAGAAAAAAAATTACATCCATATCAACATTTTTATCAGCTCCGGACCTGTCGTTTTGGTCAAAAAATAAAAATTCTAAAAGTTCCTGTTTTTCTGCTTTAAACTCTAGGTACACATCCAAAATGCATTACTGAGTTGAAAGAAGTTGATTCTGGTGCATGGTTTTGAAACTGCAGTCAGAAAAATAATTACATCCATATCAACATTTTATCAGCTCCGGACCTGTCGTTTTGGTCAAAAAATGAAAATTCTAAAAGTTCCTGTTTTCCTGCTTTAAACTCTAGGTACACATCCAAAATGCATTACTGAGTTGAAAGAAGTGAATTCTGGTGCATGGTTTTGAAATCGCAGTCAGAAAAAAAAAAACATCCTTATCAACATTTTTATCAGCTCCGGTCCTGTCGTTTTGGTCAAAAAATTAAAATTCTAAAAGTTCCTGTTTTTCTGCTTTAAACTCTAGGTACACATCCAAAATGTATTACTGAGTTGAAAGAAGTGAATTCTGGTGCATGGTTTTGAAATCGCAGTCAGAAAAAAAAAAACATCCTTATCAACATTTTTATCAGCTCCGGTCCTGTCGTTTTGGTCAAAAAATGAAAATTCTAAAAGTTCCTATTTTTCTGCTTTAAACTCTAGGTACACATCCAAAATGTATTACTGAGTTGAAAGAAGTTGATTCTGGTGCATGGTTTTGAAACCGCAGTCAGAAAAAAAATTACATCTATATCAACATTTTTATCAGCTCCGGTCCTGTTGTTTTGGTCAAAAAATGAAAATTCTAAAAGTTCCTGTTTTTCTGCTTTAAACTCTAGGTACACATCCAAAATGTATTACTGAGTTGAAAGTAGTTGATTCTGGTGCATGGTTTTGAAACCGCAGTCAGAAAAAAAATTACATCCATATCAACATTTTTATCAGCTCCGGACCTGTCGTTTTGGTCAAAAAATTTAAATTCTAAAAGTTCCTGTTTTTCTGCTTTAAACTCTAGGTACACATCAAAATGCATTACTGAGTTGAAAGAAGTGAATTCTGGTGCATGGTTTTATATTCACAGTCAGAAAAAAAATTACATCCATATCAACATTTTTATCAGCTCCGGACCTGTCGTTTTGGTCAAAAAATGAAAATTCTAAAACTTCCTGTTTTTCTGCTTTAAACTCTAGGTACACATCCAAAATGCTTTACTGAGTTGAAAGAAGTGAATTCTGGTGCATGGTTTTGAAATCGCAGTCAGAAAAAAAATTACATCCATATCAACATTTTTATCAGCTCCGGACCTGTCGTTTTGGTCAAAAAATAAAAATTCTAAAAGTTCCTGTTTTTCTGCTTTAAACTCTAGGTACACATCCAAAATGCATTACTGAGTTGAAAGAAGTTGATTCTGGTGCATGGTTTTGAAACTGCAGTCAGAAAAATAATTACATCCATATCAACATTTTATCAGCTCCGGACCTGTCGTTTTGGTCAAAAAATGAAAATTCTAAAAGTTCCTGTTTTCCTGCTTTAAACTCTAGGTACACATCCAAAATGCATTACTGAGTTGAAAGAAGTGAATTCTGGTGCATGGTTTTGAAATCGCAGTCAGAAAAAAAAAAACATCCTTATCAACATTTTTATCAGCTCCGGTCCTGTCGTTTTGGTCAAAAAATTAAAATTCTAAAAGTTCCTGTTTTTCTGCTTTAAACTCTAGGTACACATCCAAAATGTATTACTGAGTTGAAAGAAGTTGATTCTGGTGCATGGTTTTGAAACCGCAGTCAGAAAAAAAATGACATCAATATCAACATTTTTATCAACTCCGGTCCTGTCGTTTTGGTCAAAAAAATGAAAATTCTAAAAGATCCTGTTTTTCTGCTGTAAACTCTAGGTACACATCAAAATGCATTACTGAGTTGAAAGAAGTGAATTCTGGTGCATGGTTTTGAAATCGCAGTCAGAAAAAAAATTACATCCATATCAACATTTTTATCAGCTCCGGACCTGTCGTTTTGGTCAAAAAATGAAAAATCTAAAAGTTCCTGTTTTTCTGCTTTAAACTCTAGGTACATATCCAAAATGCATTACTGAGATGAAAGAAGTTGATTCTGGTGCATGGTTTTGAAACCGCAGTCAGAAAAAAAATTACATCCATATCAACATTTTTATCAGCTCCGGACCTGTCGTTTTGGTCAAAAAATGAAAATTCTAAAAGTTCCTGTTTTTCTTCTTTAAACTCTAGGTACACATCCAAAAAGCATAACTGAGTTTAAAGAAGTTGATTCTGGTGCATGGTTTTGAAACTGCAGTCAGAAAAAAAATTACAACCATATCAACATTTTTATCAGCTCCGGACCTGTCGTTTTGGTCAAAAAAATGAAAATTCTAAAAGTTCCTGTTTTTCTGCTTTAAACTCTAGGTACACATCCAAAATGCATTACTGAGTTGAAAGAAGTGAATTCTGGTGCATGGTTTTGAAACTGCAGTCAGAAAAAAAATTACATCCATATCAACATTTTATCAGCTCCGGACCTGTCGTTTTGGTCAAAAAATGAAAATTCTAAAAGTTCCTGTTTTTCTGCTTTAAACTCTAGGTACACATCCAAAATGCATTAATGAGTTGAAAGAAGTGAATTCTGGTGCATGGTTTTGAAATCGCAGTCAGAAAAAAAAAACATCCTTATCAACATTTTTATCAGCTCCGGTCCTGTCGTTTTGGTCAAAAAATGAAAATTCTAAAAGTTCCTGTTTTTCTGCTTTAAACTCTAGGTACATATCCAAAATGCATTACTGAGATGAAAGAAGTTGATTCTGGTGCATGGTTTTGAAACCGCAGTCAGAAAAAAAATTACATCCATATCAACATTTTTATCACCTCCGGACCTGTCGTTTTGGTCAAAAAATAAAAATTCTAAAAGTTCCTGTTTTTCTGCTTTAAACTCTAGGTACACATCCAAAAAGCATTACTGAGTTTAAAGAAGTTGATTCTGGTGCATGGTTTTGAAACTGCAGTCAGAAAAAAAAATTACAACCATATCAACATTTTTATCAGCTCCGGACCTGTCGTTTTGGTCAAAAAAATGAAAATTCTAAAAGTTCCTGTTTTTCTGCTTTAAACTCTAGGTACACATCCAAAATGCATTACTGAGTTGAAAGAAGTGAATTCTGGTGCATGGTTTTGAAACTGCAGTCAGAAAAAAAATTACATCCATATCAACATTTTATCAGCTCCGGACCTGTCGTTTTGGTCAAAAAATGAAAATTCTAAAAGTTCCTGTTTTTCTGCTTTAAACTCTAGGTACACATCCAAAATGCATTAATGAGTTGAAAGAAGTGAATTCTGGTGCATGGTTTTGAAATCGCAGTCAGAAAAAAAAAAAAAAACATCCTTATCAACATTTTTATCAGCTCCGGTCCTGTCGTTTTGGTCAAAAAATGAAAATTCTAAAAGTTCCTGTTTTTCTGCTTTAAACTCTAGGTACACATCAAAATGCATTACTGAGTTGAAAGAAGTGAATTCTGGTGCATGGTTTTTAAATCGCAGTCAGAAAAAAATTACATCCATATCAACATTTTTATCAGCTCCGGACCTGTCGTTTTGGTCAAAAAATGAAAAATCTAAAAGTTCCTGTTTTTCTGCTTTAAACTCTAGGTACACATCCAAAATGCATTACTAAGATGAAAGAAGTTGATTCTGGTGCATGGTTTTGAAACCGCAGTCAGAAAAAAAATGACATCCATATCAACATTTTTATCAGCTCCAGACCTGTCGTTTTGGTCAAAAAATGAAAATTCTAAAAGTTCCTGTTTTTCTGCTTTAAACTCTAGGTACACATCCAAAATGAATTACTGAGTTGAAAGAAGTTGATTCTGGTGCATGGTTTTGAAACCACAGTCAGAAAAAAATTACATCCATATCAACATTTTTATCAGCTCCGGACCTGTCGTTTTGGTCAAAAAATGAAAATTCTAAAAGTTCCTATTTTTCTGCTTTAAACTCTAGGTACACATCCAAAATGTATTACTGAGTTAAAAGAAGTTGATTCTGGTGCATGGTTTTGAAACCGCAGTCAGAAAAAAATTACATCCATATCAACATTTTTATCAGCTCCGGTCCTGTTGTTTTGGTCAAAAAATGAAAATTCTAAAAGTTCCTGTTTTTCTGCTATAAACTCTAGGTACACATCCAAAATGTATTACTGAGTTGAAAGAAGTTGATTCTGGTGCATGGTTTTGAAACCGCAGTCAGAAAAAAAATTACATCCATATCAACATTTTTATCAGCTCCGGACCTGTCGTTTTGGTCAAAAAATGAAAATTCTAAAAGTTCCTGTTTTTCTGCTTTAAACTCTAGGTACACATCCAAAATGTATTACTGAGTTGAAAGTAGTTGATTCTGGTGCATGGTTTTGAAACCGCAGTCAGAAAAAAAATTACATCCATATCAACATTTTTATCAGCTCCGGACCTGTCGTTTTGGTCAAAAAATGAAAATTCTAAAAGTTCCTGTTTTTCTTCTTTAAACTCTAGGTACACATCCAAAAAGCATAACTGAGTTTAAAGAAGTTGATTCTGGTGCATGGTTTTGAAACTGCAGTCAGAAAAAAAATTACAACCATATCAACATTTTTATCAGCTCCGGACCTGTCGTTTTGGTCAAAAAAATGAAAATTCTAAAAGTTCCTGTTTTTCTGCTTTAAACTCTAGGTACACATCCAAAATGCATTACTGAGTTGAAAGAAGTGAATTCTGGTGCATGGTTTTGAAACTGCAGTCAGAAAAAAAATTACATCCATATCAACATTTTATCAGCTCCGGACCTGTCGTTTTGGTCAAAAAATGAAAATTCTAAAAGTTCCTGTTTTTCTGCTTTAAACTCTAGGTACACATCCAAAATGCATTAATGAGTTGAAAGAAGTGAATTCTGGTGCATGGTTTTGAAATCGCAGTCAGAAAAAAAAAACATCCTTATCAACATTTTTATCAGCTTCGGTCCTGTCGTTTTGGTCAAAAAATGAAAATTCTAAAAGTTCCTGTTTTTCTGCTTTAAACTCTAGGTACATATCCAAAATGCATTACTGAGATGAAAGAAGTTGATTCTGGTGCATGGTTTTGAAACCGCAGTCAGAAAAAAAATTACATCCATATCAACATTTTTATCACCTCCGGACCTGTCGTTTTGGTCAAAAAATAAAAATTCTAAAAGTTCCTGTTTTTCTGCTTTAAACTCTAGGTACACATCCAAAAAGCATTACTGAGTTTAAAGAAGTTGATTCTGGTGCATGGTTTTGAAACTGCAGTCAGAAAAAAAAATTACAACCATATCAACATTTTTATCAGCTCCGGACCTGTCGTTTTGGTCAAAAAAATGAAAATTCTAAAAGTTCCTGTTTTTCTGCTTTAAACTCTAGGTACACATCCAAAATGCATTACTGAGTTGAAAGAAGTGAATTCTGGTGCATGGTTTTGAAACTGCAGTCAGAAAAAAAATTACATCCATATCAACATTTTATCAGCTCCGGACCTGTCGTTTTGGTCAAAAAATGAAAATTCTAAAAGTTCCTGTTTTTCTGCTTTAAACTCTAGGTACACATCCAAAATGCATTAATGAGTTGAAAGAAGTGAATTCTGGTGCATGGTTTTGAAATCGCAGTCAGAAAAAAAAAAAAAAACATCCTTATCAACAT
Source organism: Crinia signifera (assembly GCF_055691185.1). NCBI lineage: Eukaryota > Metazoa > Chordata > Amphibia > Anura > Myobatrachidae > Crinia > Crinia signifera. The sequence continues at coordinate 114,125,593 of NC_139226.1, read as the reverse complement.
TTTTATCAGCTCCGGTCCTGTCGTTTTGGTCAAAAAATGAAAATTCTAAAAGTTCCTGTTTTTCTGCTTTAAACTCTAGGTACACATCAAAATGCATTACTGAGTTGAAAGAAGTGAATTCTGGTGCATGGTTTTTAAATCGCAGTCAGAAAAAAATTACATCCATATCAACATTTTTATCAGCTCCGGACCTGTCGTTTTGGTCAAAAAATGAAAAATCTAAAAGTTCCTGTTTTTCTGCTTTAAACTCTATGTACACATCCAAAATGCATTACTAAGATGAAAGAAGTTGATTCTGGTGCATGGTTTTGAAACCGCAGTCAGAAAAAAAATGACATCCATATCAACATTTTTATCAGCTCCAGACCTGTCGTTTTGGTCAAAAAATGAAAATTCTAAAAGTTCCTGTTTTTCTGCTTTAAACTCTAGGTACACATCCAAAATGAATTACTGAGTTGAAAGAAGTTGATTCTGGTGCATGGTTTTGAAACCACAGTCAGAAAAAAATTACATCCATATCAACATTTTTATCAGCTCCGGACCTGTCGTTTTGGTCAAAAAATGAAAATTCTAAAAGTTCCTATTTTTCTGCTTTAAACTCTAGGTACACATCCAAAATGTATTACTGAGTTAAAAGAAGTTGATTCTGGTGCATGGTTTTGAAACCGCAGTCAGAAAAAAATTACATCCATATCAACATTTTTATCAGCTCCGGTCCTGTTGTTTTGGTCAAAAAATGAAAATTCTAAAAGTTCCTGTTTTTCTGCTATAAACTCTAGGTACACATCCAAAATGTATTACTGAGTTGAAAGAAGTTGATTCTGGTGCATGGTTTTGAAACCGCAGTCAGAAAAAAAATTACATCCATATCAACATTTTTATCAGCTCCGGACCTGTCGTTTTGGTCAAAAAATGAAAATTCTAAAAGTTCCTGTTTTTCTGCTTTAAACTCTAGGTACACATCCAAAATGTATTACTGAGTTGAAAGTAGTTGATTCTGGTGCATGGTTTTGAAACCGCAGTCAGAAAAAAAATTACATCCATATCAACATTTTTATCAGCTCCGGACCTGTCGTTTTGGTCAAAAAATGAAAATTCTAAAACTTCCTGTTTTTCTGCTTTAAACTCTAGGTACACATCCAAAATGCATTACTGAGTTGAAAGAAGTGAATTCTGGTGCATGGTTTTGAAATCGCAGTCAGAAAAAAAATTACATCCATATCAACATTTTTATCAGCTCCGGACCTGTCGTTTTGGTCAAAAAATAAAAATTCTAAAAGTTCCTGTTTTTCTGCTTTAAACTCTAGGTACACATCCAAAATGCATTACTGAGTTGAAAGAAGTTGATTCTGGTGCATGGTTTTGAAACTGCAGTCAGAAAAAAAATTACATCCATATCAACATTTTATCAGCTCCGGACCTGTCGTTTTGGTCAAAAAATGAAAATTCTAAAAGTTCCTGTTTTCCTGCTTTAAACTCTAGGTACACATCCAAAATGCATTACTGAGTTGAAAGAAGTGAATTCTGGTGCATGGTTTTGAAATCGCAGTCAGAAAAAAAAAAACATCCTTATCAACATTTTTATCACCTCCGGTCCTGTCGTTTTGGTCAAAAAATTAAAATTCTAAAAGTTCCTGTTTTTCTGCTTTAAACTCTAGGTACACATCCAAAATGTATTACTGAGTTGAAAGAAGTTGATTCTGGTGCATGGTTTTGAAACCGCAGTCAGAAAAAAAATGACATCAATATCAACATTTTTATCAACTTCGGTCCTGTCGTTTTGGTCAAAAAAATTAAAATTCTAAAAGATCCTGTTTTTCTGCTGTAAACTCTAGGTACACATCAAAATGCATTACTGAGTTGAAAGAAGTGAATTCTGGTGCATGGTTTTGAAATCGCAGTCAGAAAAAAATTACATACATATCAACATTTTTATCAGCTCCGGTCCTGTCGTTTTGGTCAAAAAATTAAAATTCTAAAAGTTCCTGTTTTTCTGCTTTAAACTCTAGGTACACATCAAAATGCATTACAGAGTTGAAAGAAGTGAATTCTGGTGCATGGTTTTGAAACCGCAGTCAGAAAAAAAATTACATCCATATCAACATTTTTATCAGCTCCGGACCTGTCGTTTTGGTCAAAAAATGAAAAATCTAAAAGTTCCTGTTTTTCTGCTTTAAACTCTAGGTACATATCCAAAATGCATTACTGAGATGAAAGAAGTTGATTCTGGTGCATGGTTTTGAAACCGCAGTCAGAAAAAAAATTACATCCATATCAACATTTTTATCAGCTCCGGACCTGTCGTTTTGGTCAAAAAATGAAAATTCTAAAAGTTCCTGTTTTTCTTCTTTAAACTCTAGGTACACATCCAAAAAGCATAACTGAGTTTAAAGAAGTTGATTCTGGTGCATGGTTTTGAAACTGCAGTCAGAAAAAAAATTACAACCATATCAACATTTTTATCAGCTCCGGACCTGTCGTTTTGGTCAAAAAAATGAAAATTCTAAAAGTTCCTGTTTTTCTGCTTTAAACTCTAGGTACACATCCAAAATGCATTACTGAGTTGAAAGAAGTGAATTCTGGTGCATGGTTTTGAAACTGCAGTCAGAAAAAAATTACATCCATATCAACATTTTATCAGCTCCGGACCTGTCGTTTTGGTCAAAAAATGAAAATTCTAAAAGTTCCTGTTTTTCTGCTTTAAACTCTAGGTACACATCCAAAATGCATTAATGAGTTGAAAGAAGTGAATTCTGGTGCATGGTTTTGAAATCGCAGTCAGAAAAAAAAAAACATCCTTATCAACATTTTTATCAGCTCCGGTCCTGTCGTTTTGGTCAAAAAATGAAAATTCTAAAAGTTCCTGTTTTTCTGCTTTAAACTCTAGGTACATATCCAAAATGCATTACTGAGATGAAAGAAGTTGATTCTGGTGCATGGTTTTGAAACCGCAGTCAGAAAAAAAATTACATCCATATCAACATTTTTATCACCTCCGGACCTGTCGTTTTGGTCAAAAAATGAAAATTCTAAAAGTTCCTGTTTTTCTGCTTTAAACTCTAGGTACACATCCAAAAAGCATTACTGAGTTTAAAGAAGTTGATTCTGGTGCATGGTTTTGAAACTGCAGTCAGAAAAAAAAATTACAACCATATCAACATTTTTATCAGCTCCGGACCTGTCGTTTTGGTCAAAAAAATGAAAATTCTAAAAGTTCCTGTTTTTCTGCTTTAAACTCTAGGTACACATCCAAAATGCATTACTGAGTTGAAAGAAGTGAATTCTGGTGCATGGTTTTGAAACTGCAGTCAGAAAAAAAATTACATCCATATCAACATTTTATCAGCTCCGGACCTGTCGTTTTGGTCAAAAAATGAAAATTCTAAAAGTTCCTGTTTTTCTGCTTTAAACTCTAGGTACACATCCAAAATGCATTAATGAGTTGAAAGAAGTGAATTCTGGTGCATGGTTTTGAAATCGCAGTCAGAAAAAAAAAAAAAACATCCTTATCAACATTTTTATCAGCTCCGGTCCTGTCGTTTTGGTCAAAAAATGAAAATTCTAAAAGTTCCTATTTTTCTGCTTTAAACTCTAGGTACACATCCAAAATGTATTACTGAGTTGAAAGAAGTTGATTCTGGTGCATGGTTTTGAAACCGCAGTCAGAAAAAAATTACATCCATATCAACATTTTTATCAGCTCCGGACCTGTCGTTTTGGTCAAAAAATGAAAATTCTAAAAGTTCCTATTTTTCTGCTTTAAACTCTAGGTACACATCCAAAATGTAATACTGAGTTGAAAGAAGTTGATTCTGGTGCATGGTTTTGAAACCGCAGTCAGAAAAAAAATTACATCCATATCAACATTTTTATCAGCTCCGGTCCTGTTGTTTTGGTCAAAAAATGAAAATTCTAAAAGTTCCTGTTTTTCTGCTTTAAACTCTAGGTACACATCCAAAATGTATTACTGAGTTGAAAGTAGTTGATTCTGGTGCATGGTTTTGAAACCGCAGTCAGAAAAAAAATTACATCCATATCAACATTTTTATCAGCTCCGGACCTGTCATTTTGGTCAAAAAATTTAAATTCTAAAAGTTCCTGTTTTTCTGCTTTAAACTCTAGGTACACATCCAAAATGCATTACTGAGTTGAAAGAAGTTGATTCTGGTGCATGGTTTTGAAACTGCAGTCAGAAAAAAAATTACATCCATATATACATTTTATCAGCTCCGGACCTGTCGTTTTGGTCAAAAAATGAAAATTCTAAAAGTTCCTGTTTTCCTGCTTTAAACTCTAGGTACACATCCAAAATGCATTACTGAGTTGAAAGAAGTGAATTCTGGTGCATGGTTTTGAAATCGCAGTCAGAAAAAAAAAACATCCTTATCAACATTTTTATCAGCTCCGGTCCTGTCGTTTTGGTCAAAAAATTAAAATTCTAAAAGTTCCTGTTTTTCTGCTTTAAACTCTAGGTACACATCCAAAATGAATAACTGAGTTGAAAGAAGTTGATTCTGGTGCATGGTTTTGAAACCGCAGTCAGAAAAAAAATTACATCCATATCAACATTTTTATCAGCTCCGGACCTGTCGTTTTGGTCAAAAAATGAAAATTCTAAAATTTCCTATTTTTCTGCTTTAAACTCTAGGTACACATCCAAAATGTATTACTGAGTTGAAAGAAGTTGATTCTGGTGCATGGTTTTGAAACCGCAGTCAGAAAAAAAATTACATCCATATCAACATTTTTATCAGCTCCGGTCCTGTTGTTTTGGTCAAAAAATGAAAATTCTAAAAGTTCCTGTTTTTCTGCTGTAAACTCTAGGTACACATCAAAATGCATTACTGAGTTGAAAGAAGTGAATTCTGGTGCATGGTTTTGAAATCGCAGTCAGAAAAAAATTACATCCATATCAACATTTTTATCAGCTCCGGTCCTGTCGTTTTGGTCAAAAAATTAAAATTCTAAAAGTTCCTGTTTTTCTGCTTTAAACTCTAGGTACACATCAAAATGCATTACTGAGTTGAAAGAAGTGAATTCTGGTGCATGGTTTTGAAACCGCAGTCAGAAAAAAAATTACATCCATATCAACATTTTTATCAGCTCCGGACCTGTCGTTTTGGTCAAAAAATGAAAAATCTAAAAGTTCCTGTTTTTCTGTTTTAAACTCTAGGTACATATCCAAAATGCATTACTGAGATGAAAGAAAATGATTCTGGTGCATGGTTTTGAAACCGCAGTCAGAAAAAAAATTACATCCATATCAACATTTTTATCAGCTCCGGACCTGTCGTTTTGGTCAAAAAATGAAAATTCTAAAAGTTCCTGTTTTTCTGCTTTAAACTCTAGGTACACATCCAAAAAGCATTACTGAGTTTAAAGAAGTTGATTCTGGTGCATGGTTTTGAAACTGCAGTCAGAAAAAAAATTACAACCATATCAACATTTTTATCAGCTCCGGACCTGTCGTTTTGGTCAAAAAAATGAAAATTCTAAAAGTTCCTGTTTTTCTGCTTTAAACTCTAGGTACACATCCAAAATGCATTACTGAGTTGAAAGAAGTGAATTCTGGTGCATGGTTTTGAAACTGCAGTCAGAAAAAAAATTACATCCATATCAACATTTTATCAGCTCCGGACCTGTCGTTTTGGTCAAAAAATGAAAATTCTAAAAGTTCCTGTTTTTCTGCTTTAAACTCTAGGTACACATCCAAAATGCATTAATGAGTTGAAAGAAGTGAATTCTGGTGCATGGTTTTGAAATCGCAGTCAGAAAAAAAAAAAACATCCTTATCAACATTTTTATCAGCTCCGGTCCTGTCGTTTTGGTCAAAAAATGAAAATTCTAAAAGTTCCTGTTTTTCTGATTTAAACTCTAGGTACATATCCAAAATGCATTACTGAGATGAAAGAAGTTGATTCTGGTGCATGGTTTTGAAACCGCAGTCAGAAAAAAAATTACATCCATATCAACATTTTTATCAGCTCCGGACCTGTCGTTTTGGTCAAAAAATGAAAATTCTAAAAGTTCCTGTTTTTCTGCTTTAAACTCTAGGTACACATCCAAAATGTATTACTAAGTTGAAAGAAGTTGATTCTGGTGCATGATTTTGAAACCGCAGTCAGAAAAAAAATGACATCAATATCAACATTTTTGTCAACTCCGGTCCTGTCGTTTTGGTCAAAAAAATGAAAATTCTAAAAGTTCCTGTTTTTCTGCTTTAAACTCTAGGTACACATCCAAAATGAATTACTGAGTTGAAGGAAGTTGATTCTGGTGCATGGTTTTGAAACCGCAGTCAGAAAAAAATTACATCCATATCAACATTTTTATCAGCTCCGGACCTGTCGTTTTGGTCAAAAAATGAAAATTCTAAAAGTTCCTATTTTTCTGCTTTAAACTCTAGGTACACATCCAAAATGTATTACTGAGTTGAAAGAAGTTGATTCTGGTGCATGGTTTTGAAACCGCAGTCAGAAAAAAAATTACATCTATATCAACATTTTTATCAGCTCCGGTCCTGTTGTTTTGGTCAAAAAATGAAAATTCTAAAAGTTCCTGTTTTTCTGCTTTAAACTCTAGGTACACATAGAAAATGTATTACTGAGTTGAAAGTAGTTGATTCTGGTGCATGGTTTTGAAACCGCAGTCAGAAAAAAAATTACATCCATATCAACATTTTTATCAGCTCCGGTCCTGTTGTTTTGGTCAAAAAATGAAAATTCTAAAAGTTCCTGTTTTTCTGCTGTAAACTCTAGGTACACATCAAAATGCATTACTGAGTTGAAAGAAGTGAATTCTGGTGCATGGTTTTGAAATCGCAGTCAGAAAAAAATTACATCCATATCAACATTTTTATCAGCTCCGGTCCTGTCGTTTTGGTCAAAAAATTAAAATTCTAAAAGTTCCTGTTTTTCTGCTTTAAACTCTAGGTACACATCAAAATGCATTACTGAGTTGAAAGAAGTGAATTCTGGTGCATGGTTTTGAAACCGCAGTCAGAAAAAAAATTACATCCATATCAACATTTTTATCAGCTCCGGACCTGTCGTTTTGGTCAAAAAATGAAAAATCTAAAAGTTCCTGTTTTTCTGTTTTAAACTCTAGGTACATATCCAAAATGCATTACTGAGATGAAAGAAAATGATTCTGGTGCATGGTTTTGAAACCGCAGTCAGAAAAAAAATTACATCCATATCAACATTTTTATCAGCTCCGGACCTGTCGTTTTGGTCAAAAAATGAAAATTCTAAAAGTTCCTGTTTTTCTGCTTTAAACTCTAGGTACACATCCAAAAAGCATTACTGAGTTTAAAGAAGTTGATTCTGGTGCATGGTTTTGAAACTGCAGTCAGAAAAAAAATTACAACCATATCAACATTTTTATCAGCTCCGGACCTGTCGTTTTGGTCAAAAAAATGAAAATTCTAAAAGTTCCTGTTTTTCTGCTTTAAACTCTAGGTACACATCCAAAATGCATTACTGAGTTGAAAGAAGTGAATTCTGGTGCATGGTTTTGAAACTGCAGTCAGAAAAAAAATTACATCCATATCAACATTTTATCAGCTCCGGACCTGTCGTTTTGGTCAAAAAATGAAAATTCTAAAAGTTCCTGTTTTTCTGCTTTAAACTCTAGGTACACATCCAAAATGCATTAATGAGTTGAAAGAAGTGAATTCTGGTGCATGGTTTTGAAATCGCAGTCAGAAAAAAAAAAAACATCCTTATCAACATTTTTATCAGCTCCGGTCCTGTCGTTTTGGTCAAAAAATGAAAATTCTAAAAGTTCCTGTTTTTCTGATTTAAACTCTAGGTACATATCCAAAATGCATTACTGAGATGAAAGAAGTTGATTCTGGTGCATGGTTTTGAAACCGCAGTCAGAAAAAAAATTACATCCATATCAACATTTTTATCAGCTCCGGACCTGTCGTTTTGGTCAAAAAATGAAAATTCTAAAAGTTCCTGTTTTTCTGCTTTAAACTCTAGGTACACATCCAAAATGTATTACTAAGTTGAAAGAAGTTGATTCTGGTGCATGATTTTGAAACCGCAGTCAGAAAAAAAATGACATCAATATCAACATTTTTGTCAACTCCGGTCCTGTCGTTTTGGTCAAAAAAATGAAAATTCTAAAAGTTCCTGTTTTTCTGCTTTAAACTCTAGGTACACATCCAAAATGAATTACTGAGTTGAAGGAAGTTGATTCTGGTGCATGGTTTTGAAACCGCAGTCAGAAAAAAATTACATCCATATCAACATTTTTATCAGCTCCGGACCTGTCGTTTTGGTCAAAAAATGAAAATTCTAAAAGTTCCTATTTTTCTGCTTTAAACTCTAGGTACACATCCAAAATGTATTACTGAGTTGAAAGAAGTTGATTCTGGTGCATGGTTTTGAAACCGCAGTCAGAAAAAAAATTACATCTATATCAACATTTTTATCAGCTCCGGTCCTGTTGTTTTGGTCAAAAAATGAAAATTCTAAAAGTTCCTGTTTTTCTGCTTTAAACTCTAGGTACACATAGAAAATGTATTACTGAGTTGAAAGTAGTTGATTCTGGTGCATGGTTTTGAAACCGCAGTCAGAAAAAAAATTACATCCATATCAACATTTTTATCAGCTCCGGACCTGTCGTTTTGGTCAAAAAATTTAAATTCTAAAAGTTCCTGTTTTTCTGCTTTAAACTCTAGGTACACATCCAAAATGCATTACTGAGTTGAAAGAAGTTGATTCTGGTGCATGGTTTTGAAACTGCAGTCAGAAAAAAAATTACATCCATATCAACATTTTATCAGCTCCGGACCTGTCGTTTTGGTCAAAAAATGAAAATTCTAAAAGTTCCTGTTTTCCTGCTTTAAACTCTAGGTACACATCCAAAATGCATTACTGAGTTGAAAGAAGTGAATTCTGGTGCATGGTTTTGAAATCGCAGTCAGAAAAAAAAAACATCCTTATCAACATTTTTATCAGCTCCGGTCCTGTCGTTTTGGTCAAAAAATTAAAATTCTAAAAGTTCCTGTTTTTCTGCTTTAAACTCTAGGTACACATCCAAAATGAATAACTGAGTTGAAAGAAGTTGATTCTGGTGCATGGTTTTGAAACCGCAGTCAGAAAAAAAATTACATCCATATCAACATTTTTATCAGCTCCGGACCTGTCGTTTTGGTCAAAAAATGAAAATTCTAAAATTTCCTATTTTTCTGCTTTAAACTCTAGGTACACATCCAAAATGTATTACTGAGTTGAAAGAAGTTGATTCTGGTGCATGGTTTTGAAACCGCAGTCAGAAAAAAAATTACATCCATATCAACATTTTTATCAGCTCCGGTCCTGTTGTTTTGGTCAAAAAATGAAAATTCTAAAAGTTCCTGTTTTTCTGCTGTAAACTCTAGGTACACATCAAAATGCATTACTGAGTTGAAAGAAGTGAATTCTGGTGCATGGTTTTGAAATCGCAGTCAGAAAAAAATTACATCCATATCAACATTTTTATCAGCTCCGGTCCTGTCGTTTTGGTCAAAAAATTAAAATTCTAAAAGTTCCTGTTTTTCTGCTTTAAACTCTAGGTACACATCAAAATGCATTACTGAGTTGAAAGAAGTGAATTCTGGTGCATGGTTTTGAAACCGCAGTCAGAAAAAAAATTACATCCATATCAACATTTTTATCAGCTCCGGACCTGTCGTTTTGGTCAAAAAATGAAAAATCTAAAAGTTCCTGTTTTTCTGCTTTAAACTCTAGGTACATATCCAAAATGCATTACTGAGATGAAAGAAAATGATTCTGGTGCATGGTTTTGAAACCGCAGTCAGAAAAAAAATTACATCCATATCAACATTTTTATCAGCTCCGGACCTGTCGTTTTGGTCAAAAAATGAAAATTCTAAAAGTTCCTGTTTTTCTGCTTTAAACTCTAGGTACACATCCAAAAAGCATTACTGAGTTGAAAGAAGTTGATTCTGGTGCATGGTTTTGAAACTGCAGTCAGAAAAAAAATTACAACCATATCAACATTTTTATCAGCTCCGGACCTGTCGTTTTGGTCAAAAAAATGAAAATTCTAAAAGTTCCTGTTTTTCTGCTTTAAATTCTAGGTACACATCCAAAATGCATTACTGAGTTGAAAGAAGTGAATTCTGGTGCATGGTTTTGAAACTGCAGTCAGAAAAAAAATTACATCCATATCAACATTTTATCAGCTCCGGACCTGTCGTTTTGGTCAAAAAATGAAAATTCTAAAAGTTCCTGTTTTTCTGCTTTAAACTCTAGGTACACATCCAAAAAGCATTACTGAGTTTAAAGAAGTTGATTCTGGTGCATGGTTTTGAAACTGCAGTCAGAAAAAAAATTACATCCATATCAACATTTTTATCAGCTCCGGACCTGTCGTTTTGGTCAAAAAAATGACAATTCTAAAAGTTCCTGTTTTTCTGCTTTAAACTCTAGGTACACATCCAAAATGCATTAATGAGTTGAAAGAAGTGAATTCTGGTGCATGGTTTTGAAATCGCAGTCAGAAAAAAAAACATCCTTATCAACATTTTTATCAGCTCCGGTCCTGTCGTTTTGGTCAAAAAATGAAAATTCTAAAAGTTCCTGTTTTTCTGCTATAAACTCTAGGTACACATCCAAAATGTATTACTGAGTTGAAAGAAGTTGATTCTGGTGCATGGTTTTGAAACCGCAGTCAGAAAAAAAATTACATTCATATCAACATTTTTATCAGCTCCGGACCTGTCGTTTTGGTCAAAAAATTAAAATTCTAAAAGTTCCTGTTTTTCTGCTTTAAACTCTAGGTACACATCAAAATGCATTACTGAGTTGAAAGAAGTGAATTCTGGTGCATGGTTTTATAATCGCAGTCAGAAAAAAAATTACATCCATATCAACATTTTTATCAGCTCCGGACGTGTCGTTTTGGTCAAAAAATGAAAATTCTAAAACTTCCTGTTTTATGCTTTAAACTCTAGGTACACATCCAAAATGCATTACTGAGTTGAAAGAAGTGAATTCTGGTGCATGGTTTTGAAATCGCAGTCAGAAAAAAAATTACATCCATATCAACATTTTTATCAGCTCCGGACCTGTCGTTTTGGTCAAAAAATGAAAATTCTAAAAGTTCCTGTTTTTCTGCTTTAAACTCTAGGTACACATCCAAAATGCATTACTGAGTTGAAAGAAGTTGATTCTGGTGCATGGTTTTGAAACTGCAGTCAGAAAAAAAATTACATCCATATCAACATTTTATCAGCTCCGGACCTGTCATTTTGGTCAAAAAATGAAAATTCTAAAAGTTCCTGTTTTCCTGCTTTAAACTCTAGGTACACATCCAAAATGCATTACTGAGTTGAAAGAAGTGAATTCTGGTGCATGGTTTTGAAATCGCAGTCAGAAAAAAAAAAAACATCCATATCAACATTTTTATCAGCTCCGGTCCTGTCGTTTTGGTCAAAAAATTAAAATTCTAAAAGTTCCTGTTTTTCTGCTTTAAACTCTAGGTACACATCCAAAATGTATTACTGAGTTGAAAGAAGTTGATTCTGGTGCATGGTTTTGAAACCGCAGTCAGAAAAAAATTACATCCATATCAACATTTTTATCAGCTCCGGACCTGTCGTTTTGGTCAAAAAATGAAAATTCCAAAAGTTCCTATTTTTCTGCTTTAAACTCTAGGTACACATCCAAAATGTATTACTGAGTTGAAAGAAGTTGATTCTTGTGCATGGTTTTGAAACCGCAGTCAGAAAAAAAATGACATCAATATCAACATTTTTATCAACTCCGGTCCTGTCGTTTTGGTCAAAAAAATGAAAATCCTAAAAGTTCCTGTTTTTCTGCTTTAAACTCTAGGTACACATCCAAAATGAATTACTGAGTTGAAAGAAGTTGATTCTGGTGCATGGTTTTGAAACCGCAGTCAGAAAAAAATTACATCCATATCAACATTTTTATCAGCTCCGGACCTGTCGTTTTGGTCAAAAAATGAAAATTCCAAAAGTTCCTATTTTTCTGCTTTAAACTCTAGGTACACATCCAAAATGTATTACTGAGTTGAAAGAAGTTGATTCTTGTGCATGGTTTTGAAACCGCAGTCAGAAAAAAAATTACATCTATATCAACATTTTTATCAGCTCCGGTCCTGTTGTTTTGGTCAAAAAATGAAAATTCTAAAAGTTCCTGTTTTTCTGCTTTAAACTCTAGGTACACATCCAAAATGTATTACTGAGTTGAAAGTAGTTGATTCTGGTGCATGGTTTTGAAACCGCAGTCAGAAAAAAAATTACATCCATATCAACATTTTTATCAGCTCCGGACCTGTCGTTTTGGTCAAAAAATTTAAATTCTAAAAGTTCCTGTTTTTCTGCTTTAAACTCTAGGTACACATCAAAATGGATTACTGAGTTGAAAGAAGTGAATTCTGGTGCATGGTTTTATATTCGCAGTCAGAAAAAAAATTACATCCATATCAACATTTTTATCAGCTCCGGACCTGTCGTTTTGGTCAAAAAATGAAAATTCTAAAACTTCCTGTTTTTCTGCTTTAAACTCTAGGTACACATCCAAAATGCATTACTGAGTTGAAAGAAGTGAATTCTGGTGCATGGTTTTGAAATCGCAGTCAGAAAAAAAATTACATCCATATCAACATTTTTATCAGCTCCGGACCTGTCGTTTTGGTCAAAAAATAAAAATTCTAAAAGTTCCTGTTTTTCTGCTTTAAACTCTAGGTACACATCCAAAATGCATTACTGAGTTGAAAGAAGTTGATTCTGGTGCATGGTTTTGAAACTGCAGTCAGAAAAAAAATTACATCCATATCAACATTTTATCAGCTCCGGACCTGTCGTTTTGGTCAAAAAATGAAAATTCTAAAAGTTCCTGTTTTCCTGCTTTAAACTCTAGGTACACATCCAAAATGCATTACTGAGTTGAAAGAAGTGAATTCTGGTGCATGGTTTTGAAATCGCAGTCAGAAAAAAAAAACATCCTTATCAACATTTTTATCAGCTCCGGTCCTGTCGTTTTGGTCAAAAAATTAAAATTCTAAAAGTTCCTGTTTTTCTGCTTTAAACTCTAGGTACACATCCAAAATGTATTACTGAGTTGAAAGAAGTTGATTCTGGTGCATGGTTTTGAAACCGCAGTCAGAAAAAAAATGACATCAATATCAACATTTTTATCAACTCCGGTCCTGTCGTTTTGGTCAAAAAAATGAAAATTCTAAAAGATCCTGTTTTTCTGCTGTAAACTCTAGGTACACATAAAAATGCATTACTGAGTTGAAAGAAGTGAATTCTGGTGCATGGTTTTGAAATCGCAGTCAGAAAAAAATTACATCCATATCAACATTTTTATCAGCTCCGGTCCTGTCGTTTTGGTCAAAAAATTAAAATTCTAAAAGTTCCTGTTTTTCTGCTTTAAACTCTAGGTACACATCAAAATGCATTACAGAGTTGAAAGAAGTGAATTCTGGTGCATGGTTTTGAAACCGCAGTCAGAAAAAAAATTACATCCATATCAACATTTTTATCAGCTCCGGACCTGTCGTTTTGGTCAAAAAATGAAAAATCTAAAAGTTCCTGTTTTTCTGCTTTAAACTCTAGGTACATATCCAAAATGCATTACTGAGATGAAAGAAGTTGATTCTGGTGCATGGTTTTGAAACCGCAGTCAGAAAAAAAATTACATCCATATCAACATTTTTATCAGCTCCGGACCTGTCGTTTTGGTCAAAAAATGAAAATTCTAAAAGTTCCTGTTTTTCTGCTTTAAACTCTAGGTACACATCCAAAAAGCATTACTGAGTTTAAAGAAGTTGATTCTGGTGCATGGTTTTGAAACTGCAGTCAGAAAAAAAATTACAACCATATCAACATTTTTATCAGCTCCGGACCTGTCGTTTTGGTCAAAAAAATGAAAATTCTAAAAGTTCCTGTTTTTCTGCTTTAAACTCTAGGTACACATCCAAAATGCATTACTGAGTTGAAAGAAGTGAATTCTGGTGCATGGTTTTGAAACTGCAGTCAGAAAAAAAATTACATCCATATCAACATTTTATCAGCTCCGGACCTGTCGTTTTGGTCAAAAAATGAAAATTCTAAAAGTTCCTGTTTTTCTGCTTTAAACTCTAGGTACACATCCAAAATGCATTAATGAGTTGAAAGAAGTGAATTCTGGTGCATGGTTTTGAAATCGCAGTCAGAAAAAAAAAAACATCCTTATCAACATTTTTATCAGCTCCGGTCCTGTCGTTTTGGTCAAAAAATGAAAATTCTAAAAGTTCCTGTTTTTCTGCTTTAAACTCTAGGTACATATCCAAAATGCATTACTGAGATGAAAGAAGTTGATTCTGGTGCATGGTTTTGAAACCGCAGTCAGAAAAAAAATTACATCCATATCAACATTTTTATCAGCTCCGGACCTGTCGTTTTGGTCAAAAAATGAAAATTCTAAAAGTTCCTGTTTTTCTGCTTTAAACTCTAGGTACACATCAAAATGCATTACTGAGTTGAAAGAAGTGAATTCTGGTGCATGGTTTTTAAACCGCAGTCAGAAAAAAATTACATCCATATCAACATTTTTATCAGCTCCGGACCTGTCGTTTTGGTCAAAAAATGAAAAATCTAAAAGTTCCTGTTTTTCTGCTTTAAACTCTAGGTACACATCCAAAATGCATTACTGAGATGAAAGAAGTTGATTCTGGTGCATGGTTTTGAAACCGCAGTCAGAAAAAAAATTACATCCATATCAACACTTTTATCAGCTCCAGACCTGTCGTTTTGGTCAAAAAATGAAAATTCTAAAAGTTCCTGTTTTTCTGCTTTAAACTCTAGGTACACATCCAAAATGAATTACTGAGTTGAAAGAAGTTGATTCTGGTGCATGGTTTTGAAACCACAGTCAGAAAAAAATTACATCCATATCAACATTTTTATCAGCTCCGGACCTGTCGTTTTGGTCAAAAAATGAAAATTCTAAAAGTTCCTATTTTTCTGCTTTAAACTCTAGGTACACATCCAAAATGTATTACTGAGTTAAAAGAAGTTGATTCTGGTGCATGGTTTTGAAACCGCAGTCAGAAAAAAATTACATCCATATCAACATTTTTATCAGCTCCGGTCCTGTTGTTTTGGTCAAAAAATGAAAATTCTAAAAGTTCCTGTTTCTCTGCTATAAACTCTAGGTACACATCCAAAATGTATTACTGAGTTAAAAGAAGTTGATTCTGGTGCATGGTTTTGAAACCGCAGTCAGAAAAAAAATTACATCCATATCAACATTTTTATCAGCTCCGGACCTGTCGTTTTGGTCAAAAAATTAAAATTCTAAAAGTTCCTGTTTTTCTGCTTTAAACTCTAGGTACACATCAAAATGCATTACTGAGTTGAAAGAAGTGAATTCTGGTGCATGGTTTTATAATCGCAGTCAGAAAAAAAATTACATCCATATCAACATTTTTATCAGCTCCGGACGTGTCGTTTTGGTCAAAAAATGAAAATTCTAAAACTTCCTGTTTTTCTGCTTTAAACTCTAGGTACACATCCAAAATGCATTACTGAGTTGAAAGAAGTGAATTCTGGTGCATGGTTTTGAAATCGCAGTCAGAAAAAAAATTACATCCATATCAACATTTTTATCAGCTCCGGACCTGTCGTTTTGGTCAAAAAATGAAAATTCTAAAAGTTCCTGTTTTTCTGCTTTAAACTCTAGGTACACATCCAAAATGCATTACTGAGTTGAAAGAAGTTGATTCTGGTGCATGGTTTTGAAACTGCAGTCAGAAAAAAAATTACATCCATATCAACATTTTATCAGCTCCGGACCTGTCGTTTTGGTCAAAAAATGAAAATTCTAAAAGTTCCTGTTTTTCTGCTTTAAACTCTAGGTACACATCCAAAATGAATTACTGAGTTGAAAGAAGTTGATTCTGGTGCATGGTTTTGAAACCACAGTCAGAAAAAAATTACATCCATATCAACATTTTTATCAGCTCCGGACCTGTCGTTTTGGTCAAAAAATGAAAATTCTAAAAGTTCCTATTTTTCTGCTTTAAACTCTAGGTACACATCCAAAATGTATTACTGAGTTAAAAGAAGTTGATTCTGGTGCATGATTTTGAAACCGCAGTCAGAAAAAAATTACATCCATATCAACATTTTTATCAGCTCCGGTCCTGTTGTTTTGGTCAAAAAATGAAAATTCTAAAAGTTCCTGTTTTTCTGCTATAAACTCTAGGTACACATCCAAAATGTATTACTGAGTTAAAAGAAGTTGATTCTGGTGCATGGTTTTGAAACCGCAGTCAGAAAAAAAATTACATCCATATCAACATTTTTATCAGCTCCGGACCTGTCGTTTTGGTCAAAAAATTAAAATTCTAAAAGTTCCTGTTTTTCTGCTTTAAACTCTAGGTACACATCAAAATGCATTACTGAGTTGAAAGAAGTGAATTCTGGTGCATGGTTTTATAATCGCAGTCAGAAAAAAAATTACATCCATATCAACATTTTTATCAGCTCCGGACGTGTCGTTTTGGTCAAAAAATGAAAATTCTAAAACTTCCTGTTTTTCTGCTTTAAACTCTAGGTACACATCCAAAATGCATTACTGAGTTGAAAGAAGTGAATTCTGGTGCATGGTTTTGAAATCGCAGTCAGAAAAAAAATTACATCCATATCAACATTTTTATCAGCTCCGGACCTGTCGTTTTGGTCAAAAAATGAAAATTCTAAAAGTTCCTGTTTTTCTGCTTTAAACTCTAGGTACACATCCAAAATGCATTACTGAGTTGAAAGAAGTTGATTCTGGTGCATGGTTTTGAAACTGCAGTCAGAAAAAAAATTACATCCATATCAACATTTTATCAGCTCCGGACCTGTCGTTTTGGTCAAAAAATGAAAATTCTAAAAGTTCCTGTTTTCCTGCTTTAAACTCTAGGTACACATCCAAAATGCATTACTGAGTTGAAAGAAGTGAATTCTGGTGCATGGTTTTGAAATCGCAGTCAGAAAAAAAAAAAAACATCCTTATCAACATTTTTATCAGCTCCGGTCCTGTCGTTTTGGTCAAAAAATTAAAATTCTAAAAGTTCCTGTTTTTCTGCTTTAAACTCTAGGTACACATCCAAAATGTATTACTGAGTTGAAAGAAGTTGATTCTGGTGCATGGTTTTGAAACCGCAGTCAGAAAAAAAATGACATCAATATCAACATTTTTATCAACTCCGGTCCTGTCGTTTTGGTCAAAAAAATGAAAATTCTAAAAGTTCCTGTTTTTCTGCTTTAAACTCTAGGTACACATCCAAAATGAATTACTGAGTTGAAAGAAGTTGATTCTGGTGCATGGTTTTGAAACCGCAGTCAGAAAAAAATTACATCCATATCAACATTTTTATCAGCTCCGGACCTGTCGTTTTGGTCAAAAAATGAAAATTCTAAAAGTTCCTATTTTTCTGCTTTAAACTCTAGGTACACATCCAAAATGTATTACTGAGTTGAAAGAAGTTGATTCTGGTGCATGGTTTTGAAACCGCAGTCAGAAAAAAAATTACATCTATATCAACATTTTTATCAGCTCCGGTCCTGTTGTTTTGGTCAAAAAATGAAAATTCTAAAAGTTCCTGTTTTTCTGCTTTAAACTCTAGGTACACATCCAAAATGTATTACTGAGTTGAAAGTAGTTGATTCTGGTGCATGGTTTTGATACCGCAGTCAGAAAAAAAATTACATCCATATCAACATTTTTATCAGCTCCGGACCTGTCGTTTTGGTCAAAAAATTTAAATTCTAAAAGTTCCTGTTTTTCTGCTTTAAACTCTAGGTACACATTAAAATGCATTACTGAGTTGAAAGAAGTGAATTCTGGTGCATGGTTTTATATTCGCAGTCAGAAAAAAAATTACATCCATATCAACATTTTTATCAGCTCCGGACCTGTCGTTTTGGTCAAAAAATGAAAATTCTAAAACTTCCTGTTTTTCTGCTTTAAACTCTAGGTACACATCCAAAATGCATTACTGAGTTGAAAAAAGTGAATTCTGGTGCATGGTTTTGAAATCGCAGTCAGAAAAAAAATTACATCCATATCAACATTTTTATCAGCTCCGGACCTGTCGTTTTGGTCAAAAAATAAAAATTCTAAAAGTTCCTGTTTTTCTGCTTTAAACTCTAGGTACACATCCAAAATGCATTACTGAGTTGAAAGAAGTTGATTCTGGTGCATGGTTTTGAAACTGCAGTCAGAAAAAAAATTACATCCATATCAACATTTTATCAGCTCCGGACCTGTCGTTTTGGTCAAAAAATGAAAATTCTAAAAGTTCCTGTTTTCCTGCTTTAAACTCTAGGTACACATCCAAAATGCATTACTGAGTTGAAAGAAGTGAATTCTGGTGCATGGTTTTGAAATCGCAGTCAGAAAAAAAAAACATCCTTATCAACATTTTTATCAGCTCCGGTCCTGTCGTTTTGGTCAAAAAATTAAAATTCTAAAAGTTCCTGTTTTTCTGCTTTAAACTCTAGGTACACATCCAAAATGAATTACTGAGTTGAAAGAAGTTGATTCTGGTGCATGGTTTTGAAACCGCAGTCAGAAAAAAAATTACATCCATATCAACATTTTTATCAGCTCCGGACCTGTCGTTTTGGTCAAAAAATTAAAATTCTAAAACTTCCTATTTTTCTGCTTTAAACTCTAGGTACACATCCAAAATGTATTACTGAGTTGAAAGACGTTGATTCTGGTGCATGGTTTTGAAACCGCAGTCAGAAAAAAAATTACATCCATATCAACATTTTTATCAAGTCCGGTCCTGTTGTTTTGGTCAAAAAATGAAAATTCTAAAAGTTCCTGTTTTTCTGCTGTAAACTCTAGGTACACATCAAAATGCATTACTGAGTTGAAAGAAGTGAATTCTGGTGCATGGTTTTGAAATCGCAGTCAGAAAAAAATTACATCCATATCAACATTTTTATCAGCTCCGGACCTGTCGTTTTGGTCAAAAAATGAAAAATCTAAAAGTTCCTGTTTTTCTGCTTTAAACTCTAGGTACATATCCAAAATGGGTACTTGTTTCCTATCTGGGCGCCCAGGTTTTCTACGTACGGCACCGTAATGAAATCGGATCGCATCGCATCGTACACATACACGATATTGAACGATGCGATGCGATCCGATTCGATTTCCCATAGGAAACAATGTGAAATGGCTCAATTTAGCCAAATTCTCATAGGAACAATAGTAAATGGGCCAAAAACACCCCTGAACATTGAAATGTCCCCCCAAAAGTAGTTTACGCCACCCCGCCATCAACGTGAACCCGAAGCGTGGCGAGCGCAGCGAGCCCGCGAGGGGCGGCGGTACGCGTCCTCCGACCTTTTCATGCCCTACTATCCACGTCGGCGTGGAGTGAGAATAGAATAGTGTGGCGAGCGCAGCGAGCCACCGAGCCCGAAGCGTGGCGAGCGCAGCGAGCCCCGCGAGGGGACGCGGATACCTTCACAGTTATACGCGTCCCCTCGCGGGCGACGCGGACACCTGGGAAGCCCGCGAAGGGACGCGTTTACCTGTGAAGGTATCCGCGTCCCCTCGCGGGGCTCGCTGCGCTCGCCACGCTTCGGGCTCGGTGGCTCGCTGCGCTCGCCACACTATTCTATTCTCACTCCACGCCGACGTGGATAGTAGGGCATGAAAAGGTCGGAGGACGCGTACCGCCGCCCCTCGCGGGCTCGCTGCGCTCGCCACGCTTCCGGTTCACGTTGATGGCGGGGTGGCGTCAACTACTTTTGGGGGGACATTTCAATGTTCAGGGGTGTTTTTGGCCCATTTACTATTGTTCCTATGATAATTTGGCTAAATTGAGCCATTTAACATTGTTTCCTATGGGAAATCGAATCGGATCGCATCGCATCGCATCGCATCGTTCAATATCGTGTATGTGTACGATGCGATGCGATCCGATTTCTCTACGGAGAATAGCATGGTGCGCAATTAACTTAGTGGGCGCCCAGATAGGAAACAAGTACCCCAAAATGCATTACTGAGATGAAAGAAGTTGATTCTGGTGCATGGTTTTGAAACCGCAGTCAGAAAAAAAATTACATCCATATCAACATTTTTATCAGCTCCGGACCTGTCGTTTTGGTCAAAAAATGAAAATTCTAAAAGTTCCTGTTTTTCTGCTTTAAACTCTAGGTACACATCCAAAAAGGATTACTGAGTTTAAAGAAGTTGATTCTGGTGCATGGTTTTGAAACTGCAGTCAGAAAAAAAATTACAACCATATCAACATTTTTATCAGCTCCGGACCTGTCGTTTTGGTCAAAAAAATGAAAATTCTAAAAGTTCCTGTTTTTCTGCTTTAAACTCTAGGTACACATCCAAAATGCATTACTGAGTTGAAAGAAGTGAATTCTGGTACATGGTTTTGAAACTGCAGTCAGAAAAAAAATTACATCCATATCAACATTTTATCAGCTCCGGTCCTGTCGTTTTGGTCAAAAAATGAAAATTCTAAAAGTTCCTGTTTTTCTGCTTTATCCAAAATGCATTACTGAGATGAAAGAAGTTGATTCTGGTGCATGGTTTTGAGACCGCAGTCAGAAAAAAAATTACATCCATATCAACATTTTTATCAGCTCCGGACCTGTCGTTTTGGTCAAAAAATGAAAATTCTAAAAGTTCCTGTTTTTCTGCTTTAAACTCTAGGTACACATCCAAAAAGCATTACTGAGTTTAAAGAAGTTGATTCTGGTGCATGGTTTTGAAACTGCAGTCAGAAAAAAAATTACAACCATATCAACATTTTTATCAGCTCTGGACCTGTCGTTTTGGTCAAAAAAATGACAATTCTAAAAGTTCCTGTTTTTCTGCTTTAAACTCTAGGTACACATCCAAAATGCATTAATGAGTTGAAAGAAGTGAATTCTGGTGCATGGTTTTGAAATCGCAGTCAGAAAAAAAAAAAAAAACATCCTTATCAACATTTTTATCAGCTCCGGTCCTGTCGTTTTGGTCAAAAAATGAAAATTCTAAAAGTTCCTGTTTTTCTGCTTTAAACTCTAGGTACACATCAAAATGCATTACTGAGTTGAAAGAAGTGAATTCTGGTGCATGGTTTTGAAATCGCAGTCAGAAAAAAATTACATCCATATCAACATTTTTATCAGCTCCGGACCTGTCGTTTTGGTCAAAAAATGAAAAATCTAAAAGTTCCTGTTTTTCTGCTTTAAACTCTAGGTACACATCCAAAATGCATTACTGAGATGAAAGAAGTTGATTCTGGTGCATGGTTTTGAAACCGCAGTCAGAAAAAAAATTACATCCATATCAACATTTTTATCAGCTCCAGACCTGTCGTTTTGGTCAAAAAATGAAAATTCTAAAAGTTCCTGTTTTTCTGCTTTAAACTCTAGGTACACATCCAAAATGAATTACTGAGTTGAAAGAAGTTGATTCTGGTGCATGGTTTTGAAACCACAGTCAGAAATAAATTACATCCATATCAACATTTTTATCAGCTCCGGACCTGTCGTTTTGGTCAAAAAATGAAAATTCTAAAAGTTCCTATTTTTCTGCTTTAAACTCTAGGTACACATCCAAAATGTATTACTGAGTTAAAAGAAGTTGATTCTGGTGCATGGTTTTGAAACCGCAGTCAGAAAAAAATTACATCCATATCAACATTTTTATCAGCTCCGGTCCTGTTGTTTTGGTCAAAAAATGAAAATTCTAAAAGTTCCTGTTTTTCTGCTATAAACTCTAGGTACACATCCAAAATGTATTACTGAGTTGAAAGAAGTTGATTCTGGTGCATGGTTTTGAAACCGCAGTCAGAAAAAAAATTACATCCATATCAACATTTTTATCAGCTCCGGACCTGTCGTTTTGGTCAAAAAATGAAAATTCTAAAACTTCCTGTTTTTCTGCTTTAAACTCTAGGTACACATCCAAAATGCATTACTGAGTTGAAAGAAGTGAATTCTGGTGCATGGTTTTGAAATCGCAGTCAGAAAAAAAATTACATCCATATCAACATTTTTATCAGCTCCGGACCTGTCGTTTTGGTCAAAAAATGAAAATTCTAAAAGTTCCTGTTTTTCTGCTTTAAACTCTAGGTACACATCCAAAATGCATTACTGAGTTGAAAGAAGTGAATTCTGGTGCATGGTTTTGAAATCGCAGTCAGAAAAAAAAAAACATCCTTATCAACATTTTTATCAGCTCCGGTCCTGTCGTTTTGGTCAAAAAATTAAAATTCTAAAAGTTCCTGTTTTTCTGCTTTAAACTCTAGGTACACATCCAAAATGTATTACTGAGTTGAAAGAAGTTGATTCTGGTGCATGGTTTTGAAACCGCAGTCAGAAAAAAAATGACATCAATATCAACATTTTTATCAACTCCGGTCCTGTCGTTTTGGTCAAAAAAATGAAAATTCTAAAAGTTCCTGTTTTTCTGCTTTAAACTCTAGGTACACATCCAAAATGAATTACTGAGTTGAAAGAAGTTGATTCTGGTGCATGGTTTTGAAACCGCAGTCAGAAAAAAATTACATCCATATCAACATTTTTATCAGCTCCGGACCTGTCGTTTTGGTCAAAAAATGAAAATTCTAAAAGTTCCTATTTTTCTGCTTTAAACTCTAGGTACACATCCAAAATGTATTACTGAGTTGAAAGAAGTTGATTCTGGTGCATGGTTTTGAAACCGCAGTCAGAAAAAAAATTACATCCATATCAACATTTTTATCAGCTCCGGTCCTGTTGTTTTGGTCAAAAAATGAAAATTCTAAAAGTTCCTGTTTTTCTGCTTTAAACTCTAGGTACACATCCAGACCTGTCGTTTTGGTCAAAAAATGAAAATTCTAAAAGTTCCTGTTTTTCTGCTTTAAACTCTAGGTACACATCCAAAATGAATTACTGAGTTGAAAGAAGTTGATTCTGGTGCATGGTTTTGAAACCACAGTCAGAAAAAAATTACATCCATATCAACATTTTTATCAGCTCCGGACCTGTCGTTTTGGTCAAAAAATGAAAATTCTAAAAGTTCCTATTTTTCTGCTTTAAACTCTAGGTACACATCCAAAATGTATTACTGAGTTAAAAGAAGTTGATTCTGGTGCATGGTTTTGAAACCGCAGTCAGAAAAAAATTACATCCATATCAACATTTTTATCAGCGCCGGTCCTGTTGTTTTGGTCAAAAAATGAAAATTCTAAAAGTTCCTGTTTTTCTGCTATAAACTCTAGGTACACATCCAAAATGTATTACTGAGTTGAAAGAAGTTGATTCTGGTGCATGGTTTTGAAACCGCAGTCAGAAAAAAAATTACATCCATATCAACATTTTTATCAGCTCCGGACCTGTCGTTTTGGTCAAAAAATTAAAATTCTAAAAGTTCCTGTTTTTCTGCTTTAAACTCTAGGTACACATCAAAATGCATTACTGAGTTGAAAGAAGTGAATTCTGGTGCATGGTTTTATAATCGCAGTCAGAAAAAAAATTACATCCATATCAACATTTTTATCAGCTCCGGACGTGTCGTTTTGGTCAAAAAATGAAAATTCTAAAACTTCCTGTTTTTCTGCTTTAAACTCTAGGTACACATCCAAAATGCATTACTGAGTTGAAAGAAGTGAATTCTGGTGCATGGTTTTGAAATCGCAGTCAGAAAAAAAATTACATCCATATCAACATTTTTATCAGCTCCGGACCTGTCGTTTTGGTCAAAAAATGAAAATTCTAAAAGTTCCTGTTTTTCTGCTTTAAACTCTAGGTACACATCCAAAATGCATTACTGAGTTGAAAGAAGTTGATTCTGGTGCATGGTTTTGAAACTGCAGTCAGAAAAAAAATTACATCCATATCAACATTTTATCAGCTCCGGACCTGTCGTTTTGGTCAAAAAATGAAAATTCTAAAAGTTCCTGTTTTTCTGCTTTAAACTCTAGGTACACATCCAAAATGCATTACTGAGTTGAAAGAAGTTGATTCTGGTGCATGGTTTTGAAACTGCAGTCAGAAAAAAAAAAAAACATCCTTATCAACATTTTTATCAGCTCCGGTCCTGTCGTTTTGGTCAAAAAATTAAAATTCTAAAAGTTCCTGTTTTTCTGCTTTAAACTCTAGGTACACATCCAAAATGTATTACTGAGTTGAAAGAAGTTGATTCTGGTGCATGGTTTTGAAACCGCAGTCAGAAAAAAAATGACATCAATATCAACATTTTTATCAACTCCGGTCCTGTCGTTTTGGTCAAAAAAATGAAAATTCTAAAAGTTCCTGTTTTTCTGCTTTAAACTCTAGGTACACATCCAAAATGAATTACTGAGTTGAAAGAAGTTGATTCTGGTGCATGGTTTTGAAACCGCAGTCAGAAAAAAATTACATCCATATCAACATTTTTATCAGCTCCGGACCTGTCGTTTTGGTCAAAAAATGAAAATTCTAAAAGTTCCTATTTTTCTGCTTTAAACTCTAGGTACACATCCAAAATGTATTACTGAGTTGAAAGAAGTTGATTCTGATGCATGGTTTTGAAACCGCAGTCAGAAAAAAAATTACATCCATATCAACATTTTTATCAGCTCCGGTCCTGTTGTTTTGGTCAAAAAATGAAAATTCTAAAAGTTCCTGTTTTTCTGCTTTAAACTCTAGGTACACATCCAAAATGTATTACTGAGTTGAAAGTAGTTGATTCTGGTGCATGGTTTTGAAACCGCAGTCAGAAAAAAAATTACATCCATATCAACATTTTTATCAGCTCCGGACCTGTCGTTTTGGTCAAAAAATGAAAAATCTAAAAGTTCCTGTTTTTCTGCTTTATACTCTAGGTACATATCCAAAATGCATTACTGAGATGAAAGAAGTTGATTCTGGTGCATGGTTTTGAAACCGCAGTCAGAAAAAAAATTACATCCATATCAACATTTTTATCAGCTCCGGACCTGTCGTTTTGGTCAAAAAATGAAAATTCTAAAAGTTCCTGTTTTTCTGCTTTAAACTCTAGGTACACATCCAAAAAGCATTACTGAGTTTAAAGAAGTTGATTCTGGTGCATGGTTTTGAAATCGCAGTCAGAAAAAAAATTACATCCATATCAACATTTTAATCAGCTCCGGACCTGTCGTTTTGGTCAAAAAATAAAAATTCTAAAAGTTCCTGTTTTTCTGCTTTAAACTCTAGGTACACATCCAAAATGCATTACTGAGTTGAAAGAAGTTGATTCTGGTGCATGGTTTTGAAACTGCAGTCAGAAAAAAAATTACATCCATATCAACATTTTATCAGCTCCGGACCTGTCGTTTTGGTCAAAAAATGAAAATTCTAAAAGTTTCTGTTTTCCTGCTTTAAACTCTAGGTACACATCAAAATGCATTACTGAGTTGAAAGAAGTGAATTCTGGTGCATGGTTTTATATTCGCAGTGAGAAAAAAAATTACATCCATATCAACATTTTTATCAGCTCCGGACCTGTCGTTTTGGTCAAAAAATGAAAATTCTAAAACTTCCTGTTTTTCTGCTTTAAACTCTAGGTACACATCCAAAATGCATTACTGAGTTGAAAGAAGTGAATTCTGGTGCATGGTTTTGAAATCGCAGTCAGAAAAAAAATTACATCCATATCAACATTTTTATCAGCTCCGGACCTGTCGTTTTGGTCAAAAAATGAAAATTCTAAAAGTTCCTGTTTTTCTGCTTTAAACTCTAGGTACACATCCAAAATGCATTACTGAGTTGAAAGAAGTTGATTCTGGTGCATGGTTTTGAAACCGCAGTCAGAAAAAAAATTACATCCATATCAACATTTTATCAGCTCCGGACCTGTCGTTTTGGTCAAAAAATGAAAATTCTAAAAGTTCCTGTTTTTCTGCTTTAAACTCTAGGTACACATCCAAAATGCATTACTGAGTTGAAAGAAATGAATTCTGGTGCATGGTTTTGAAATCGCAGTCAGAAAAAAAAAACATCCTTATCAACATTTTTATCAGCTCCGGTCCTGTCGTTTTGGTCAAAAAATTAAAATTCTAAAAGTTCCTGTTTTTCTGCTTTAAACTCTAGGTACACATCCAAAATGCATTACTGAGTTGAAAGAAGTTGATTCTGGTGCATGGTTTTGAAACTGCAGTCAGAAAAAAAATTACATCCATATCAACATTTTATCAGCTCCGGACCTGTCGTTTTGGTCAAAAAATGAAAATTCTAAAAGTTCCTGTTTCTCTGCTTTAAACTCTAGGTACACATCCAAAATGCATTACTGAGTTGAAAGAAGTGAATTCTGGTGCATGGTTTTATATTCGCAGTGAGAAAAAAAATTACATCCATATCAACATTTTTATCAGCTCCGGACCTGTCGTTTTGGTCAAAAAATGAAAATTCTAAAACTTCCTGTTTTTCTGCTTTAAACTCTAGGTACACATCCAAAATGCATTACTGAGTTGAAAGAAGTGAATTCTGGTGCATGGCTTTGAAATCGCAGTCAGAAAAAAAATTACATCCATATCAACATTTTTATCAGCTCCGGACCTGTCGTTTTGGTCAAAAAATGAAAATTCTAAAAGTTCCTGTTTTTCTGCTTTAAACTCTAGGTACACATCCAAAATGCATTACTGAGTTGAAAGAAGTTGATTCTGGTGCATGGTTTTGAAACCGCAGTCAGAAAAAAAATTACATCCATATCAACATTTTATCAGCTCCGGACCTGTCGTTTTGGTCAAAAAATGAAAATTCTAAAAGTTCCTGTTTTTCTGCTTTAAACTCTAGGTACACATCCAAAATGCATTACTGAGTTGAAAGAAATGAATTCTGGTGCATGGTTTTGAAATCGCAGTCAGAAAAAAAAAAACATCCTTATCAACATTTTTATCAGCTCCGGTCCTGTCGTTTTGGTCAAAAAATTAAAATTCTAAAAGTTCCTGTTTTTCTGCTTTAAACTCTAGGTACACATCCAAAATGCATTACTGAGTTGAAAGAAGTTGATTCTGGTGCATGGTTTTGAAACTGCAGTCAGAAAAAAAATTACATCCATATCAACATTTTATCAGCTCCGGACCTGTCGTTTTGGTCAAAAAATGAAAATTCTAAAAGTTTCTGTTTTCCTGCTTTAAACTCTAGGTACACATCAAAATGCATTACTGAGTTGAAAGAAGTGAATTCTGGTGCATGGTTTTATATTCGCAGTGAGAAAAAAAATTACATCCATATCAACATTTTTATCAGCTCCGGACCTGTCGTTTTGGTCAAAAAATGAAAATTCTAAAACTTCCTGTTTTTCTGCTTTAAACTCTAGGTACACATCCAAAATGCATTACTGAGTTGAAAGAAGTGAATTCTGGTGCATGGCTTTGAAATCGCAGTCAGAAAAAAAATTACATCCATATCAACATTTTTATCAGCTCCGGACCTGTCGTTTTGGTCAAAAAATGAAAATTCTAAAAGTTCCTGTTTTTCTGCTTTAAACTCTAGGTACACATCCAAAATGCATTACTGAGTTGAAAGAAGTTGATTCTGGTGCATGGTTTTGAAACCGCAGTCAGAAAAAAAATTACATCCATATCAACATTTTATCAGCTCCGGACCTGTCGTTTTGGTCAAAAAATGAAAATTCTAAAAGTTCCTGTTTTTCTGCTTTAAACTCTAGGTACACATCCAAAATGCATTACTGAGTTGAAAGAAATGAATTCTGGTGCATGGTTTTGAAATCGCAGTCAGAAAAAAAAAACATCCTTATCAACATTTTTATCAGCTCCGGTCCTGTCGTTTTGGTCAAAAAATTAAAATTCTAAAAGTTCCTGTTTTTCTGCTTTAAACTCTAGGTACACATCCAAAATGCATTACTGAGTTGAAAGAAGTGAATTCTGGTGCATGGTTTTATATTCGCAGTGAGAAAAAAAATTACATCCATATCAACATTTTTATCAGCTCCGGACCTGTCGTTTTGGTCAAAAAATGAAAATTCTAAAACTTCCTGTTTTTCTGCTTTAAACTCTAGGTACACATCCAAAATGCATTACTGAGTTGAAAGAAGTGAATTCTGGTGCATGGCTTTGAAATCGCAGTCAGAAAAAAAATTACATCCATATCAACATTTTTATCAGCTCCGGACCTGTCGTTTTGGTCAAAAAATGAAAATTCTAAAAGTTCCTGTTTTTCTGCTTTAAACTCTAGGTACACATCCAAAATGCATTACTGAGTTGAAAGAAGTTGATTCTGGTGCATGGTTTTGAAACCGCAGTCAGAAAAAAAATTACATCCATATCAACATTTTATCAGCTCCGGACCTGTCGTTTTGGTCAAAAAATGAAAATTCTAAAAGTTCCTGTTTTTCTGCTTTAAACTCTAGGTACACATCCAAAATGCATTACTGAGTTGAAAGAAATGAATTCTGGTGCATGGTTTTGAAATCGCAGTCAGAAAAAAAAAAACATCCTTATCAACATTTTTATCAGCTCCGGTCCTGTCGTTTTGGTCAAAAAATTAAAATTCTAAAAGTTCCTGTTTTTCTGCTTTAAACTCTAGGTACACATCCAAAATGAATTACTGAGTTGAAAGAAGTTGATTCTGGTGCATGGTTTTGAAACCGCAGTCAGAAAAAAAATTACATCCATATCAACATTTTTATCAGCTCCGGACCTGTCGTTTTGGTCAAAAAATTTAAATTCTAAAAGTTCCTGTTTTTCTGCTTTAAACTCTAGGTACACATCAAAATGCATTACTGAGTTGAAAGAAGTGAATTCTGGTGCATGGTTTTATATTCGCAGTCAGAAAAAAAATTACATCCATATCAACATTTTTATCAGCTCCGGACCTGTCGTTTTGGTCAAAAAATGAAAATTCTAAAAGTTCCTATTTTTCTGCTTTAAACTCTAGGTACACATCCAAAATGTATTACTGAGTTGAAAGAAGTTGATTCTGGTGCATGGTTTTGAAACCGCAGTCAGAAAAAAAATTACATCAATATCAACATTTTTATCAGCTCCGGTCCTGTCGTTTTGGTCAAAAAATGAAAATTCTAAAAGTTCCTGTTTTTCTGCTGTAAACTCTAGGTACACATCAAAATGCATTACTGAGTTGAAAGAAGTGAATTCTGGTGCATGGTTTTGAAATCGCAGTCAGAAAAAAAATTACATCCATATCAACATTTTTATCAGCTCCGGACCTGTCGTTTTGGTCAAAAAATGAAAAATCTAAAAGTTCCTGTTTTTCTGCTTTAAACTCTAGGTACACATCCAAAATGCATTACTGAGATGAAAGAAGTTGATTCTGGTGCATGGTTTTGAAACCGCAGTCAGAAAAAAAATTACATCCATATCAACATTTTTATCAGCTCCGGACCTGTCGTTTTGGTCAAAAAATGAAAATTCTAAAAGTTCCTGTTTTTCTGCTTTAAACTCCAGGTACACATCCAAAAAGCATTACTGAGTTGAAAGAAGTTGATTCTGGTGCATGGTTTTGAAACTGCAGTCAGAAAAAAAATTACATCCATATCAACAATTTTATCATCACCGGACCTGTCGTTTTGGTCAAAAAATTAAAATTCTAAAAGTTCCTGTTTTTCTGCTTTAAACTCTAGGTACACATCCAAAATGCATTACTGAGTTGAAAGAAGTGAATTCTGGTGCATGGTTTTGAAATCGCAGTCAGAAAAAAAATTACATCCATATCAACATTTTTATTAGCTCCGGACCTGTTGTTTTGGTCAAAAAATTAAAATTCTAAAAGTTCCTGTTTTTCTGCTTTAAACTCTAGGTACACATCCAAAATGCATTACTGAGTTGAAAGAAGTTGATTCTGGTGCATGGTTTTGAAACTGCAACCAGAAAAAAAATTACATCCATATCAACATTTTATCAGCTCCGGACCTGTCGTTTTGGTCAAAAAATTAAAATTCTAAAAGTTCCTGTTTTTCTGCTTTAAACTCTAGGTACACATCAAAATGCATTACTGAGTTGAAAGAAGTTGATTCTGGTGCATGGTTTTGAAATCGCAGTCAGAAAAAAAACCCATCCTTATCAACATTTTTATCAGCTCCGGTCCTGTCGTTTTGGTCAAAAAATTAAAATTCTAAAAGCTCCTGTTTTTCTGCTTTACACTCTAGGTGCACATCCAAAATGAATTACTGAGTTGAAAGAAGTTGATTCTGGTGCATGGTTTTGAAACCGCAGTCAGAAAAAAAATTACATCCATATCAACATTTTTATCAGCTCCGGACCTGTCGTTTTGGTCAAAAAATGAAAATTCTAAAAGTTCCTATTTTTCTGCTTTAAACTCTAGGTACACATCCAAAATGTATTACTGAGTTGAAAGAAGTTGATTCTGGTGCATGGTTTTGAAACCGCAGTCAGAAAAAAAAAACATCCTTATCAACATTTTTATCAGCTCCGGTCCTGTCGTTTTGGTCAAAAAATTAAAATTCTAAAAGCTCCTGTTTTTCTGCTTTACACTCTAGGTACACATCCAAAATGAATTACTGAGTTGAAAGAAGTTGATTCTGGTGCATGGTTTTGAAACCGCAGTCAGAAAAAAAATTACATCCATATCAACATTTTTATCAGCTCCGGTCCTGTTGTTTTGGTCAAAAAATGAAAATTCTAAAACTTCCTGTTTTTCTGCTTTAAACTCTAGGTACACATCCAAAATGCATTACTGAGTTGAAAGAAGTGAATTCTGGTGCATGGTTTTATATTCGCAGTCAGAAAAAAAATTACATCCATATCAACATTTTTATCAGCTCCGGACCTGTCGTTTTGGTCAAAAAATGAAAATTCTAAAAGTTCCTATTTTTCTGCTTTAAACTCTAGGTACACATCCAAAATGTATTACTGAGTTGAAAGAAGTTGATTCTGGTGCATGGTTTTGAAACCGCAGTCTGAAAAAAAATTACATCCATATCAACATTTTTATCAGCTCCGGTCCTGTTGTTTTGGTCAAAAAATGAAAATTCTAAAAGTTCCTGTTTTTCTGCTTTAAACTCTAGGTACACATCAAAATGCATTACTGAGTTGAAAGAAGTGAATTCTGGTGCATGGTTTTGAAATCGCAGTCAGAAAAAAATTACATCCATATCAACATTTTTATCAGCTCCGGACCTGTCGTTTTGGTCAAAAAATGAAAAATCTAAAAGTTCCTGTTTTTCTGCTTTAAACTCTAGGTACACATCCAAAATGCATTACTGAGATGAAAGAAGTTGATTCTGGTGCATGGTTTTGAAATCGCAGTCAGAAAAAAGATAACATCCATATCAACATTTTTATCATCTCCGTTCCTGTCATTTTGGTCAAAAAATGAAAATTCTAAAAGTTCCTGTTTTTCTGCTTTAAACTCTAGGTACACATCCAAAATGCATTACTGAGTTGAAAGAAGTTGATTCTGGTGCATGGTTTTGAAACCGCAGTCAGAAAAAAAATTACATCCATATCAACATTTTTATCAGCTCCGGTCCTGTCGTTTTGGTCAAAAAATTAAAATTCTAAAAGTTCCTGTTTTTCTGCTTTAAACTCTAGGTACACATCCAAAATGAATTACTGAGTTGAAAGAAGTTGATTCTGGTGCATGGTTTTGAAACCGCAGTCAGAAAAAAAATTACATCCATATCAACATTTTTATCAGCTCCGGACCTGTCGTTTTGGTCAAAAAATGAAAATTCTAAAAGTTCCTATTTTTCTGCTTTAAACTCTAGGTACACATCCAAAATGTATTACTGAGTTGAAAGAAGTTGATTCTGGTGCATGGTTTTGAAACCGCAGTCAGAAAAAAAATTAC
Organism: Crinia signifera; assembly: GCF_055691185.1. Lineage (NCBI taxonomy): Eukaryota > Metazoa > Chordata > Amphibia > Anura > Myobatrachidae > Crinia > Crinia signifera. The sequence goes on along the minus strand of NC_139226.1, from coordinate 114,093,834 downwards.
ATCCATATCAACATTTTTATCAGCTCCGGTCCTGTTGTTTTGGTCAAAAAATGAACATTCTAAAAGTTCCTGTTTTTCTGCTTTAAACTCTAGGTACACATCCAAAATGTATTACTGAGTTGAAAGTAGTTGATTCTGGTGCATGGTTTTGAAACCGCAGTCAGAAAAAAAATTACATCCATATCAACATTTTATCAGCTCCGGACCTGTCGTTTTGGTCAAAAAATGAAAATTCTAAAAGTTCCTGTTTTTCTGCTTTAAACTCTAGGTACACATCCAAAATGCATTACTGAGTTGAAAGAAGTAAATTCTGGTGCATGGTTTTGAAACTGCAGTCAGAAAAAAAATTACATCCATATCAACATTTTTATCATCTCCGGACCTGTCGTTTTGGTCAAAAAATTAAAATTCTAAAAGTTCCTGTTTTTCTGCTTTAAACTCTAGGTACACATCCAAAATGCATTACTGAGTTGAACAAAGTGAATTCTGGTGCATGGTTTTGAAATCGCAGTCAGAAAAAAAATTACATCCATATCAACATTTTTATCAGCTCCGGACCTGTCGTTTTGGTCAAAAAATGAAAAATCTAAAAGTTCCTGTTTTTCTGCTTTAAACTCTAGGTACACATCCAAAATGCATTACTGAGATGAAAGAAGTTGATTCTGGTGCATGGTTTTGAAACCGCAGTCAAAAAAAAATTACATCCATATCAACATTTTTATCATCTCCGGACCTGTCGTTTTGGTCAAAAAATGAAAATTCTAAAAGTTCCTGTTTTTCTGCTTTAAACTCTAGGTACACATCCAAAATGCATTACTGAGTTGAAAGAAGTTGATTCTGGTGCATGGTTTTGAAACTGCAGTCAGAAAAAAAATTACATCCATATCAACATTTTATCAGCTCCGGACCTGTCGTTTTGGTCAAAAAATGAAAATTCTAAAAGTTCCTGTTTTTCTGCTTTAAACTCTAGGTACACATCCAAAATGCATTACTGAGTTGAAAGAAGTGAATTCTGGTGCATGGTTTTGAAATCGCAGTCAGAAAAAAAAAAAAACATCCTTATCAACATTTTTATCAGCTCCGGTCCTGTCGTTTTGGTCAAAAAATTAAAATTCTAAAAGTTCCTGTTTTTCTGCTTTAAACTCTAGGTACACATCCAAAATGCATTACTGAGTTGAAAGAAGTGAATTCTGGTGCATGGTTTTGAAATCGCAGTCAGAAAAAAAAAAAACATCCTTATCAACATTTTTATCAGCCCCGGTCCTGTCGTTTTGGTCAAAAAATTAAAATTCTAAAAGTTCCTGTTTTTCTGCTTTAAACTCTAGGTACACATCCAAAATGAATTACTGAGTTGAAAGAAGTTGATTCTGGTGCATGGTTTTGAAACCGCAGTCAGAAAAAAAATTACATCCATATCAACATTTTTCTCAGCTCCGGACCTGTCGTTTTGGTCAAAAAATGAAAATTCTAAAAGTTCCTATTTTTCTGCTTTAAACTCTAGGTACACATCCAAAATGCATTACTGAGTTGAAAGAAGTGAATTCTGGTGCATGGTTTTGAAATCGCAGTCAGAAAAAAAAAAAACATCCTTATCAACATTTTTATCAGCTCCGGTCCTGTCGTTTTGGTCAAAAAATTAAAATTCTAAAAGTTCCTGTTTTTCTGCTTTAAACTCTAGGTACACATCCAAAATGAATTACTGAGTTGAAAGAAGTTGATTCTGGTGCATGGTTTTGAAACCGCAGTCAGAAAAAAAATTACATCCATATCAACATTTTTCTCAGCTCCGGACCTGTCGTTTTGGTCAAAAAATGAAAATTCTAAAAGTTCCTATTTTTCTGCTTTAAACTCTAGGTACACATCCAAAATGTATTACTGAGTTGAAAGAAGTTGATTCTGGTGCATGGTTTTGAAATCGCAGTCAGAAAAAAATTACATCCATATCAACATTTTTATCAGCTCCGGACCTGTCGTTTTGGTCAAAAAATGAAAAATCTAAAAGTTCCTGTTTTTCTGCTTTAAACTCTAGGTACACATCCAAAATGCATTACTGAGATGAAAGAAGTTGATTCTGGTGCATGGTTTCGAAACCGCAGTCAGAAAAAAAATTACATCCATATCAACATTTTTATCAGCTCCGGACCTGTCGTTTTGGTCAAAAAATGAAAATTCTAAAACTTCCTATTTTTCTAGAGTTTTAGAGTTTAAACTCTAGGTACACATCCAAAATGTATTACTGAGTTGAAAGAAGTTGATTCTGGTGCATGGTTTTGAAACCGCAGTCAGAAAAAAAACTACATCCATATCAACATTTTATCAGCTCCGGACCTGTCGTTTTGGTCAAAAAATGAAAATTCTAAAAGTTCCTGTTTTTCTGCTTTAAACTCTAGGTACACATCCAAAATGCATTACTGAGTTGAAAGAAGTGAATTCTGGTGCATGGTTTTGAAATCGCAGTCAGAAAAAAAAAACATCCTTATCAACATTTTTATCAGCTCCGGTCCTGTCGTTTTGGTCAAAAAATTAAAATTCTAAAAGTTCCTGTTTTTCTGCTTTAAACTCTAGGTACACATCCAAAATGAATTACTGAGTTGAAAGAAGTTGATTCTGGTGCATGGTTTCGAAACCGCAGTCAGAAAAAAAATTACATCCATATCAACATTTTTATCAGCTCCGGACCTGTCGTTTTGGTCAAAAAATGAAAATTCTAAAACTTCCTATTTTTCTAGAGTTTTAGAGTTTAAACTCTAGGTACACATCCAAAATGTATTACTGAGTTGAAAGAAGTTGATTCTGGTGCATGGTTTTGAAACCGCAGTCAGAAAAAAAACTACATCCATATCAACATTTTATCAGCTCCGGACCTGTCGTTTTGGTCAAAAAATGAAAATTCTAAAAGTTCCTGTTTTTCTGCTTTAAACTCTAGGTACACATCCAAAATGCATTACTGAGTTGAAAGAAGTGAATTCTGGTGCATGGTTTTGAAATCGCAGTCAGAAAAAAAAAACATCCTTATCAACATTTTTATCAGCTCCGGTCCTGTCGTTTTGGTCAAAAAATTAAAATTCTAAAAGTTCCTGTTTTTCTGCTTTAAACTCTAGGTACACATCCAAAATGAATTACTGAGTTGAAAGAAGTTGATTCTGGTGCATGGTTTTGAAACCGCAGTCAGAAAAAAAATTACATCCATATCAACATTTTTATCAGCTCCGGACCTGTCGTTTTGGTCAAAAAATGAAAATTCTAAAATTTCCTATTTTTCTGCTTTAAACTCTAGGTACACATCCAAAATGTATTACTGAGTTGAAAGAAGTTGATTCTGGTGCATGGTTTTGAAACCGCAGTCAGAAAAAAAAATACATCCATATCAACATTTTTATCAGCTCCGGTCCTGTTGTTTTGGTCAAAAAATGAAAATTCTAAAAGTTCCTGTTTTTCTGCTGTAAACTCTAGGTACACATCAAAATGCATTACTGAGTTGAAAGAAGTGAATTCTGGTGCATGGTTTTGAAATCGCAGTCAGAAAAAAAATTACATCCATATCAACATTTTTATCAGCTCCGGACCTGTCGTTTTGGTCAAAAAATGAAAAATCTAAAAGTTCCTGTTTTTCTGCTTTAAACTCTAGGTACATATCCAAAATGCATTACTGAGATGAAAGAAGTTGATTCTGGTGCATGGTTTTGAAACCGCAGTCAGAAAAAAAATTACATCCATATCAACATTTTATCAGCTCCGGACCTGTCGTTTTGGTCAAAAAATGAAAATTCTAAAAGTTCCTGTTTTTCTGCTTTAAACTCTAGGTACACATCCAAAAAGCATTACTGAGTTTAAAGAAGTTGATTCTGGTGCATGGTTTTGAAACTGCAGTCAGAAAAAAAATTACAACCATATCAACATTTTTATCAGCTCCGGACCTGTCGTTTTGGTCAAAAAAATGAAAATTCTAAAAGTTCCTGTTTTTCTGCTTTAAACTCTAGGTACACATCCAAAATGCATTACTGAGTTGAAAGAAGTGAATTCTGGTGCATGGTTTTGAAACTGCAGTCAGAAAAAAAATTACATCCATATCAACATTTTATCAGCTCCGGACCTGTCGTTTTGGTCAAAAAATGAAAATTCTAAAAGTTCCTGTTTTTCTGCTTTAAACTCTAGGTACACATCCAAAATGCATTAATGAGTTGAAAGAAGTGAATTCTGGTGCATGGTTTTGAAATCGCAGTCAGAAAAAAAAAAAAACATCCTTATCAACATTTTTATCAGCTCCGGTCCTGTCGTTTTGGTCAAAAAATGAAAATTCTAAAAGTTCCTGTTTTTCTGCTTTAAACTCTAGGTACACATCAAAATGCATTACTGAGTTGAAAGAAGTGAATTCTGGTGCATGGTTTTTAAATCGCAGTCAGAAAAAAATTACATCCATATCAACATTTTTATCAGCTCCGGACCTGTCGTTTTGGTCAAAAAATGAAAAATCTAAAAGTTCCTGTTTTTCTGCTTTAAACTCTAGGTACACATCCAAAATGCATTACTGAGATGAAAGAAGTTGATTCTGGTGCATGGTTTTAAAACCGCAGTCAGAAAAAAAATTACATCCATATCAACATTTTTATCAGCTCCAGACCTGTCGTTTTGGTCAAAAAATGAAAAATCTAAAAGTTCCTGTTTTTCTGCTTTAAACTCTAGGTACACATCCAAAATGCATTACTGAGATGAAAGAAGTTGATTCTGGTGCATGGTTTTGAAACCGCAGTCAGAAAAAAAATTACATCCATATCAACATTTTTATCAGCTCCAGACCTGTCGTTTTGGTCAAAAAATTAAAATTCTAAAAGTTCCTGTTTTTCTGCTTTAAACTCTAGGTACACATCCAAAATGCATTACTGAGTTGAAAGAAGTGAATTCTGGTGCATGGTTTTGAAATCGCAGTCAGAAAAAAAATTACATCCATATCAACATTTTTATCAGCTCCGGACCTGTCGTTTTGGTCAAAAAATGAAAATTCTAAAAGTTCCTGTTTTTCTGCTTTAAACTCTAGGTACACATCCAAAATGCATTACTGAGTTGAAAGAAGTTGATTCTGGTGCATGGTTTTGAAACTGCAGTCAGAAAAAAAATTACATCCATATCAACATTTTTATCATCTCCGGACCTGTCGTTTTGGTCAAAAAATTAAAATTCTAAAAGTTCCTGTTTTTCTGCTTTAAACTCTAGGTACACATCCAAAATGCATTACTGAGTTGAAAGAAGTGAATTCTGGTGCATGGTTTTGAAATCGCAGTCAGAAAAAAAATTACATCCATATCAACATTTTTATCAGCTCCGGACCTGTCGTTTTGGTAAAAAAATGAAAATTCTAAAAGTTCCTATTTTTCTGCTTTAAACTCTAGGTACACATCCAAAATGTATTACTGAGTTGAAAGAAGTTGATTCTGGTGCATGGTTTTGAAACCGCAGTCAGAAAAAAAATTACATCCATATCAACATTTTTATCAGCTCCGGTCCTGTTGTTTTGGTCAAAAAATGAACATTCTAAAAGTTCCTGTTTTTCTGCTTTAAACTCTAGGTACACATCCAAAATGTATTACTGAGTTGAAAGTAGTTGATTCTGGTGCATGGTTTTGAAACCGCAGTCAGAAAAAAAATTACATCCATATCAACATTTTTATCAGCTCCGGACCTGTCGTTTTGGTCAAAAAATTAAAATTCTAAAAGTTCCTGTTTTTCTGCTTTAAACTCTAGGTACACATCAAAATGCATTACTGAGTTGAAAGAAGTGAATTCTGGTGCATGGTTTTATATTCGCAGTCAGAAAAAAAATTACATCCATATCAACATTTTTATCAGCTCCGGACCTGTCGTTTTGGTCAAAAAATGAAAATTCTAAAACTTCCTGTTTTTCTGCTTTAAACTCTAGGTACACATCCAAAATGCATTACTGAGTTGAAAGAAGTGAATTCTGGTGCATGGTTTTGAAATCGCAGTCAGAAAAAAAATTACATCCATATCAACATTTTTATCAGCTCCGGACCTGTCGTTTTGGTCAAAAAATGAAAATTCTAAAAGTTCCTGTTTTTCTGCTTTAAACTCTAGGTACACATCCAAAATGCATTACTGAGTTGAAAGAAGTTGATTCTGGTGCATGGTTTTGAAACCACAGTCAGAAAAAAAATTACATCCATATCAACATTTTATCAGCTCCGGACCTGTCGTTTTGGTCAAAAAATGAAAATTCTAAAAGTTCCTGTTTTTCTGCTTTAAACTCTAGGTACACATCCAAAATGCATTACTGAGTTGAAAGAAATGAATTCTGGTGCATGGTTTTGAAATCGCAGTCAGAAAAAAAAAAAACATCCTTATCAACATTTTTATCAGCTCCGGTCCTGTCGTTTTGGTCAAAAAATTAAAATTCTAAAAGTTCCTGTTTTTCTGCTTTAAACTCTAGGTACACATCCAAAATGAATTACTGAGTTGAAAGAAGTTGATTCTGGTGCATGGTTTTGAAACCGCAGTCAGAAAAAAAATTACATCCATATCAACATTTTTATCAGCTCCGGACCTGTCGTTTTGGTCAAAAAATTTAAATTCTAAAAGTTCCTGTTTTTCTGCTTTAAACTCTAGGTACACATCAAAATGCATTACTGAGTTGAAAGAAGTGAATTCTGGTGCATGGTTTTATATTCGCAGTCAGAAAAAAAATTACATCCATATCAACATTTTTATCAGCTCCGGACCTGTCGTTTTGGTCAAAAAATGAAAATTTTAAAAGTTCCTATTTTTCTGCTTTAAACTCTAGGTACACATCCAAAATGTATTACTGAGTTGAAAGAAGTTGATTCTGGTGCATGGTTTTGAAACCGCAGTCAGAAAAAAAATTACATCAATATCAACATTTTTATCAGCTCCGGTCCTGTCGTTTTGGTCAAAAAATTAAAATTCTAAAAGTTCCTGTTTTTCTGCTGTAAACTCTAGGTACACATCAAAATGCATTACTGAGTTGAAAGAAGTGAATTCTGGTGCATGGTTTTGAAATCGCAGTCAGAAAAAAAATTACATCCATATCAACATTTTTATCAGCTCCGGTCCTGTTGTTTTGGTCAAAAAATGAACATTCTAAAAGTTCCTGTTTTTCTGCTTTAAACTCTAGGTACACATCCAAAATGTATTACTGAGTTGAAAGTAGTTGATTCTGGTGCATGGTTTTGAAACCGCAGTCAGAAAAAAAATTACATCCATATCAACATTTTTATCAGCTCCGGACCTGTCGTTTTGGTCAAAAAATTAAAATTCTAAAAGTTCCTGTTTTTCTGCTTTAAACTCTAGGTACACATCAAAATGCATTACTGAGTTGAAAGAAGTGAATTCTGGTGCATGGTTTTATATTCGCAGTCAGAAAAAAAATTACATCCATATCAACATTTTTATCAGCTCCGGACCTGTCGTTTTGGTCAAAAAATGAAAATTCTAAAACTTCCTGTTTTTCTGCTTTAAACTCTAGGTACACATCCAAAATGCATTACTGAGTTGAAAGAAGTGAATTCTGGTGCATGGTTTTGAAATCGCAGTCAGAAAAAAAATTACATCCATATCAACATTTTTATCAGCTCCGGACCTGTCGTTTTGGTCAAAAAATGAAAATTCTAAAAGTTCCTGTTTTTCTGCTTTAAACTCTAGGTACACATCCAAAATGCATTACTGAGTTGAAAGAAGTTGATTCTGGTGCATGGTTTTGAAACTGCAGTCAGAAAAAAAATTACATCCATATCAACATTTTTATCATCTCCGGACCTGTCGTTTTGGTCAAAAAATTAAAATTCTAAAAGTTCCTGTTTTTCTGCTTTAAACTCTAGGTACACATCCAAAATGCATTACTGAGTTGAAAGAAGTGAATTCTGGTGCATGGTTTTGAAATCGCAGTCAGAAAAAAAATTACATCCATATCAACATTTTTATCAGCTCCGGACCTGTCGTTTTGGTAAAAAAATGAAAATTCTAAAAGTTCCTATTTTTCTGCTTTAAACTCTAGGTACACATCCAAAATGTATTACTGAGTTGAAAGAAGTTGATTCTGGTGCATGGTTTTGAAACCGCAGTCAGAAAAAAAATTACATCCATATCAACATTTTTATCAGCTCCGGTCCTGTTGTTTTGGTCAAAAAATGAACATTCTAAAAGTTCCTGTTTTTCTGCTTTAAACTCTAGGTACACATCCAAAATGTATTACTGAGTTGAAAGTAGTTGATTCTGGTGCATGGTTTTGAAACCGCAGTCAGAAAAAAAATTACATCCATATCAACATTTTTATCAGCTCCGGACCTGTCAGTTTGGTCAAAAAATTAAAATTCTAAAAGTTCCTGTTTTTCTGCTTTAAACTCTAGGTACACATCAAAATGCATTACTGAGTTGAAAGAAGTGAATTCTGGTGCATGGTTTTATATTCGCAGTCAGAAAAAAAATTACATCCATATCAACATTTTTATCAGCTCCGGACCTGTCGTTTTGGTCAAAAAATGAAAATTCTAAAACTTCCTGTTTTTCTGCTTTAAACTCTAGGTACACATCCAAAATGCATTACTGAGTTGAAAGAAGTGAATTCTGGTGCATGGTTTTGAAATCGCAGTCAGAAAAAAAATTACATCCATATCAACATTTTTATCAGCTCCGGACCTGTCGTTTTGGTCAAAAAATGAAAATTCTAAAAGTTCCTGTTTTTCTGCTTTAAACTCTAGGTACACATCCAAAATGCATTACTGAGTTGAAAGAAGTTGATTCTGGTGCATGGTTTTGAAACCACAGTCAGAAAAAAAATTACATCCATATCAACATTTTATCAGCTCCGGACCTGTCGTTTTGGTCAAAAAATGAAAATTCTAAAAGTTCCTGTTTTTCTGCTTTAAACTCTAGGTACACATCCAAAATGCATTACTGAGTTGAAAGAAATGAATTCTGGTGCATGGTTTTGAAATCGCAGTCAGAAAAAAAAAAAACATCCTTATCAACATTTTTATCAGCTCCGGTCCTGTCGTTTTGGTCAAAAAATTAAAATTCTAAAAGTTCCTGTTTTTCTGCTTTAAACTCTAGGTACACATCCAAAATGAATTACTGAGTTGAAAGAAGTTGATTCTGGTGCATGGTTTTGAAACCGCAGTCAGAAAAAAAATTACATCCATATCAACATTTTTATCAGCTCCGGACCTGTCGTTTTGGTCAAAAAATTTAAATTCTAAAAGTTCCTGTTTTTCTGCTTTAAACTCTAGGTACACATCAAAATGCATTACTGAGTTGAAAGAAGTGAATTCTGGTGCATGGTTTTATATTCGCAGTCAGAAAAAAAATTACATCCATATCAACATTTTTATCAGCTCCGGACCTGTCGTTTTGGTCAAAAAATGAAAATTTTAAAAGTTCCTATTTTTCTGCTTTAAACTCTAGGTACACATCCAAAATGTATTACTGAGTTGAAAGAAGTTGATTCTGGTGCATGGTTTTGAAACCGCAGTCAGAAAAAAAATTACATCAATATCAACATTTTTATCAGCTCCGGTCCTGTCGTTTTGGTCAAAAAATTAAAATTCTAAAAGTTCCTGTTTTTCTGCTGTAAACTCTAGGTACACATCAAAATGCATTACTGAGTTGAAAGAAGTGAATTCTGGTGCATGGTTTTGAAATCGCAGTCAGAAAAAAAATTACATCCATATCAACATTTTTATCAGCTCCGGACCTGTCGTTTTGGTCAAAAAATTTAAATTCTAAAAGTTCCTGTTTTTCTGCTTTAAACTCTAGGTACACATCAAAATGCATTACTGAGTTGAAATAAGTGAATTCTGGTGCATGGTTTTATATTCGCAGTCAGAAAAAAAATTACATCCATATCAACATTTTTATCAGCTCCGGACCTGTCGTTTTGGTCAAAAAATGAAAATTCTAAAACTTCCTGTTTTTCTGCTTTAAACTCTAGGTACACATCCAAAATGCATTACTGAGTTGAAAGAAGTGAATTCTGGTGCATGGTTTTGAAATCGCAGTCAGAAAAAAAATTACATCCATATCAACATTTTTATCAGCTCCGGACCTGTCGTTTTGGTCAAAAAATAAAAATTCTAAAAGTTCCTGTTTTTCTGCTTTAAACTCTAGGTACACATCCAAAATGCATTACTGAGTTGAAAGAAGTTGATTCTGGTGCATGGTTTTGAAACTGCAGTCAGAAAAAAAATTACATCCATATCAACATTTTATCAGCTCCGGACCTGTCGTTTTGGTCAAAAAATGAAAATTCTAAAAGTTCCTGTTTTCCTGCTTTAAACTCTAGGTACACGTCCAAAATGCATTACTGAGTTGAAAGAAGTGAATTCTGGTGCATGGTTTTGAAATCGCAGGCAGAAAAAAAAACATCCTTATCAACATTTTTATCAGCTCCGGTCCTGTCGTTTTGGTCAAAAAATTAAAATTCTAAAAGTTCCTGTTTTTCTGCTTTAAACTCTAGGTACACATCCAAAATGAATTACTGAGTTGAAAGAAGTTGATTCTGGTGCATGGTTTTGAAACCGCAGTCAGAAAAAAAATTACATCCATATCAACATTTTTATCAGCTCCGGACCTGTCGTTTTGGTAAAAAAATGAAAATTCTAAAAGTTCCTATTTTTCTGCTTTAAACTCTAGGTACACATCCAAAATGTATTACTGAGTTGAAAGAAGTTGATTCTGGTGCATGGTTTTGAAACCGCAGTCAGAAAAAAAATTACATCCATATCAACATTTTTATCAGCTCCGGTCCTGTTGTTTTGGTCAAAAAATGAACATTCTAAAAGTTCCTGTTTTTCTGCTTTAAACTCTAGGTACACATCCAAAATGTATTACTGAGTTGAAAGTAGTTGATTCTGGTGCATGGTTTTGAAACCGCAGTCAGAAAAAAAATTACATCCATATCAACATTTTTATCAGCTCCGGACCTGTCGTTTTGGTCAAAAAATTAAAATTCTAAAAGTTCCTGTTTTTCTGCTTTAAACTCTAGGTACACATCAAAATGCATTACTGAGTTGAAAGAAGTGAATTCTGGTGCATGGTTTTATATTCGCAGTCAGAAAAAAAATTACATCCATATCAACATTTTTATCAGCTCCGGACCTGTCGTTTTGGTCAAAAAATGAAAATTCTAAAACTTCCTGTTTTTCTGCTTTAAACTCTAGGTACACATCCAAAATGCATTACTGAGTTGAAAGAAGTGAATTCTGGTGCATGGTTTTGAAATCGCAGTCAGAAAAAAAATTACATCCATATCAACATTTTTATTAGCTCCGGACCTGTCGTTTTGGTAAAAAAATGAAAATTCTAAAAGTTCCTGTTTTTCTGCTTTAAACTCTAGGTACACATCCAAAATGCATTACTGAGTTGAAAGAAGTTGATTGTGGTGCATGGTTTTGAAACTGCAGTCAGAAAAAAAATTACATCCATATCAACATTTTATCAGCTCCGGACCTGTCGTTTTGGTCAAAAAATTAAAATTCTAAAAGTTCCTGTTTTTCTGCTTTAAACTCTAGGTACACATCAAAATGCATTACTGAGTTGAAAGAAGTTGATTCTGGTGCATGGTTTTGAAATCGCAGTCAGAAAAAAAAACCATCCTTATCAACATTTTTATCAGCTCCGGTCCTGTCGTTTTGTTTAAAAAATTAAAATTCTAAAAGCTCCTGTTTTTCTGCTTTACACTCTAGGTACACATCCAAAATGAATTACTGAGTTGAAAGAAGTTGATTCTGGTGCATGGTTTTGAAACCGCAGTCAGAAAAAAAATTACATCCATATCAACATTTTTATCAGCTCCGGACCTGTCGTTTTGGTCAAAAAATGAAAATTCTAAAAGTTCCTATTTTTCTGCTTTAAACTCTAGGTACACATCAAAATGCATTACTGAGTTGAAAGAAGTGAATTCTGGTGCATGGTTTTATATTCGCAGTCAGAAAAAAAATTACATCCATATCAACATTTTTATCAGCTCCGGACCTGTCGTTTTGGTCAAAAAATGAAAATTCTAAAACTTCCTGTTTTTCTGCTTTAAACTCTAGGTACACATCCAAAATGCATTACTGAGTTGAAAGAAGTGAATTCTGGTGCATGGTTTTGAAATCGCAGTCAGAAAAAAAATTACATCCATATCAACATTTTTATCAGCTCCGGACCTGTCGTTTTGGTCAAAAAATGAAAATTCTAAAAGTTCCTGTTTTTCTGCTTTAAACTCTAGGTACACATCCAAAATGCATTACTGAGTTGAAAGAAGTTGATTCTGGTGCATGGTTTTGAAACCACAGTCAGAAAAAAAATTACATCCATTTCAACATTTTATCAGCTCCGGACCTGTCGTTTTGGTCAAAAAATGAAAATTCTAAAAGTTCCTGTTTTTCTGCTTTAAACTCTAGGTACACATCCAAAATGCATTACTGAGTTGAAAGAAATGAATTCTGGTGCATGGTTTTGAAATCGCAGTCAGAAAAAAAAAAAAACATCCTTATCAACATTTTTATCAGCTCCGGTCCTGTCGTTTTGGTCAAAAAATTAAAATTCTAAAAGTTCCTGTTTTTCTGCTTTAAACTCTAGGTACACATCCAAAATGAATTACTGAGTTGAAAGAAGTTGATTCTGGTGCATGGTTTTGAAACCGCAGTCAGAAAAAAAATTACATCCATATCAACATTTTTATCAGCTCCGGACCTGTCGTTTTGGTCAAAAAATTTAAATTCTAAAAGTTCCTGTTTTTCTGCTTTAAACTCTAGGTACACATCAAAATGCATTACTGAGTTGAAAGAAGTGAATTCTGGTGCATGGTTTTATATTCGCAGTCAGAAAAAAAATTACATCCATATCAACATTTTTATCAGCTCCGGACCTGTCGTTTTGGTCAAAAAATGAAAATTTTAAAAGTTCCTATTTTTCTGCTTTAAACTCTAGGTACACATCCAAAATGTATTACTGAGTTGAAAGAAGTTGATTCTGGTGCATGGTTTTGAAACCGCAGTCAGAAAAAAAATTACATCAATATCAACATTTTTATCAGCTCCGGTCCTGTCGTTTTGGTCAAAAAATTTAAATTCTAAAAGTTCCTGTTTTTCTGCTGTAAACTCTAGGTACACATCAAAATGCATTACTGAGTTGAAAGAAGTGAATTCTGGTGCATGGTTTTGAAATCGCAGTCAGAAAAAAAATTACATCCATATCAACATTTTTATCAGCTCCGGACCTGTCGTTTTGGTCAAAAAATGAAAAATCTAAAAGTTCCTGTTTTTTCTGCTTTAAACTCTAGGTACACATCCAAAATGCATTACTGAGATGAAAGAAGTTGATTCTGGTGCATGGTTTTGAAACCGCAGTCAGAAAAAAAATTACATCCATATCAACATTTTTATCAGCTCCGGACCTGTCGTTTTGGTCAAAAAATGAAAATTCTAAAAGTTCCTGTTTTTCTGCTTTAAACTCCAGGTACACATCCAAAAAGCATTACTGAGTTGAAAGAAGTTGATTCTGGTGCATGGTTTTGAAACTGCAGTCAGAAAAAAAATTACATCCATATCAACATTTTTATCATCTCCGGACCTGTCGTTTTGGTCAAAAAATTAAAATTCTAAAAGTTCCTGTTTTTCTGCTTTAAACTCTAGGTACACATCCAAAATGCATTACTGAGTTAAAAGAAGTGAATTCTGGTGCATGGTTTTGAAATCGCAGTCAGAAAAAAAATTACATCCATATCAACATTTTTATTAGCTCCGGACCTGTCGTTTTGGTAAAAAAATGAAAATTCTAAAAGTTCCTGTTTTTCTGCTTTAAACTCTAGGTACACATCAAAATGCATTACTGAGTTGAAATAAGTGAATTCTGGTGCATGGTTTTATATTCGCAGTCAGAAAAAAAATTACATCCATATCAACATTTTTATCAGCTCCGGACCTGTCGTTTTGGTCAAAAAATGAAAATTCTAAAACTTCCTGTTTTTCTGCTTTAAACTCTAGGTACACATCCAAAATGCATTACTGAGTTGAAAGAAGTGAATTCTGGTGCATGGTTTTGAAATCGCAGTCAGAAAAAAAATTACATCCATATCAACATTTTTATCAGCTCCGGACCTGTCGTTTTGGTCAAAAAATAAAAATTCTAAAAGTTCCTGTTTTTCTGCTTTAAACTCTAGGTACACATCCAAAATGCATTACTGAGTTGAAAGAAGTTGATTCTGGTGCATGGTTTTGAAACTGCAGTCAGAAAAAAAATTACATCCATATCAACATTTTTATCAGCTCCGGTCCTGTTGTTTTGGTCAAAAAATGAACATTCTAAAAGTTCCTGTTTTTCTGCTTTAAACTCTAGGTACACATCCAAAATGTATTACTGAGTTGAAAGTAGTTGATTCTGGTGCATGGTTTTGAAACCGCAGTCAGAAAAAAAATTACATCCATATCAACATTTTTATCAGCTCCGGACCTGTCGTTTTGGTCAAAAAATTAAAATTCTAAAAGTTCCTGTTTTTCTGCTTTAAACTCTAGGTACACATCAAAATGCATTACTGAGTTGAAAGAAGTGAATTCTGGTGCATGGTTTTATATTCGCAGTCAGAAAAAAAATTACATCCATATCAACATTTTTATCAGCTCCGGACCTGTCGTTTTGGTCAAAAAATGAAAATTCTAAAAGTTCCTGTTTTTCTGCTTTAAACTCTAGGTACACATCCAAAATGCATTACTGAGTTGAAAGAAGTTGATTCTGGTGCATGGTTTTGAAACCACAGTCAGAAAAAAAATTACATCCATATCAACATTTTATCAGCTCCGGACCTGTCGTTTTGGTCAAAAAATGAAAATTCTAAAAGTTCCTGTTTTTCTGCTTTAAACTCTAGGTACACATCCAAAATGCATTACTGAGTTGAAAGAAATGAATTCTGGTGCATGGTTTTGAAATCGCAGTCAGAAAAAAAAAAAACATCCTTATCAACATTTTTATCAGCTCCGGTCCTGTCGTTTTGGTCAAAAAATTAAAATTCTAAAAGTTCCTGTTTTTCTGCTTTAAACTCTAGGTACACATCCAAAATGAATTACTGAGTTGAAAGAAGTTGATTCTGGTGCATGGTTTTGAAACCGCAGTCAGAAAAAAAATTACATCCATATCAACATTTTTATCAGCTCCGGACCTGTCGTTTTGGTCAAAAAATTTAAATTCTAAAAGTTCCTGTTTTTCTGCTTTAAACTCTAGGTACACATCAAAATGCATTACTGAGTTGAAAGAAGTGAATTCTGGTGCATGGTTTTATATTCGCAGTCAGAAAAAAAATTACATCCATATCAACATTTTTATCAGCTCCGGACCTGTCGTTTTGGTCAAAAAATGAAAATTTTAAAAGTTCCTATTTTTCTGCTTTAAACTCTAGGTACACATCCAAAATGTATTACTGAGTTGAAAGAAGTTGATTCTGGTGCATGGTTTTGAAACCGCAGTCAGAAAAAAAATTACATCAATATCAACATTTTTATCAGCTCCGGTCCTGTCGTTTTGGTCAAAAAATTAAAATTCTAAAAGTTCCTGTTTTTCTGCTGTAAACTCTAGGTACACATCAAAATGCATTACTGAGTTGAAAGAAGTGAATTCTGGTGCATGGTTTTGAAATCGCAGTCAGAAAAAAAATTACATCCATATCAACATTTTTATCAGCTCCGGACCTGTCGTTTTGGTCAAAAAATTTAAATTCTAAAAGTTCCTGTTTTTCTGCTTTAAACTCTAGGTACACATCAAAATGCATTACTGAGTTGAAATAAGTGAATTCTGGTGCATGGTTTTATATTCGCAGTCAGAAAAAAAATTACATCCATATCAACATTTTTATCAGCTCCGGACCTGTCGTTTTGGTCAAAAAATGAAAATTCTAAAACTTCCTGTTTTTCTGCTTTAAACTCTAGGTACACATCCAAAATGCATTACTGAGTTGAAAGAAGTGAATTCTGGTGCATGGTTTTGAAATCGCAGTCAGAAAAAAAATTACATCCATATCAACATTTTTATCAGCTCCGGACCTGTCGTTTTGGTCAAAAAATAAAAATTCTAAAAGTTCCTGTTTTTCTGCTTTAAACTCTAGGTACACATCCAAAATGCATTACTGAGTTGAAAGAAGTTGATTCTGGTGCATGGTTTTGAAACTGCAGTCAGAAAAAAAATTACATCCATATCAACATTTTATCAGCTCCGGACCTGTCGTTTTGGTCAAAAAATGAAAATTCTAAAAGTTCCTGTTTTCCTGCTTTAAACTCTAGGTACACGTCCAAAATGCATTACTGAGTTGAAAGAAGTGAATTCTGGTGCATGGTTTTGAAATCGCAGGCAGAAAAAAAAACATCCTTATCAACATTTTTATCAGCTCCGGTCCTGTCGTTTTGGTCAAAAAATTAAAATTCTAAAAGTTCCTGTTTTTCTGCTTTAAACTCTAGGTACACATCCAAAATGAATTACTGAGTTGAAAGAAGTTGATTCTGGTGCATGGTTTTGAAACCGCAGTCAGAAAAAAAATTACATCCATATCAACATTTTTATCAGCTCCGGACCTGTCGTTTTGGTAAAAAAATGAAAATTCTAAAAGTTCCTATTTTTCTGCTTTAAACTCTAGGTACACATCCAAAATGTATTACTGAGTTGAAAGAAGTTGATTCTGGTGCATGGTTTTGAAACCGCAGTCAGAAAAAAAATTACATCCATATCAACATTTTTATCAGCTCCGGTCCTGTTGTTTTGGTCAAAAAATGAACATTCTAAAAGTTCCTGTTTTTCTGCTTTAAACTCTAGGTACACATCCAAAATGTATTACTGAGTTGAAAGTAGTTGATTCTGGTGCATGGTTTTGAAACCGCAGTCAGAAAAAAAATTACATCCATATCAACATTTTTATCAGCTCCGGACCTGTCGTTTTGGTCAAAAAATTAAAATTCTAAAAGTTCCTGTTTTTCTGCTTTAAACTCTAGGTACACATCAAAATGCATTACTGAGTTGAAAGAAGTGAATTCTGGTGCATGGTTTTATATTCGCAGTCAGAAAAAAAATTACATCCATATCAACATTTTTATCAGCTCCGGACCTGTCGTTTTGGTCAAAAAATGAAAATTCTAAAACTTCCTGTTTTTCTGCTTTAAACTCTAGGTACACATCCAAAATGCATTACTGAGTTGAAAGAAGTGAATTCTGGTGCATGGTTTTGAAATCGCAGTCAGAAAAAAAATTACATCCATATCAACATTTTTATCAGCTCCGGACCTGTCGTTTTGGTCAAAAAATGAAAATTCTAAAAGTTCCTGTTTTTCTGCTTTAAACTCTAGGTACACATCCAAAATGCATTACTGAGTTGAAAGAAGTTGATTCTGGTGCATGGTTTTGAAACTGCAGTCAGAAAAAAAATTACATCCATATCAACATTTTTATCATCTCCGGACCTGTCGTTTTGGTCAAAAAATTAAAATTCTAAAAGTTCCTGTTTTTCTGCTTTAAACTCTAGGTACACATCCAAAATGCATTACTGAGTTGAAAGAAGTGAATTCTGGTGCATGGTTTTGAAATCGCAGTCAGAAAAAAAATTACATCCATATCAACATTTTTATCAGCTCCGGACCTGTCGTTTTGGTAAAAAAATGAAAATTCTAAAAGTTCCTATTTTTCTGCTTTAAACTCTAGGTACACATCCAAAATGTATTACTGAGTTGAAAGAAGTTGATTCTGGTGCATGGTTTTGAAACCGCAGTCAGAAAAAAAATTACATCCATATCAACATTTTTATCAGCTCCGGTCCTGTTGTTTTGGTCAAAAAATGAACATTCTAAAAGTTCCTGTTTTTCTGCTTTAAACTCTAGGTACACATCCAAAATGTATTACTGAGTTGAAAGTAGTTGATTCTGGTGCATGGTTTTGAAACCGCAGTCAGAAAAAAAATTACATCCATATCAACATTTTTATCAGCTCCGGACCTGTCGTTTTGGTCAAAAAATTAAAATTCTAAAAGTTCCTGTTTTTCTGCTTTAAACTCTAGGTACACATCAAAATGCATTACTG
Organism: Crinia signifera; assembly: GCF_055691185.1. Classification (NCBI taxonomy): domain Eukaryota; kingdom Metazoa; phylum Chordata; class Amphibia; order Anura; family Myobatrachidae; genus Crinia; species Crinia signifera. The sequence continues at coordinate 114,075,777 of NC_139226.1, read as the reverse complement.
AGTTGAAAGAAGTGAATTCTGGTGCATGGTTTTATATTCGCAGTCAGAAAAAAAATTACATCCATATCAACATTTTTATCAGCTCCGGACCTGTCGTTTTGGTCAAAAAATGAAAATTCTAAAACTTCCTGTTTTTCTGCTTTAAACTCTAGGTACACATCCAAAATGCATTACTGAGTTGAAAGAAGTGAATTCTGGTGCATGGTTTTGAAATCGCAGTCAGAAAAAAAATTACATCCATATCAACATTTTTATCAGCTCCGGACCTGTCGTTTTGGTCAAAAAATGAAAATTCTAAAAGTTCCTGTTTTTCTGCTTTAAACTCTAGGTACACATCCAAAATGCATTACTGAGTTGAAAGAAGTTGATTCTGGTGCATGGTTTTGAAACCACAGTCAGAAAAAAAATTACATCCATATCAACATTTTATCAGCTCCGGACCTGTCGTTTTGGTCAAAAAATGAAAATTCTAAAAGTTCCTGTTTTTCTGCTTTAAACTCTAGGTACACATCCAAAATGCATTACTGAGTTGAAAGAAATGAATTCTGGTGCATGGTTTTGAAATCGCAGTCAGAAAAAAAAAAAACATCCTTATCAACATTTTTATCAGCTCCGGTCCTGTCGTTTTGGTCAAAAAATTAAAATTCTAAAAGTTCCTGTTTTTCTGCTTTAAACTCTAGGTACACATCCAAAATGAATTACTGAGTTGAAAGAAGTTGATTCTGGTGCATGGTTTTGAAACCGCAGTCAGAAAAAAAATTACATCCATATCAACATTTTTATCAGCTCCGGACCTGTCGTTTTGGTCAAAAAATTTAAATTCTAAAAGTTCCTGTTTTTCTGCTTTAAACTCTAGGTACACATCAAAATGCATTACTGAGTTGAAAGAAGTGAATTCTGGTGCATGGTTTTATATTCGCAGTCAGAAAAAAAATTACATCCATATCAACATTTTTATCAGCTCCGGACCTGTCGTTTTGGTCAAAAAATGAAAATTTTAAAAGTTCCTATTTTTCTGCTTTAAACTCTAGGTACACATCCAAAATGTATTACTGAGTTGAAAGAAGTTGATTCTGGTGCATGGTTTTGAAACCGCAGTCAGAAAAAAAATTACATCAATATCAACATTTTTATCAGCTCCGGTCCTGTCGTTTTGGTCAAAAAATTAAAATTCTAAAAGTTCCTGTTTTTCTGCTGTAAACTCTAGGTACACATCAAAATGCATTACTGAGTTAAAAGAAGTGAATTCTGGTGCATGGTTTTGAAATCGCAGTCAGAAAAAAAATTACATCCATATCAACATTTTTATCAGCTCCGGTCCTGTTGTTTTGGTCAAAAAATGAACATTCTAAAAGTTCCTGTTTTTCTGCTTTAAACTCTAGGTACACATCCAAAATGTATTACTGAGTTGAAAGTAGTTGATTCTGGTGCATGGTTTTGAAACCGCAGTCAGAAAAAAAATTACATCCATATCAACATTTTTATCAGCTCCGGACCTGTCGTTTTGGTCAAAAAATTAAAATTCTAAAAGTTCCTGTTTTTCTGCTTTAAACTCTAGGTACACATCAAAATGCATTACTGAGTTGAAAGAAGTGAATTCTGGTGCATGGTTTTATATTCGCAGTCAGAAAAAAAATTACATCCATATCAACATTTTTATCAGCTCCGGACCTGTCGTTTTGGTCAAAAAATGAAAATTCTAAAACTTCCTGTTTTTCTGCTTTAAACTCTAGGTACACATCCAAAATGCATTACTGAGTTGAAAGAAGTGAATTCTGGTGCATGGTTTTGAAATCGCAGTCAGAAAAAAAATTACATCCATATCAACATTTTTATCAGCTCCGGACCTGTCGTTTTGGTCAAAAAATGAAAATTCTAAAAGTTCCTGTTTTTCTGCTTTAAACTCTAGGTACACATCCAAAATGCATTACTGAGTTGAAAGAAGTTGATTCTGGTGCATGGTTTTGAAACTGCAGTCAGAAAAAAAATTACATCCATATCAACATTTTTATCATCTCCGGACCTGTCGTTTTGGTCAAAAAATTAAAATTCTAAAAGTTCCTGTTTTTCTGCTTTAAACTCTAGGTACACATCCAAAATGCATTACTGAGTTGAAAGAAGTGAATTCTGGTGCATGGTTTTGAAATCGCAGTCAGAAAAAAAATTACATCCATATCAACATTTTTATCAGCTCCGGACCTGTCGTTTTGGTAAAAAAATGAAAATTCTAAAAGTTCCTATTTTTCTGCTTTAAACTCTAGGTACACATCCAAAATGTATTACTGAGTTGAAAGAAGTTGATTCTGGTGCATGGTTTTGAAACCGCAGTCAGAAAAAAAATTACATCCATATCAACATTTTTATCAGCTCCGGTCCTGTTGTTTTGGTCAAAAAATGAACATTCTAAAAGTTCCTGTTTTTCTGCTTTAAACTCTAGGTACACATCCAAAATGTATTACTGAGTTGAAAGTAGTTGATTCTGGTGCATGGTTTTGAAACCGCAGTCAGAAAAAAAATTACATCCATATCAACATTTTTATCAGCTCCGGACCTGTCGTTTTGGTCAAAAAATTAAAATTCTAAAAGTTCCTGTTTTTCTGCTTTAAACTCTAGGTACACATCAAAATGCATTACTGAGTTGAAAGAAGTGAATTCTGGTGCATGGTTTTATATTCGCAGTCAGAAAAAAAATTACATCCATATCAACATTTTTATCAGCTCCGGACCTGTCGTTTTGGTCAAAAAATGAAAATTCTAAAACTTCCTGTTTTTCTGCTTTAAACTCTAGGTACACATCCAAAATGCATTACTGAGTTGAAAGAAGTGAATTCTGGTGCATGGTTTTGAAATCGCAGTCAGAAAAAAAATTACATCCATATCAACATTTTTATCAGCTCCGGACCTGTCGTTTTGGTCAAAAAATGAAAATTCTAAAAGTTCCTGTTTTTCTGCTTTAAACTCTAGGTACACATCCAAAATGCATTACTGAGTTGAAAGAAGTTGATTCTGGTGCATGGTTTTGAAACCACAGTCAGAAAAAAAATTACATCCATATCAACATTTTATCAGCTCCGGACCTGTCGTTTTGGTCAAAAAATGAAAATTCTAAAAGTTCCTGTTTTTCTGCTTTAAACTCTAGGTACACATCCAAAATGCATTACTGAGTTGAAAGAAATGAATTCTGGTGCATGGTTTTGAAATCGCAGTCAGAAAAAAAAAAAACATCCTTATCAACATTTTTATCAGCTCCGGTCCTGTCGTTTTGGTCAAAAAATTAAAATTCTAAAAGTTCCTGTTTTTCTGCTTTAAACTCTAGGTACACATCCAAAATGAATTACTGAGTTGAAAGAAGTTGATTCTGGTGCATGGTTTTGAAACCGCAGTCAGAAAAAAAATTACATCCATATCAACATTTTTATCAGCTCCGGACCTGTCGTTTTGGTCAAAAAATTTAAATTCTAAAAGTTCCTGTTTTTCTGCTTTAAACTCTAGGTACACATCAAAATGCATTACTGAGTTGAAAGAAGTGAATTCTGGTGCATGGTTTTATATTCGCAGTCAGAAAAAAAATTACATCCATATCAACATTTTTATCAGCTCCGGACCTGTCGTTTTGGTCAAAAAATGAAAATTTTAAAAGTTCCTATTTTTCTGCTTTAAACTCTAGGTACACATCCAAAATGTATTACTGAGTTGAAAGAAGTTGATTCTGGTGCATGGTTTTGAAACCGCAGTCAGAAAAAAAATTACATCAATATCAACATTTTTATCAGCTCCGGTCCTGTCGTTTTGGTCAAAAAATTAAAATTCTAAAAGTTCCTGTTTTTCTGCTGTAAACTCTAGGTACACATCAAAATGCATTACTGAGTTGAAAGAAGTGAATTCTGGTGCATGGTTTTGAAATCGCAGTCAGAAAAAAAATTACATCCATATCAACATTTTTATCAGCTCCGGACCTGTCGTTTTGGTCAAAAAATTTAAATTCTAAAAGTTCCTATTTTTCTGCTTTAAACTCTAGGTACACATCCAAAATGTATTACTGAGTTGAAAGAAGTTGATTCTGGTGCATGGTTTTGAAACCGCAGTCAGAAAAAAAATTACATCCATATCAACATTTTTATCAGCTCCGGTCCTGTTGTTTTGGTCAAAAAATGAACATTCTAAAAGTTCCTGTTTTTCTGCTTTAAACTCTAGGTACACATCCAAAATGTATTACTGAGTTGAAAGTAGTTGATTCTGGTGCATGGTTTTGAAACCGCAGTCAGAAAAAAAATTACATCCATATCAACATTTTTATCAGCTCCGGACCTGTCGTTTTGGTCAAAAAATTAAAATTCTAAAAGTTCCTGTTTTTCTGCTTTAAACTCTAGGTACACATCAAAATGCATTACTGAGTTGAAAGAAGTGAATTCTGGTGCATGGTTTTATATTCGCAGTCAGAAAAAAAATTACATCCATATCAACATTTTTATCAGCTCCGGACCTGTCGTTTTGGTCAAAAAATGAAAATTCTAAAACTTCCTGTTTTTCTGCTTTAAACTCTAGGTACACATCCAAAATGCATTACTGAGTTGAAAGAAGTGAATTCTGGTGCATGGTTTTGAAATCGCAGTCAGAAAAAAAATTACATCCATATCAACATTTTTATCAGCTCCGGACCTGTCGTTTTGGTCAAAAAATGAAAATTCTAAAAGTTCCTGTTTTTCTGCTTTAAACTCTAGGTACACATCCAAAATGCATTACTGAGTTGAAAGAAGTTGATTCTGGTGCATGGTTTTGAAACCACAGTCAGAAAAAAAATTACATCCATATCAACATTTTATCAGCTCCGGACCTGTCGTTTTGGTCAAAAAATGAAAATTCTAAAAGTTCCTGTTTTTCTGCTTTAAACTCTAGGTACACATCCAAAATGCATTACTGAGTTGAAAGAAATGAATTCTGGTGCATGGTTTTGAAATCGCAGTCAGAAAAAAAAAAAACATCCTTATCAACATTTTTATCAGCTCCGGTCCTGTCGTTTTGGTCAAAAAATTAAAATTCTAAAAGTTCCTGTTTTTCTGCTTTAAACTCTAGGTACACATCCAAAATGAATTACTGAGTTGAAAGAAGTTGATTCTGGTGCATGGTTTTGAAACCGCAGTCAGAAAAAAAATTACATCCATATCAACATTTTTATCAGCTCCGGACCTGTCGTTTTGGTCAAAAAATTTAAATTCTAAAAGTTCCTGTTTTTCTGCTTTAAACTCTAGGTACACATCAAAATGCATTACTGAGTTGAAAGAAGTGAATTCTGGTGCATGGTTTTATATTCGCAGTCAGAAAAAAAATTACATCCATATCAACATTTTTATCAGCTCCGGACCTGTCGTTTTGGTCAAAAAATGAAAATTTTAAAAGTTCCTATTTTTCTGCTTTAAACTCTAGGTACACATCCAAAATGTATTACTGAGTTGAAAGAAGTTGATTCTGGTGCATGGTTTTGAAACCGCAGTCAGAAAAAAAATTACATCAATATCAACATTTTTATCAGCTCCGGTCCTGTCGTTTTGGTCAAAAAATTAAAATTCTAAAAGTTCCTGTTTTTCTGCTGTAAACTCTAGGTACACATCAAAATGCATTACTGAGTTAAAAGAAGTGAATTCTGGTGCATGGTTTTGAAATCGCAGTCAGAAAAAAAATTACATCCATATCAACATTTTTATCAGCTCCGGTCCTGTTGTTTTGGTCAAAAAATGAACATTCTAAAAGTTCCTGTTTTTCTGCTTTAAACTCTAGGTACACATCCAAAATGTATTACTGAGTTGAAAGTAGTTGATTCTGGTGCATGGTTTTGAAACCGCAGTCAGAAAAAAAATTACATCCATATCAACATTTTTATCAGCTCCGGACCTGTCGTTTTGGTCAAAAAATTAAAATTCTAAAAGTTCCTGTTTTTCTGCTTTAAACTCTAGGTACACATCAAAATGCATTACTGAGTTGAAAGAAGTGAATTCTGGTGCATGGTTTTATATTCGCAGTCAGAAAAAAAATTACATCCATATCAACATTTTTATCAGCTCCGGACCTGTCGTTTTGGTCAAAAAATGAAAATTCTAAAACTTCCTGTTTTTCTGCTTTAAACTCTAGGTACACATCCAAAATGCATTACTGAGTTGAAAGAAGTGAATTCTGGTGCATGGTTTTGAAATCGCAGTCAGAAAAAAAATTACATCCATATCAACATTTTTATCAGCTCCGGACCTGTCGTTTTGGTCAAAAAATGAAAATTCTAAAAGTTCCTGTTTTTCTGCTTTAAACTCTAGGTACACATCCAAAATGCATTACTGAGTTGAAAGAAGTTGATTCTGGTGCATGGTTTTGAAACTGCAGTCAGAAAAAAAATTACATCCATATCAACATTTTTATCATCTCCGGACCTGTCGTTTTGGTCAAAAAATTAAAATTCTAAAAGTTCCTGTTTTTCTGCTTTAAACTCTAGGTACACATCCAAAATGCATTACTGAGTTGAAAGAAGTGAATTCTGGTGCATGGTTTTGAAATCGCAGTCAGAAAAAAAATTACATCCATATCAACATTTTTATCAGCTCCGGACCTGTCGTTTTGGTAAAAAAATGAAAATTCTAAAAGTTCCTATTTTTCTGCTTTAAACTCTAGGTACACATCCAAAATGTATTACTGAGTTGAAAGAAGTTGATTCTGGTGCATGGTTTTGAAACCGCAGTCAGAAAAAAAATTACATCCATATCAACATTTTTATCAGCTCCGGTCCTGTTGTTTTGGTCAAAAAATGAACATTCTAAAAGTTCCTGTTTTTCTGCTTTAAACTCTAGGTACACATCCAAAATGTATTACTGAGTTGAAAGTAGTTGATTCTGGTGCATGGTTTTGAAACCGCAGTCAGAAAAAAAATTACATCCATATCAACATTTTTATCAGCTCCGGACCTGTCGTTTTGGTCAAAAAATTAAAATTCTAAAAGTTCCTGTTTTTCTGCTTTAAACTCTAGGTACACATCAAAATGCATTACTGAGTTGAAAGAAGTGAATTCTGGTGCATGGTTTTATATTCGCAGTCAGAAAAAAAATTACATCCATATCAACATTTTTATCAGCTCCGGACCTGTCGTTTTGGTCAAAAAATGAAAATTCTAAAACTTCCTGTTTTTCTGCTTTAAACTCTAGGTACACATCCAAAATGCATTACTGAGTTGAAAGAAGTGAATTCTGGTGCATGGTTTTGAAATCGCAGTCAGAAAAAAAATTACATCCATATCAACATTTTTATCAGCTCCGGACCTGTCGTTTTGGTCAAAAAATGAAAATTCTAAAAGTTCCTGTTTTTCTGCTTTAAACTCTAGGTACACATCCAAAATGCATTACTGAGTTGAAAGAAGTTGATTCTGGTGCATGGTTTTGAAACCACAGTCAGAAAAAAAATTACATCCATATCAACATTTTATCAGCTCCGGACCTGTCGTTTTGGTCAAAAAATGAAAATTCTAAAAGTTCCTGTTTTTCTGCTTTAAACTCTAGGTACACATCCAAAATGCATTACTGAGTTGAAAGAAATGAATTCTGGTGCATGGTTTTGAAATCGCAGTCAGAAAAAAAAAAAACATCCTTATCAACATTTTTATCAGCTCCGGTCCTGTCGTTTTGGTCAAAAAATTAAAATTCTAAAAGTTCCTGTTTTTCTGCTTTAAACTCTAGGTACACATCCAAAATGAATTACTGAGTTGAAAGAAGTTGATTCTGGTGCATGGTTTTGAAACCGCAGTCAGAAAAAAAATTACATCCATATCAACATTTTTATCAGCTCCGGACCTGTCGTTTTGGTCAAAAAATTTAAATTCTAAAAGTTCCTGTTTTTCTGCTTTAAACTCTAGGTACACATCAAAATGCATTACTGAGTTGAAAGAAGTGAATTCTGGTGCATGGTTTTATATTCGCAGTCAGAAAAAAAATTACATCCATATCAACATTTTTATCAGCTCCGGACCTGTCGTTTTGGTCAAAAAATGAAAATTTTAAAAGTTCCTATTTTTCTGCTTTAAACTCTAGGTACACATCCAAAATGTATTACTGAGTTGAAAGAAGTTGATTCTGGTGCATGGTTTTGAAACCGCAGTCAGAAAAAAAATTACATCAATATCAACATTTTTATCAGCTCCGGTCCTGTCGTTTTGGTCAAAAAATTAAAATTCTAAAAGTTCCTGTTTTTCTGCTGTAAACTCTAGGTACACATCAAAATGCATTACTGAGTTGAAAGAAGTGAATTCTGGTGCATGGTTTTGAAATCGCAGTCAGAAAAAAAATTACATCCATATCAACATTTTTATCAGCTCCGGACCTGTCGTTTTGGTCAAAAAATTTAAATTCTAAAAGTTCCTGTTTTTCTGCTTTAAACTCTAGGTACACATCAAAATGCATTACTGAGTTGAAATAAGTGAATTCTGGTGCATGGTTTTATATTCGCAGTCAGAAAAAAAATTACATCCATATCAACATTTTTATCAGCTCCGGACCTGTCGTTTTGGTCAAAAAATGAAAATTCTAAAACTTCCTGTTTTTCTGCTTTAAACTCTAGGTACACATCCAAAATGCATTACTGAGTTGAAAGAAGTGAATTCTGGTGCATGGTTTTGAAATCGCAGTCAGAAAAAAAATTACATCCATATCAACATTTTTATCAGCTCCGGACCTGTCGTTTTGGTCAAAAAATAAAAATTCTAAAAGTTCCTGTTTTTCTGCTTTAAACTCTAGGTACACATCCAAAATGCATTACTGAGTTGAAAGAAGTTGATTCTGGTGCATGGTTTTGAAACTGCAGTCAGAAAAAAAATTACATCCATATCAACATTTTATCAGCTCCGGACCTGTCGTTTTGGTCAAAAAATGAAAATTCTAAAAGTTCCTGTTTTCCTGCTTTAAACTCTAGGTACACGTCCAAAATGCATTACTGAGTTGAAAGAAGTGAATTCTGGTGCATGGTTTTGAAATCGCAGGCAGAAAAAAAAACATCCTTATCAACATTTTTATCAGCTCCGGTCCTGTCGTTTTGGTCAAAAAATTAAAATTCTAAAAGTTCCTGTTTTTCTGCTTTAAACTCTAGGTACACATCCAAAATGAATTACTGAGTTGAAAGAAGTTGATTCTGGTGCATGGTTTTGAAACCGCAGTCAGAAAAAAAATTACATCCATATCAACATTTTTATCAGCTCCGGACCTGTCGTTTTGGTAAAAAAATGAAAATTCTAAAAGTTCCTATTTTTCTGCTTTAAACTCTAGGTACACATCCAAAATGTATTACTGAGTTGAAAGAAGTTGATTCTGGTGCATGGTTTTGAAACCGCAGTCAGAAAAAAAATTACATCCATATCAACATTTTTATCAGCTCCGGTCCTGTTGTTTTGGTCAAAAAATGAACATTCTAAAAGTTCCTGTTTTTCTGCTTTAAACTCTAGGTACACATCCAAAATGCATTACTGAGTTGAAAGAAGTGAATTCTGGTGCATGGTTTTGAAATCGCAGTCAGAAAAAAAATTACATCCATATCAACATTTTTATTAGCTCCGGACCTGTCGTTTTGGTAAAAAAATGAAAATTCTAAAAGTTCCTGTTTTTCTGCTTTAAACTCTAGGTACACATCCAAAATGCATTACTGAGTTGAAAGAAGTTGATTGTGGTGCATGGTTTTGAAACTGCAGTCAGAAAAAAAATTACATCCATATCAACATTTTATCAGCTCCGGACCTGTCGTTTTGGTCAAAAAATTAAAATTCTAAAAGTTCCTGTTTTTCTGCTTTAAACTCTAGGTACACATCAAAATGCATTACTGAGTTGAAAGAAGTTGATTCTGGTGCATGGTTTTGAAATCGCAGTCAGAAAAAAAAACCATCCTTATCAACATTTTTATCAGCTCCGGTCCTGTCGTTTTGTTTAAAAAATTAAAATTCTAAAAGCTCCTGTTTTTCTGCTTTACACTCTAGGTACACATCCAAAATGAATTACTGAGTTGAAAGAAGTTGATTCTGGTGCATGGTTTTGAAACCGCAGTCAGAAAAAAAATTACATCCATATCAACATTTTTATCAGCTCCGGACCTGTCGTTTTGGTCAAAAAATGAAAATTCTAAAAGTTCCTATTTTTCTGCTTTAAACTCTAGGTACACATCCAAAATGTATTACTGAGTTGAAAGAAGTTGATTCTGGTGCATGGTTTTGAAACCGCAGTCAGAAAAAAAATTACATCCATATCAACATTTTTATCAGCTCCGGTCCTGTTGTTTTGGTCAAAAAATGAAAATTCTAAAAGTTCCTGTTTTTCTGCTTTAAACTCTAGGTACACATCAAAATGCATTACTGAGTTGAAAGAAGTGAATTCTGGTGCATGGTTTTATATTCGCAGTCAGAAAAAAAATTACATCCATATCAACATTTTTATCAGCTCCGGACCTGTCGTTTTGGTCAAAAAATGAAAATTCTAAAACTTCCTGTTTTTCTGCTTTAAACTCTAGGTACACATCCAAAATGCATTACTGAGTTAAATGAAGTGAATTCTGGTGCATGGTTTTGAAATCGCAGTCAGAAAAAAAATTACATCCATATCAACATTTTTATCAGCTCCGGACCTGTCGTTTTGGTCAAAAAATGAAAATTCTAAAAGTTCCTGTTTTTCTGCTTTAAACTCTAGGTACACATCCAAAATGCATTACTGAGTTGAAAGAAGTTGATTCTGGTGCATGGTTTTGAAACCGCAGTCAGAAAAAAAATTACATCCATATCAACATTTTATCAGCTCCGGACCTGTCGTTTTGGTCAAAAAATGAAAATTCTAAAAGTTCCTGTTTTTCTGCTTTAAACTCTAGGTACACATCCAAAATGCATTACTGAGTTGAAAGAAATGAATTCTGGTGCATGGTTTTGAAATCGCAGTCAGAAAAAAAAAAACATCCTTATCAACATTTTTATCAGCTCCGGTCCTGTCGTTTTGGTCAAAAAAATAAAATTCTAAAAGTTCCTGTTTTTCTGCTTTAAACTCTAGGTACACATCCAAAATGAATTACTGAGTTGAAAGAAGTTGATTCTGGTGCATGGTTTTGAAACCGCAGTCAGAAAAAAAATTACATCCATATCAACATTTTTATCAGCTCCGGACCTGTCGTTTTGGTCAAAAAATTTAAATTCTAAAAGTTCCTGTTTTTCTGCTTTAAACTCTAGGTACACATCAAAATGCATTACTGAGTTGAAAGAAGTGAATTCTGGTGCATGGTTTTATATTCGCAGTCAGAAAAAAAATTACATCCATATCAACATTTTTATCATCTCCGGACCTGTCGTTTTGGTCAAAAAATGAAAAATCTAAAAGTTCCTGTTTTTTCTGCTTTAAACTCTAGGTACACATCCAAAATGCATTACTGAGATGAAAGAAGTTGATTCTGGTGCATGGTTTTGAAACCGCAGTCAGAAAAAAAATTACATCCATATCAACATTTTTATCAGCTCCGGACCTGTCGTTTTGGTCAAAAAATGAAAATTCTAAAAGTTCCTGTTTTTCTGCTTTAAACTCCAGGTACACATCCAAAAAGCATTACTGAGTTGAAAGAAGTTGATTCTGGTGCATGGTTTTGAAACTGCAGTCAGAAAAAAAATTACATCCATATCAACATTTTTATCATCTCCGGACCTGTCGTTTTGGTCAAAAAATTAAAATTCTAAAAGTTTCTGTTTTTCTGCTTTAAACTCTAGGTACACATCCAAAATGCATTACTGAGTTGAAAGAAGTGAATTCTGGTGCATGGTTTTGAAATCGCAGTCAGAAAAAAAATTACATCCATATCAACATTTTTATTAGCTCCGGACCTGTCGTTTTGGTAAAAAAATGAAAATTCTAAAAGTTCCTGTTTTTCTGCTTTAAACTCTAGGTACACATCCAAAATGCATTACTGAGTTGAAAGAAGTTGATTCTGGTGCATGGTTTTGAAATCGCAGTCAGAAAAAAAATTACATCCATATCAACATTTTTATTAGCTCCGGACCTGTCGTTTTGGTAAAAAAATGAAAATTCTAAAAGTTCCTGTTTTTCTGCTTTAAACTCTAGGTACACATCCAAAATGCATTACTGAGTTAAATGAAGTGAATTCTGGTGCATGGTTTTGAAATCGCAGTCAGAAAAAAAATTACATCCATATCAACATTTTTATCAGCTCCGGACCTGTCGTTTTGGTCAAAAAATGAAAATTCTAAAAGTTCCTGTTTTTCTGCTTTAAACTCTAGGTACACATCCAAAATGCATTACTGAGTTGAAAGAAGTTGATTCTGGTGCATGGTTTTGAAATCGCAGTCAGAAAAAAAATTACATCCATATCAACATTTTTATCAGCTCCGGACCTGTCGTTTTGGTCAAAAAATTAAAATTCTAAAAGTTCCTGTTTTTCTGCTTTAAACTCTAGGTACACATCAAAATGCATTACTGAGTTGAAAGAAGTGAATTCTGGTGCATGGTTTTATATTCGCAGTCAGAAAAAAAATTACATCCATATCAACATTTTTATCAGCTCCGGACCTGTCGTTTTGGTCAAAAAATAAAAATTCTAAAACTTCCGGTTTTTCTGCTTTAAACTCTAGGTACACATCCAAAATGCATTACTGAGTTAAATGAAGTGAATTCTGGTGCATGGTTTTGAAATCGCAGTCAGAAAAAAAATTACATCCATATCAACATTTTTATCAGCTCCGGACCTGTCGTTTTGGTCAAAAAATGAAAATTCTAAAAGTTCCTGTTTTTCTGCTTTAAACTCTAGGTACACATCCAAAATGCATTACTGAGTTGAAAGAAGTTGATTCTGGTGCATGGTTTTGAAACCGCAGTCAGAAAAAAAATTACATCCATATCAACATTTTATCAGCTCCGGACCTGTCGTTTTGGTCAAAAAATGAAAATTCTAAAAGTTCCTGTTTTTCTGCTTTAAACTCTAGGTACACATCCAAAATGCATTACTGAGTTGAAAGAAATGAATTCTGGTGCATGGTTTTGAAATCGCAGTCAGAAAAAAAAAAAAATCCTTATCAACATTTTTATCAGCTCCGGTCCTGTCGTTTTGGTCAAAAAATTTAAATTCTAAAAGTTCCTGTTTTTCTGCTTTAAACTCTAGGTACACATCAAAATGCATTACTGAGTTGAAAGAAGTGAATTCTGGTGCATGGTTTTATATTCGCAGTCAGAAAAAAAATTACATCCATATCAACATTTTTATCAGCTCCGGACCTGTCGTTTTGGTCAAAAAATGAAAAATCTAAAAGTTCCTGTTTTTTCTGCTTTAAACTCTAGGTACACATCCAAAATGCATTACTGAGATGAAAGAAGTTGATTCTGGTGCATGGTTTTGAAACCGCAGTCAGAAAAAAAATTACATCCATATCAACATTTTTATCAGCTCCGGACCTGTCGTTTTGGTCAAAAAATTAAAATTCTAAAAGTTCCTGTTTTTCTGCTTTAAACTCTAGGTACACATCCAAAATGCATTACTGAGTTGAAAGAAGTGAATTCTGGTGCATGGTTTTGAAATCGCAGTCAGAAAAAAAATTACATCCATATCAACATTTTTATCAGCTCCGGACCTGTCGTTTTGGTCAAAAAATGAAAAATCTAAAAGTTCCTGTTTTTTCTGCTTTAAACTCTAGGTACACATCCAAAATGCATTACTGAGATGAAAGAAGTTGATTCTGGTGCATGGTTTTGAAACCGCAGTCAGAAAAAAAATTACATCCATATCAACATTTTTATCAGCTCCGGACCTGTCGTTTTGGTCAAAAAATTAAAATTCTAAAAGTTCCTGTTTTTCTGCTTTAAACTCTAGGTACACATCCAAAATGCATTACTGAGTTGAAAGAAGTGAATTCTGGTGCATGGTTTTGAAATCGCAGTCAGAAAAAAAATTACATCCATATCAACATTTTTATTAGCTCCGGACCTGTCGTTTTGGTAAAAAAATGAAAATTCTAAAAGTTCCTGTTTTTCTGCTTTAAACTCTAGGTACACATCCAAAATGCATTACTGAGTTGAAAGAAGTTGATTCTGGTGCATGGTTTTGAAACTGCAGTCAGAAAAAAAATTACATCCATATCAACATTTTTATCATCTCCGGACCTGTCGTTTTGGTCAAAAAATTAAAATTCTAAAAGTTCCTGTTTTTCTGCTTTAAACTCTAGGTACACATCCAAAATGCATTACTGAGTTGAAAGAAGTGAATTCTGGTGCATGGTTTTGAAATCGCAGTCAGAAAAAAAATTACATCCATATCAACATTTTTATTAGCTCCGGACCTGTCGTTTTGGTAAAAAAATGAAAATTCTAAAAGTTCCTGTTTTTCTGCTTTAAACTCTAGGTACACATCCAAAATGCATTACTGAGTTGAAAGAAGTTGATTCTGGTGCATGGTTTTGAAACTGCAACCAGAAAAAAAATTACATCCATATCAACATTTTATCAGCTCCGGACCTGTCGTTTTGGTCAAAAAATTAAAATTCTAAAAGTTCCTGTTTTTCTGCTTTAAACTCTAGGTACACATCAAAATGCATTACTGAGTTGAAAGAAGTTGATTCTGGTGCATGGTTTTGAAATCGCAGTCAGAAAAAAAAACCATCCTTATCAACATTTTTATCAGCTCCGGTCCTGTCGTTTTGGTCAAAAAATTAAAATTCTAAAAGTTCCTATTTTTCTGCTTTAAACTCTAGGTACACATCCAAAATGTATTACTGATTTGAAAGAAGTTGATTCTGGTGCATGGTTTTGAAACCGCAGTCAGAAAAAAAATTACATCCATATCAACATTTTTATCAGCTCCGGTCCTGTTGTTTTGGTCAAAAAATGAAAATTCTAAAACTTCCTGTTTTTCTGCTTTAAACTCTAGGTACACATCCAAAATGCATTACTGAGTTGAAAGAAGTGAATTCTGGTGCATGGTTTTATATTCGCAGTCAGAAAAAAAATTACATCCATATAAACATTTTTATCAGCTCCGGACCTGTCGTTTTGGTCAAAAAATGAAAATTCTAAAACTTCCTGTTTTTCTGCTTTAAACTCTAGGTACACATCCAAAATGCATTACTGAGTTGAAAGAAGTGAATTCTGGTGCATGGTTTTGAAATCGCAGTCAGAAAAAAAATTACATCCATATCAACATTTTTATCAGCTCCGGACCTGTCGTTTTGGTCAAAAAATGAAAATTCTAAAAGTTCCTGTTTTTCTGCTTTAAACTCTAGGTACACATCCAAAATGCATTACTGAGTTGAAAGAAGTTGATTCTGGTGCATGGTTTTGAAACCGCAGTCAGAAAAAAAATTACATCCATATCAACATTTTATCAGCTCCGGACCTGTCGTTTTGGTCAAAAAATGAAAATTCTAAAAGTTCCTGTTTTTCTGCTTTAAACTCTAGGTACACATCCAAAATGCATTACTGAGTTGAAAGAAGTGAATTCTGGTGCATGGTTTTGAAATCGCAGTCAGAAAAAAAAAAACATCCTTATCAACATTTTTATCAGCTCCGGTCCTGTCGTTTTGGTCAAAAAATTAAAATTCTAAAAGTTCCTGTTTTTCTGCTTTAAACTCTAGGTACACATCCAAAATGAATTACTGAGTTGAAAGAAGTTGATTCTGGTGCATGGTTTTGAAACCGCAGTCAGAAAAAAAATTACATCCATATCAACATTTTTATCAGCTCCGGACCTGTCGTTTTGGTCAAAAAATTTAAATTCTAAAAGTTCCTGTTTTTCTGCTTTAAACTCTAGGTACACATCAAAATGCATTACTGAGTTGAAAGAAGTGAATTCTGGTGCATGGTTTTAAATTCGCAGTCAGAAAAAAAATTACATCCATATCAACATTTTTATCAGCTCCGGACCTGTCGTTTTGGTCAAAAAATTAAAATTCTAAAAGTTCCTGTTTTTCTGCTTTAAACTCTAGGTACACATCAAAATGCATTACTGAGTTGAAAGAAGTTGATTCTGGTGCATGGTTTTGAAATCGCAGTCAGAAAAAAAAACCATCCTTATCAACATTTTTATCAGCTCCGGTCCTGTCGTTTTGGTCAAAAAATTAAAATTCTAAAAGCTCCTTTTTTTCTGCTTTACACTCTAGGTACACATCCAAAATGAATTACTGAGTTGAAAGAAGTTGATTCTGGTGCATGGTTTTGAAACCGCAGTCAGAAAAAAAATTACATCCATATCAACATTTTTATCAGCTCCGGACCTGTCGTTTTGGTCAAAAAATGAAAATTCTAAAAGTTCCTATTTTTCTGCTTTAAACTCTAGGTACACATCCAAAATGTATTACTGAGTTGAAAGAAGTTGATTCTGGTGCATGGTTTTGAAACCGCAGTCAGAAAAAAAATTACATCCATATCAACATTTTTATCAGCTCCGGTCCTGTTGTTTTGGTCAAAAAATGAAAATTCTAAAAGTTCCTGTTTTTCTGCTTTAAACTCTAGGTACACATCAAAATGCATTACTGAGTTGAAAGAAGTTGATTCTGGTGCATGGTTTTGAAACCGCAGTCAGAAAAAAAATTACATCCATATCAACATTTTTATCAGCTCCGGTCCTGTCGTTTTGGTCAAAAAATGAAAATTCTAAAAGTTCCTGTTTTTCTGTTGTAAACTCTAGGTACACATCAAAATGCATTACTGAGTTGAAAGCAGTGAATTCTGGTGCATGGTTTTGAAATCGCAGTCAGAAAAAAATTACATCCATATCAACATTTTTATCAGCTCCGGACCTGTCGTTTTGGTCAAAAAATGAAAAATCTAAAAGTTCCTGTTTTTCTGCTTTAAACTCTAGGTACACATCCAAAATGCATTACTGAGATGAAAGAAGTTGATTCTGGTGCATGGTTTTGAAATCGCAGTCAGAAAAAAGATAACATCCATATCAACATTTTTATCATCTCCGTTCCTGTCATTTTGGTCAAAAAATGAAAATTCTAAAAGTTCCTGTTTTTCTGCTTTAAACTCTAGGTACACATCCAAAATGCATTACTGAGTTGAAAGAAGTTGATTCTGGTGCATGGTTTTGAAACCGCAGTCAGAAAAAAAATTACATCCATATCAACATTTTTATCAGCTCCGGTCCTGTCGTTTTGGTCAAAAAATTAAAATTCTAAAAGTTCCTGTTTTTCTGCTTTAAACTCTAGGTACACATCCAAAATGAATTACTGAGTTGAAAGAAGTTGATTCTGGTGCATGGTTTTGAAACCGCAGTCAGAAAAAAAATTACATCCATATCAACATTTTTATCAGCTCCGGTCCTGTCGTTTTGGTCAAAAAATTAAAATTCTAAAAGTTCCTGTTTTTCTGCTTTAAACTCTAGGTACACATCAAAATGCATTACTGAGTTGAAAGCAGTGAATTCTGGTGCATGGTTTTGAAATCGCAGTCAGAAAAAAATTACATCCATATCAACATTTTTATCAGCTCCGGACCTGTCGTTTTGGTCAAAAAATGAAAAATCTAAAAGTTCCTGTTTTTCTGCTTTAAACTCTAGGTACACATCCAAAATGCATTACTGAGATGAAAGAAGTTGATTCTGGTGCATGGTTTTGAAATCGCAGTCAGAAAAAAGATAACATCCATATCAACATTTTTATCATCTCCGTTCCTGTCATTTTGGTCAAAAAATGAAAATTCTAAAAGTTCCTGTTTTTCTGCTTTAAACTCTAGGTACACATCCAAAATGCATTACTGAGTTGAAAGAAGTTGATTCTGGTGCATGGTTTTGAAACCGCAGTCAGAAAAAAAATTACATCCATATCAACATTTTTATCAGCTCCGGTCCTGTCGTTTTGGTCAAAAAATTAAAATTCTAAAAGTTCCTGTTTTTCTGCTTTAAACTCTAGGTACACATCCAAAATGAATTACTGAGTTGAAAGAAGTTGATTCTGGTGCATGGTTTTGAAACCGCAGTCAGAAAAAAAATTACATCCATATCAACATTTTTATCAGCTCCGGTCCTGTCGTTTTGGTCAAAAAATTAAAATTCTAAAAGTTCCTGTTTTTCTGCTTTAAACTCTAGGTACACATCCAAAATGAATTACTGAGTTGAAAGAAGTTGATTCTGGTGCATGGTTTTGAAACCGCAGTCAGAAAAAAAATTACATCCATATCAACATTTTTATCAGCTCCGGACCTGTCGTTTTGGTCAAAAAATGAAAATTCTAAAAGTTCCTATTTTTCTGCTTTAAACTCTAGGTACACATCCAAAATGTATTACTGAGTTGAAAGAAGTTGATTCTGGTGCATGGTTTTGAAACCGCAGTCAGAAAAAAAATTACATCCATATCAACATTTTTATCAGCTCCGGTCCTGTTGTTTTGGTCAAAAAATGAACATTCTAAAAGTTCCTGTTTTTCTGCTTTAAACTCTAGGTACACATCCAAAATGTATTACTGAGTTGAAAGTAGTTGATTCTGGTGCATGGTTTTGAAACCGCAGTCAGAAAAAAAATTACATCCATATCAACATTTTTATCAGCTCCGGACCTGTCGTTTTGGTCAAAAAATTAAAATTCTAAAAGTTCCTGTTTTTCTGCTTTAAACTCTAGGTACACATCAAAATGCATTACTGAGTTGAAAGAAGTGAATTCTGGTGCATGGTTTTATATTCGCAGTCAGAAAAAAAATTACATCCATATAAACATTTTTATCAGCTCCGGACCTGTCGTTTTGGTCAAAAAATGAAAATTCTAAAAGTTCCTGTTTTTCTGCTTTAAACTCTAGGTACACATCCAAAATGCATTACTGAGTTGAAAGAAGTTGATTCTGGTGCATGGTTTTGAAACCGCAGTCAGAAAAAAAATTACATCCATATCAACATTTTATCAGCTCCGGACCTGTCGTTTTGGTCAAAAAATGAAAATTCTAAAAGTTCCTGTTTTTCTGCTTTAAACTCTAGGTACACATCCAAAATGCATTACTGAGTTGAAAGAAGTGAATTCTGGTGCATGGTTTTGAAACTGCAGTCAGAAAAAAAATTACATCCATATCAACATTTTTATTAGCTCCGGACCTGTCGTTTTGGTAAAAAAAATGAAAATTCTAAAAGTTCCTGTTTTTCTGCTTTAAACTCTAGGTACACATCAAAATGCATTACTGAGTTGAAAGAAGTTGATTCTGGTGCATGGTTTTGAAATCGCAGTCAGAAAAAAAAACCATCCTTATCAACATTTTTATCAGCTCCGGTCCTGTCGTTTTGGTCAAAAAATTAAAATTCTAAAAGCTCCTGTTTTTCTGCTTTACACTCTAGGTACACATCCAAAATGAATTACTGAGTTGAAAGAAGTTGATTCTGGTGCATGGTTTTGAAACCGCAGTCAGAAAAAAAATTACATCCATATCAACATTTTTATCAGCTCCGGACCTGTCGTTTTGGTCAAAAAATGAAAATTCTAAAAGTTCCTATTTTTCTGCTTTAAACTCTAGGTACACATCCAAAATGTATTACTGAGTTGAAAGAAGTTGATTCTGGTGCATGGTTTTGAAACCGCAGTCAGAAAAAAAATTACATCCATATCAACATTTTTATCAGCTCCGGTCCTGTTGTTTTGGTCAAAAAATGAAAATTCTAAAAGTTCCTGTTTTTCTGCTTTAAACTCTAGGTACACATCAAAATGCATTACTGAGTTGAAAGAAGTGAATTCTGGTGCATGGTTTTGAAATCGCAGTCAGAAAAAAATTACATCCATATCAACATTTTTATCAGCTCCGGACCTGTCGTTTTGGTCAAAAAATGAAAAATCTAAAAGTTCCTGTTTTTCTGCTTTAAACTCCAGGTACACATCCAAAAAGCATTACTGAGTTGAAAGAAGTTGATTCTGGTGCATGGTTTTGAAACCGCAGTCAGAAAAAAAATTACATCAATATCAACATTTTTATCAGCTCCGGTCCTGTCGTTTTGGTCAAAAAATGAAAATTCTAAAAGTTCCTGTTTTTCTGCTGTAAACTCTAGGTACACATCAAAATGCATTACTGAGATGAAAGAAGTTGATTCTGAGGGAGAGGATACGGAAGGGGCGGTCGCATGTGAGAAGTGCGCTCGCCTCTCCAAGGCTGCTGTGAGGTCGGAGACTGGGACGCAAACAGCCTGAGCCCAGACTGCACTATCCGGCGCGAAACTGTAAGTGGCGTCCCGATATCTCGGAGCCGGGTGACTGCCTGGGGTAGACACTGCAGGTTGAGAACGGGTCGCCATAGTGTATTGGAAAGCGGAAGGCAGAAGGGACGCACGGAGCCCGGACATTACTTACCGGGAGAAGCAGACGCTGGTCCCGTGGCCACAGAACCGGGGGTCTGCCTTGCGTAGACGCCGCAGGTCGAGGACGGGCAGAAGCGTCTCACAGCAATCAGGAGGCAGAGAGACGTAAGGACTCCAGTGAGGAGGAAAAAGGGAAAAAAAAAAAAAGCGTGGAGTGTCGGGTGGACGCGGAGGGTGCACAGAGGCTGATACGGGAGCACAGGACAGAGACGCACAATATTGCGGCACGGGTCCTGAGAGCGGAGAGCAACGCCAGACCGCACAACCGAACCCACAGAGAGAGGGGGGAAAGGGAGGCCCTCGGAGCCGGGAGTCTGGGTAGCAGGCACTGCAGGCTGAGGAACTCCTTGGAGCCCAAGAACACGGACGGAAAGCGGGAAGAACGGAGCCAGGAAGCCCGGTGTTGGTGAGAGGGTTAATACCCCACACGCTTTTTACTTTTATGCTTTTTCTGTTTTATTTTTCCCCCCTCTGGCTGCACTCTCTAATCAGTGGACATAAGGGGGCAACCCCTGGGGATATATATTGTCCCTTTGAAATATAAATTAAGGGACTCTGCCTGACACTGAACCAGCCCGTGTATTTGCAGACATTTGTATATATATACGGAGATAAATGCAGGAATAAATGGCGTCCTATTACAGACAGGCGGGTGAAACAGAGGCTAAGATGAAGTAGAACCCAGTCAGAGGATGAGGTGACCCATACAATCCTCCCGTTATACCTTTACGACATCTTGATAAAATGAACTAAGTGTCATACCACTTGCAAAAGAGAACGCCCAATATAGTATACATAGGAGAGGCAGTGAATCTACCTCGGCCTGGTAGATATTTTTCCAAATGTCGAATAAAGGGCGCAGAAATCAAACCCAAGTCCAAACCCAAGATCAAACAACTTTTTTTTCAAAAAAGAAAAAACAAATTAATCAACAATCCCCCCCATCGGGGAATACCTCAATGCAATCATTAACTTCTGAGGAAGTGAAACAAGTATCAGAGACTGATCATTATGAAGTCCTGGCACAGAGGTTAATCTCTACATTTAAAGTGGAATTACGTGGAGCAGTACAGGAATTAAAAATAGAGATAAATTCATTAGGGTCCCGAATAGACACTCTTGAACGCAAAACAGATGAAACCTGTAATTATCAGGAGATATTACAACGAGAGGTTACAGATCTAAAAGAGGAGGTAACCTCTATGCGTGACCAGATCGAAGAATTGGAAAACCGAACGCGTAGAAACAATATACGCATACGGAACATTCCTGAAAACATTGAGGACGCGCAGCTCCCAGCGTACTTAAAGGGTTTTTTTAACTCTATTATACCAGAGTGCAAAGATGAAGAGTTACTTCTAGATCGGGCCCATAGATCACTCCGGAAGAAACCGGCACCTGATCAATTGCCTAGGGATGTGATATTGCGAATGCATTATTTTCATGTTAGGAACCGGTTCTTGGAGGCATGTAGGCGCTCGGGCCCTATTACCTATAAAGATTCCCAACTGCTTATATTTCAAGATATTGCACCTTCTACATTGAGGAAAAGAAGAGAGATGGGGCAGGTGACCAAAATTCTACAGGAACAGAAGATTCCATATAGATGGGGCTTCCCCTTCTCTCTCCAATTTACGTTTGAAGGGAAAAGGCATAATATAAGAAAGGTGGAAGAAGGCATAGAGGTTCTGAAGCAGAAGGACTTTGCCCCGAAATCGCTTCAGATACAAACAGGCCCCGAGCGGAGTATAGAAGAAAATCCCCCAAGACCAGAATGGTCAAAAACATGAAGATAGCCCAAAGTTAATGTCATGGAATGGAGATGGTCCCAAGGGTGTTGGGCTCTGAAAAGGCCATTCTATATTTGGACTTAAGCTAAAATAAGAAAATAGTTCTGATATATAAAGAAAGGAGGGGGGAGGGGGAGGGGAGGGACGGGGGGGGGAATTGTTATTAGGGGGTGATATGGGGGTTGTTTTTTCCTCTCTTTATAGTTTTGAGAATAATTAAAAGGCTTAAAATGTCTTAAATAAACAAGAAATTGTATGTAATGCGATGAATGACATATAAGCATTGTTTAGCGGAGATGAGAGGGTTTTTTTTTTTTTTCCTGTCTCTACACACTAATTATAGTTTAGAAGGACACGGACACGGTTTAGAATTATTATCTACAAAAATAGACACAATTGGAGTACATGAGCTCTTTGATGGGCTCTCATATAACACACAGCCACTAGTAAAAAAAAATTTTTTTTTTTTTTTTTTTTTCTCCTCACTAATTATAGTAAGAAAGACACGGACACTGATCAGGGTTAAAATTTCAATTAATATTTCTATACACACAACTACAGTTAGAAAGACACGAACACTGAATAGAATTAGGGCTAAATTATCATCCACACAAATAGACACAATTAGAGTACATGAGCTCTTTAATGGGCCTTCTCATAACACATATTCACTGGTAACCTTTTTTTTTTTTTTTTTTTTTTCTCTCTATCTCCCGCCCCCGTCTCCCATCGCTCTCCTACCACCAGGAGTTATGATTGGGGATAATTTGTTTTGTGCGGGTTGGATAAGGGCAGGGGAATGATAAACTAAATTGGTTAGTATAAGTAATAAAGAAGTATGATGGTACAGAGAAAATGAGAGTAAGGGTAAAATGAGAGGGGTCCCTCGTCCGAGTTGGACGGCTTATCCTCTCCCCAACCCGAGCAGCTAAAGGACACTGTGCAAAAGATGCCCAGTGCCCAGGTTAACTGCGGGAAGCCATATTTAAGACCTAATGGCAAGTTTTTGATGTTTAAAAAGACGTTATCTCGTCACATGTTGTGTTTAGTGATCTGGAATGTTAGATTTTTTGAATGTTTTTTGATTTATTTGGGTTTTCTTGTGTTACTTTTTTTTTGTGGATTGTATGTAAGGTATGCCCTCCCTGGATATACTAGTGGCAAGATAAGAGAAGTGTTATGACATTAAAAATTCTTTCACTTAACGTTAACGGGCTAAATTCGCCACGTAAAAGAACAATGGCAATTCAGCACTTTAAAAAGTCAAAAGCGCAAATTATATTTTTGCAGGAGACACACTTTAAGACAGAACACCCGTCTCTGTCTACTAGAGCTTATCCCACTGTCTTTTATTCAACCTCTAAAAAAAAAAACAAAGGGACAGCAATCTTATTGCATCAGTCATTGGCATATAAAATAGAACAATCATTCATGGACACATGGGGCCGATTTAGTATTGTGGTGGTTAATGTAAATGGGATCTATTTAACTCTGGCATCAGTCTATATCCCGAACCAAGAACACGGTAGTTTTTATAAGGAATTTTTGATTCGCCTAAATAAATTGGAAAAGGGCAAAGTTATTATAGGCGGGGACTTTAATGCAGTTCCGGATTTAAAAAAGGATAGAGGGGCTACCATTCCCCCAAGTAGAAACACAATTATGGAATCCCGGAGACTGGTAGAGGTAATCACAACAAATAGTCTGTTTGATGCATGGAGAACTTTGTACCCCATGGAGTGTGACTACACACATTTTTCTATCCCGCATAAAATACATTCGAGAATAGATCTGTTTCTAATAAATAACTGTACGCTACCTGACTTAAAGGAAGTAAAAAGCCGTACAGTGGTGTGGTCAGACCATAGCGAGGTACTGATGACACTAAGATTAATGCAAGGGCCCATCCCCCAGAGTAAATGGAGATTAAATTCGGCTCTTTTATTAAAAAAGGAACATATAATCCAGATAGAAACATATTTGAAAGAATATTTTGAGACCAATTATACGGAGGATGTAGCGGTAGCTACAATGTGGGCAGCCCATAAAGCTGTAATCAGAGGGCACTTTATCTCATTGGCTAATTCTCAAAAATTAAAAGACCAGAAAGCCTGTCGGGATCTGGAACAACAGATAGAAAGATTAAATGGCCTACATCAAAGGAACCCAAAGAAAAAGATCTATAGTAAATTGTTGAAGTTAAAAAGCCAACTCTATCAAATCCAGTCAACAAAAGCTGCTAAAACAATGAAGTGGCTGCAATATAAATTTTATGCAAAGGGAGATAAAGCGGATGCAATATTGGCTTCAAGACTTCGGGCCCAGAGGCAGCGTAACCGCATACTAGCCATAAAAGACACTCAGAATAACCTAATATACGATCCCCAAAAAATAGCACAGCTCTTTAGAGCCTACTATGAAGAACTATATAATATCCCTATAAGAGAACAGGAGGAAATGGCCAAAAATAAGTTGGATAATTTCTTTGCCCCATTAGTACTACCCCAGTTAACAGACCAGGATCGGCAACAGTTAAATAAGGAGATCACTATTGAAGAAATTAGCGGAGTAATTAAAAATCTAAAAAATAACTCAGCCCCAGGCCTCGATGGCTTATCGGCCATTTATTATAAAAAATTTTGTACCTTACTCACGCCACACTTAAAAACGCTATTCAATAAAATATTAGAGGGGGAAACTTTTGATATAGAGGCTGTGAAGGCGGAGATAATCCTACTTTCTAAACCAGGTAGAGACCCAACAATGTGTGGAAGCTATCGACCTATATCACTCCTAAATGTGGACCTTAAAGTTTTTTCAAAAATTTTGGCCAATCGCCTGTCTGGGGTGATCGCATGCTTGGTTCATCCTGATCAGGTTGGGTTCATCCCAGACAGGCAAGCCTGTGATAATATTAGAAAAGCTACTAATATCATAGATTATGTTGATAGAACAAAAAAACCCACAATGGTCATGAGCCTTGATGCCGAGAAGGCTTTTGACCGGGTATCATGGTCATATATGAACCAGACACTGAGCCGGTTTGGATTCGCGGGGACCTTTTTGACAGGATTGAACGCGCTATATGCAACGCCAGCAGCTATGGTGGTAGCAAATGGGATTAAATCAATACCATTCTTAATTAAGAATGGGACTAGGCAGGGTTGCCCACTTTCCCCCTTAATTTTTGCTCTTATGATTGAACCCTTAGCTGTAAAAATTCGAGAGGAGAGAGATCTCAGAGGGGTAGAAATAGGTGAGGAAGAATATAAAATCTCATTGTACGCGGACGATATTCTGCTTACATTAACAAACCCAGTCGGTTCCTTGGCCACCTTGTTCCAGATCCTACAGGATTTCAGAGATATCTCGAATTTTAAAATAAACAGGTCTAAGACAGAAGTTTTGGATATAAACCTGCCACAAGATATGAAAAACCAGATAGCCGGATTATATCATTTTGTTTGGAAAAAAAATAATCTGAAATATCTAGGAATATTTTTAACAAAACATTACAATAATCTTTTTCAAGCAAACTATCCTAGATTGATTAATGAACTACAAAAAGATATAAATAGGTGGGGAGAACTGTATATATCATGGTCAGGGAGGGCAAATGCATTAAAAATGAACGTGCTCCCGAGATTGCTGTACTTAATCCAGGCCCTTCCAATAGCAATTCCTAGTAGTACGATAAAAAATCTTCATAAGATGTTTACCCGTTTTCTGTGGGCGGGGAAAAAACCTAGGGTGAGACTGAAAATTTTACAAAATGCTAATAAAGAGGGCGGTTTGGGGGTCCCAAATATTCAAATGTATTACTTAGCGGCCCATCTGGCGCAGGCAATATTATGGCATTCTAACCCAGAGTCCAGAAGATGGGTCCAAGTGGAGTCGGAATTGCTGCAAATGCAGTCGGTCTCGACTCTCCTTTGGATTCCACGGAAACTGAGACCGAACATAATATGTAATTTTCCCACGATTACATTTACATTGAATATTTGGGATAGAATAACAAAAAAATTTGAACTACTTTCTAATCCTCCAAAATTGGTTCCTTTAAGGGATAATCCGAATTTCCCAGTGGGAAAAGATAAATCATATTTTAAGGATTGGGCAGGAAAGGATATTCTATTTATCAATGAATTAGCAGAGTCACAGATGTTCCCATCTTTCAGAGAGCTACAGGAGAAGTATAATCTATCCACAAACTGCTTTTACCAATTTTTACAATTAAGGAGTTTCTATGGTTCCATAACAAAGGGTTATCTACAGGAGAACAAGACAGTTGTGGAAACACTATGCCTTAAAAGGGCTCGCTCGAAAGGTCTGATTTCAACATTATACAGATTACTACTTAATCATAACAAACCAAGACGAGCAGCGCATGAAATGGCATGGGAACATGAGATGGGAATACAGCTGGAGAATAGAGAGTGGGATAAAATTAAACAAAATATAGTGTCGGTTTCGCCCTCAATTAGATACCGAGAAAATGCATATAAAATATACACCCGATGGTATATGACACCAATTAAATTGGCCCAAATGTTCCCAAATATGTCGGATGACTGTTGGAGGGAGTGTGGGCTGAGAGGCTCTATGACACATATCTTCTGGGGATGTCCCAAAATAAGGGAGATATCGAGATTTACACGGGAGTTGATTAAAAAGGTGTTGGGAATCCGAATACCAGAGGATCCTAGCTATTTTTTGTTACCGCAAAATATTCCTGGGATTTTAAAACACCAGCAAAAATTAGTATGGTTTATATGCGGGGCGGTAAAAATAAAGATTGCCCTTCATTGGAAATCAATAAATATCCCATCTAAACATGCGATTTTGGCATCAATTTGGGATATATATCACTTAGAATACCTAGCAAGCATTGTGGAGGATACATCTGGAATGTTTGGGAGGATCTGGGGCCCATGGCTTGAGTACAATGGTCTCCCTCCACCATATACATATGGGCATTGAGGGGACCAGGTGTACTCTGGTCGGATTAATAGGGTATAACTAAGGTAATTATGCCCTACCGTTATGAGACCATTGGGGGAGTAGAGTCAGGGGAATTGTGGAGGATATATTCTTGACCATGTTAATTTGTATAGAAGAAAAAGGGAGGGAGAACATATCGATGCAATCCACTATTATTTAGTCTATATTTTTTTTTTTTTTTTTTTCTTCTTTTTTTTTTTTTTTTTTTTTTTTTTGTGTCGTGGGATGGAAGGGCCGTCATAAAGATATTGAAATATGTATATGTATAAGAATATTACCAGTGGTAAATGTTGACGGGATGTAATTGTACTGTATGTATTGTGAAAAATTATGTAATAAAATTAAAATTTAAAAAAAAGAAAGAAGTTGATTCTGGTGCATGGTTTTGAAATCGCAGTCAGAAAAAAAATTACATCCATATCAACATTTTTATCAGCTCCGGACCTGTCGTTTTGGTCAAAAAATGAAAAATCTAAAAGTTCCTGTTTTTCTGCTTTAAACTCTAGGTACACATCCAAAATGCATTACTGAGATGAAAGAAGTTGATTCTGGTGCATGGTTTTGAAACCGCAGTCAGAAAAAAAATTACATCCATATCAACATTTTTATCAGCTCCGGTCCTGTTGTTTTGGTCAAAAAATGAAAATTTTAAAAGTTCCTGTTTTTCTGCTTTAAACTTTAGGTACACATCCAAAATGCATTACTCAGATGAAAGAAGTTGATTCTGGTGCATGGTTTTGAAACCGCAGTCAGAAAAAAAATTACAACCATATCAACATTTTTATCAGCTCCGGACCTGTCGTTTTGGTCAAAAAAATGAAAATTCTAAAAGTTCCTGTTTTTCTGCTTTAAACTCTAAGTACACATCCAAAATGCATTACTGAGTTGAAAGAAGTGAATTCTGGTGCATGGTTTTGAAATCGCAGTCAGAAAAAAATTACATCCATATCAACATTTTTATCAGCTCCGGACCTGTCGTTTTGGTCAAAAAATGAAAATTCTAAAAGTTCCTGTTTTTCTGCTTTAAACTCTAGGTACACATCCAAAATGCATTACTGAGTTGAAAGAAGTTGATTCTGGTGCATGGTTTTGAAACTGCAGTCAGAAAAAAAATTACATCCATATCAACATTTTATCAGCTCCGGACCTGTCGTTTTGGTCAAAAAATTAAAATTCTAAAAGTTCCTGTTTTTCTGCTTTAAACTCTAGGTACACATCAAAATGCATTACTGAGTTGAAAGAAGTGAATTCTGGTGCATGGTTTTATATTCGCAGTCAGAAAAAAAATTACATCCATATCAACATTTTTATCAGCTCCGGACCTGTCGTTTTGGTCAAAAAATGAAAATTCTAAAAGTTCCTGTTTTTCTGCTTTAAACTCTAAGTACACATCCAAAATGCATTACTGAGTTGAAAGAAGTGAATTCTGGTGCATGGTTTTGAAATCGCAGTCAGAAAAAAATTACATCCATATCAACATTTTTATCAGCTCCGGACCTGTCGTTTTGGTCAAAAAATTAAAATTCTAAAAGTTCCTGTTTTTCTGCTTTAAACTCTAGGTACACATCCAAAATGCATTACTGAGTTGAAAGAAGTTGATTCTGGTGCATGGTTTTGAAACTGCAGTCAGAAAAAAAATTACATCCATATCATTATTTTATCAGCTCCGGACCTGTCGTTTTGGTCAAAAAATTAAAATTCTAAAAGTTCCTGTTTTTCTGCTTTAAACTCTAGGTACACATCAAAATGCATTACTGAGTTGAAAGAAGTTGATTCTGGTGCATGGTTTTGAAACCGCAGTCAGAAAAAAAATTACATCCATATCAACATTTTATCAGCTCCGGACCTGTCGTTTTGGTCAAAAAATGAAAATTCTAAAAGTTCCTGTTTTTCTGCTTTAAACTCTAGGTACACATCCAAAATGCATTACTGAGTTGAAAGAAGTGAATTCTGGTGCATGGTTTTGAAATCGCAGTCAGAAAAAAAAAAAAACATCCTTATCAACATTTTTATCAGCTCCGGTCCTGTCGTTTTGGTCAAAAAATTAAAATTCTAAAAGTTCCTGTTTTTCTGCTTTAAACTCTAGGTACACATCCAAAATGAATTACTGAGTTGAAATAAGTTGATTCTGGTGCATGGTTTTGAAACCGCAGTCAGAAAAAAAATTACATCCATATCAACATTTTTATCAGCTCCGGACCTGTCGTTTTGGTCAAAAAATTTAAATTCTAAAAGTTCCTGTTTTTCTGCTTTAAACTCTAGGTACACATCAAAATGCATTACTGAGTTGAAAGAAGTGAATTCTGGTGCATGGTTTTATATTCGCAGTCAGAAAAAAAATTACATCCATATCAACATTTTTATCAGCTCCGGACCTGTCGTTTTGGTCAAAAAATGAAAATTCTAAAAGTTCCTATTTTTCTGCTTTAAACTCTAGGTACACATCCAAAATGTATTACTGAGTTGAAAGAAGTTGATTCTGGTGCATGGTTTTGAAACCGCAGTCAGAAAAAAAATTACATCCATATCAACATTTTTATCAGCTCCGGTCCTGTCGTTTTGGTCAAAAAATGAAAATTCTAAAAGTTCCTGTTTTTCTGCTGTAAACTCTAGGTACACATCAAAATGCATTACTGAGTTGAAAGAAGTGAATTCTGGTGCATGGTTTTGAAATCGCAGTCAGAAAAAAAATTACATCCATATCAACATTTTTATCAGCTCCGGACCTGTCGTTTTGGTCAAAAAATGAAAAATCTAAAAGTTCCTGTTTTTCTGCTTTAAACTCTAGGTACACATCCAAAATGCATTACTGAGATGAAAGAAGTTGATTCTGGTGCATGGTTTTGAAACCGCAGTCAGAAAAAAAATTACATCCATATCAACATTTTTATCAGCTCCGGACCTGTCGTTTTGGTCAAAAAATGAAAATTCTAAAAGTTCCTGTTTTTCTGCTTTAAACTCCAGGTACACATCCAAAAAGCATTACTGAGTTGAAAGAAGTTGATTCTGGTGCATGGTTTTGAAACTGCAGTCAGAAAAAAAATTACATCCATATCAACATTTTTATCATCTCCGAACCTGTCGTTTTGGTCAAAAAATTAAAATTCTAAAAGTTCCTGTTTTTCTGCTTTAAACTCTAGGTACACATCCAAAATGCATTACTGAGTTGAAAGAAGTGAATTCTGGTGCATGGTTTTGAAATCGCAGTCAGAAAAAAAATTACATCCATATCAACATTTTTATTAGCTCCGGACCTGTCGTTTTGGTAAAAAAATGAAAATTCTAAAAGTTCCTGTTTTTCTGCTTTAAACTCTAGGTACACATCCAAAATGCATTACTGAGTTGAAAGAAGTTGATTCTGGTGCATGGTTTTGAAACTGCAGTCAGAAAAAAAATTACATCCATATCAACATTTTATCAGCTCCGGACCTGTCGTTTTGGTCAAAAAATTAAAATTCTAAAAGTTCCTGTTTTTCTGCTTTAAACTCTAGGTACACATCAAAATGCATTACTGAGTTGAAAGAAGTTGATTCTGGTGCATGGTTTTGAAATCGCAGTCAGAAAAAAAAAACATCCTTATCAACATTTTTATCAGCTCCGGTCCTGTCGTTTTGGTCAAAAAATTAAAATTCTAAAAGCTCCTGTTTTTCTGCTTTACACTCTAGGTACACATCCAAAATGAATTACTGAGTTGAAAGAAGTTGATTCTGGTGCATGGTTTTGAAACCGCAGTCAGAAAAAAAATTACATCCATATCAACATTTTTATCAGCTCCGGACCTGTCGTTTTGGTCAAAAAATGAAAATTCTAAAAGTTCCTATTTTTCTGCTTTAAACTCTAGGTACACATCCAAAATGTATTACTGAGTTGAAAGAAGTTGATTCTGGTGCATGGTTTTGAAACCGCAGTCAGAAAAAAAATTACATCCATATCAACATTTTTATCAGCTCCGGTCCTGTTGTTTTGGTCAAAAAATGAACATTCTAAAAGTTCCTGTTTTTCTGCTTTAAACTCTAGGTACACATCCAAAATGTATTACTGAGTTGAAAGTAGTTGATTCTGGTGCATGGTTTTGAAACCGCAGTCAGAAAAAAAATTACATCCATATCAACATTTTTATCAGCTCCGGACCTGTCGTTTTGGTCAAAAAATTAAAATTCTAAAAGTTCCTGTTTTTCTGCTTTAAACTCTAGGTACACATCAAAATGCATTACTGAGTTGAAAGAAGTGAATTCTGGTGCATGGTTTTATATTCGCAGTCAGAAAAAAAATTACATCCATATCAACATTTTTATCAGCTCCGGACCTGTCGTTTTGGTCAAAAAATGAAAATTCAAAAACTTCCTGTTTTTCTGCTTTAAACTCTAGGTACACATCCAAAATGCATTACTGAGTTGAAAGAAGTGAATTCTGGTGCATGGTTTTGAAATCGCAGTCAGAAAAAAAATTACATCCATATCAACATTTTTATCAGCTCCGGACCTGTCGTTTTGGTCAAAAAATGAAAATTCTAAAAGTTCCTGTTTTTCTGCTTTAAACTCTAGGTACACATCCAAAATGCATTACTGAGTTGAAAGAAGTTGATTCTGGTGCATGGTTTTGAAACCGCAGTCAGAAAAAAAATTACATCCATATCAACATTTTATCAGCTCCGGACCTGTCGTTTTGGTCAAAAAATGAAAATTCTAAAAGTTCCTGTTTTTCTGCTTTAAACTCTAGGTACACATCCAAAATGCATTACTGAGTTGAAAGAAGTGAATTCTGGTGCATGGTTTTGAAATCGCAGTCAGAAAAAAAAAAAACATCCTTATCAACATTTTTATCAGCTCCGGTCCTGTCGTTTTGGTCAAAAAATTAAAATTCTAAAAGTTCCTGTTTTTCTGCTTTAAACTCTAG
Source organism: Crinia signifera (assembly GCF_055691185.1). Lineage (NCBI taxonomy): Eukaryota > Metazoa > Chordata > Amphibia > Anura > Myobatrachidae > Crinia > Crinia signifera. The sequence continues at coordinate 114,043,784 of NC_139226.1, read as the reverse complement.
GTACACATCCAAAATGAATTACTGAGTTGAAAGAAGTTGATTCTGGTGCATGGTTTTGAAACCGCAGTCAGAAAAAAAATTACATCCATATCAACATTTTTATCAGCTCCGGACCTGTCGTTTTGGTCAAAAAATGAAAATTCTAAAAGTTCCTGTTTTTCTGCTTTAAACTCTAGGTACACATCCAAAATGCATTACTGAGATGAAAGAAGTTGATTCTGGTGCATGGTTTTGAAACCGCAGTCAGAAAAAAAATTACATCCATATCAACATTTTTATCAGCTCCGGACCTGTCGTTTTGGTCAAAAAATGAAAATTTTAAAAGTTTCTGTTTTTCTGCTTTAAACTCCAGGTACACATCCAAAAAGCATTACTGAGTTGAAAGAAGTTGATTCTGGTGCATGGTTTTGAAACTGCAGTCAGAAAAAAAATTACATCCATATCAACATTTTTATCATCTCCGGACCTGTCGTTTTGGTCAAAAAATTAAAATTCTAAAAGTTCCTGTTTTTCTGCTTTAAACTCTAGGTACACATCCAAAATGCATTACTGAGTTGAAAGAAGTGAATTCTGGTGCATGGTTTTGAAATCGCAGTGAGAAAAAAAAAACATCCTTATCAACATTTTTATCAGCTCCGGTCCTGTCGTTTTGGTCAAAAAATTAAAATTCTAAAAGCTCCTGTTTTTCTGCTTTAAACTCTAGGTACACATCCAAAATGAATTACTGAGTTGAAAGAAGTTGATTCTGGTGCATGGTTTTGAAACCGCAGTCAGAAAAAAAATTACATCCATATCAACATTTTTATCAGCTCCGGACCTGTCGTTTTGGTCAAAAAATGAAAATTCTAAAAGTTCCTATTTTTCTGCTTTAAACTCTAGGTACACATCCAAAATGTATTACTGAGTTGAAAGAAGTTGATTCTGGTGCATGGTTTTGAAACCGCAGTCAGAAAAAAAATTACATCCATATCAACATTTTTATCAGCTCCGGTCCTGTTGTTTTGGTCAAAAAATGAAAATTCTAAAAGTTCCTGTTTTTCTGCTTTAAACTCTAGGTACACATCAAAATGCATTACTGAGTTGAAAGAAGTGAATTCTGGTGCATGGTTTTGAAATCGCAGTCAGAAAAAAATTACATCCATATCAACATTTTTATCAGCTCCGGACCTGTCGTTTTGGTCAAAAAATGAAAAATCTAAAAGTTCCTGTTTTTCTGCTTTAAACTCTAGGTACACATTTAAAATTCATTACTGAGATGAAAGAAGTTGATTCTGGTGCATGGTTTTGAAATCGCAGTCAGAAAAAAGATAACATCCATATCAACATTTTTATCATCTCCGTTCCTGTCATTTTGGTCAAAAAATGAAAATTCTAAAAGTTCCTGTTTTTCTGCTTTAAACTCTAGGTACACATCCAAAATGCATTACTGAGTTGAAAGAAGTTGATTCTGGTGCATGGTTTTGAAACCGCAGTCAGAAAAAAAATTACATCTATATCAACATTTTTATCAGCTCCGGTCCTGTCGTTTTGGTCAAAAAATTAAAATTCTAAAAGTTCCTGTTTTTCTGCTTTAAACTCTAGGTACACATCCAAAATGAATTACTGAGTTGAAAGAAGTTGATTCTGGTGCATGGTTTTGAAACCGCAGTCAGAAAAAAAAATACATCCATATCAACATTTTTATCAGCCCCGGACCTGTCGTTTTGGTCAAAAAATGAAAATTCTAAAAGTTCCTGTTTTTCTGCTTTAAACTCTAGGTACACATCCAAAATGCATTACTGAGTTGAAAGAAGTTGATTCTGGTGCATGGTTTTGAAACCGCAGTCAGAAAAAAAATTACATCCATATCAACATTTTATCAGCTCCGGACCTGTCGTTTTGGTCAAAAAATGAAAATTCTAAAAGTTCCTGTTTTTCTGCTTTAAACTCTAGGTACACATCCAAAATGCATTACTGAGTTGAAAATAGTTGATTCTGGTGCATGGTTTTGAAACCGCAGTCAGAAAAAAAATTACATCCATATCAACATTTTTATCAGCTCCGGACCTGTCGTTTTGGTCAAAAAATTAAAATTCTAAAAGTTTCTGTTTTTCTGCTTTAAACTCTAGGTACACATCAAAATGCATTACTGAGTTGAAAGAAGTGAATTCTGGTGCATGGTTTTATATTCGCAGTCAGAAAAAAAATTACATCCATATCAACATTTTTATCAGCTCCGGACCTGTCGTTTTGGTCAAAAAATGAAAATTCTAAAAGTTCCTGTTTTTCTGCTTTAAACTCTAGGTACACATCCAAAATGCATTACTGAGTTGAAAGAAGTTGATTCTGGTGCATGGTTTTGAAACCGCAGTCAGAAAAAAAATTACATCCATATCAACATTTTATCAGCTCCGGACCTGTCGTTTTGGTCAAAAAATGAAAATTCTAAAAGTTCCTGTTTTTCTGCTTTAAACTCCAGGTACACATCCAAAAAGCATTACTGAGATGAAAGAAGTTGATTCTGGTGCATGGTTTTGAAATCGCAGTCAGAAAAAAGATAACATCCATATCAACATTTTTATCATCTCCGTTCCTGTCATTTTGGTCAAAAAATGAAAATTCTAAAAGTTCCTGTTTTTCTGCTTTAAACTCTAGGTACACATCCAAAATGCATTACTGAGTTGAAAGAAGTTGATTCTGGTGCATGGTTTTGAAACCGCAGTCAGAAAAAAAATTACATCCATATCAACATTTTTATCAGCTCCGGTCCTGTCGTTTTGGTCAAAAAATTAAAATTCTAAAAGTTCCTGTTTTTCTGCTTTAAACTCTAGGTACACATCCAAAATGAATTACTGAGTTGAAAGAAGTTGATTCTGGTGCATGGTTTTGAAACCGCAGTCAGAAAAAAAAATACATCCATATCAACATTTTTATCAGCTCCGGACCTGTCGTTTTGGTCAAAAAATGAAAATTCTAAAAGTTCCTGTTTTTCTGCTTTAAACTCTAGGTACACATCCAAAATGTATTACTGAGTTGAAAGAAGTTGATTCTGGTGCATGGTTTTGAAACCGCAGTCAGAAAAAAAATTACATCCATATCAACATTTTATCAGCTCCGGACCTGTCGTTTTGGTCAAAAAATGAAAATTCTAAAAGTTCCTGTTTTTCTGCTTTAAACTCTAGGTACACATCCAAAATGCATTACTGAGTTGAAAGAAGTGAATTCTGGTGCATGGTTTTGAAATCGCAGTCAGAAAAAAAAAAACATCCTTATCAACATTTTTATCAGCTCCGGTCCTGTCGTTTTGGTCAAAAAATTAAAATTCTAAAAGTTCCTGTTTTTCTGCTTTAAACTCTAGGTACACATCCAAAATGAATTACTGAGTTGAAAGAAGTTGATTCTGGTGCATGGTTTTGAAACCGCAGTCAGAAAAAAAATTACATCCATATCAACATTTTTATCAGCTCCGGACCTGTCGTTTTGGTCAAAAAATGAAAATTCTAAAAGTTCCTGTTTTTCTGCTTTAAACTCTAGGTACACATCCAAAATGCATTACTGAGATGAAAGAAGTTGATTCTGGTGCATGGTTTTGAAACCGCAGTCAGAAAAAAAATTACATCCATATCAACATTTTTATCATCTCCGGACCTGTCGTTTTGGTCAAAAAATTAAAATACTAAAAGTTCATGTTTTTCTGCTTTAAACTCCAGGTACACATCCAAAAAGCATTACTGAGTTGAAAGAAGTTGATTCTGGTGCATGGTTTTGAAACTGCAGTCAGAAAAAAAATTACATCCATATCAACATTTTTATCATCTCCGGACCTGTCGTTTTGGTCAAAAAATTAAAATTCTAAAAGTTCCTGTTTTTCTGCTTTAAACTCTAGGTACACATCCAAAATGCATTACTGAGTTGAAAGAAGTGAATTCTGGTGCATGGTTTTGAAATCGCAGTCAGAAAAAAAATTACATCCATATCAACATTTTTATTAGCTCCGGACCTGTCGTTTTGGTAAAAAAATGAAAATTCTAAAAGTTCCTGTTTTTCTGCTTTAAACTCTAGGTACACATCCAAAATGCATTACTGAGTTGAAAGAAGTTGATTCTGGTGCATGGTTTTGAAACTGCAGTCAGAAAAAAAATTACATCCATATCAACATTTTATCAGCTCCGGACCTGTCGTTTTGGTCAAAAAATTAAAATTCTAAAAGTTCCTGTTTTTCTGCTTTAAACTCTAGGTACACATCCAAAATGCATTACTGAGTTGAAAGAAGTGAATTCTGGTGCATGGTTTTGAAATCGCAGTCAGAAAAAAAAACCATCCTTATCAACATTTTTATCAGCTCCGGTCCTGTCGTTTTGGTCAAAAAATTAAAATTCTAAAAGCTCCTGTTTTTCTGCTTTAAACTCTAGGTACACATCCAAAATGAATTACTGAGTTGAAAGAAGTTGATTCTGGTGCATGGTTTTGAAACCGCAGTCAGAAAAAAAATTACATCCATATCAACATTTTTATCAGCTCCGGACCTGTCGTTTTGGTCAAAAAATGAAAATTCTAAAAGTTCCTATTTTTCTGCTTTAAACTCTAGGTACACATCCAAAATGTATTACTGAGTTGAAAGAAGTTGATTCTGGTGCATGGTTTTGAAACCGAAGTCAGAAAAAAAATTACATCCATATCAACATTTTTATCAGCTCCGGTCCTGTTGTTTTGGTCAAAAAATGAAAATTCTAAAAGTTCCTGTTTTTCTGCTTTAAACTCTAGGTACACATCAAAATGCATTACTGAGTTGAAAGAAGTGAATTCTGGTTCATGGTTTTGAAATCGCAGTCAGAAAAAAATTACATCCATATCAACATTTTTATCAGCTCCGGACCTGTCGTTTTGGTAAAAAAATGAAAATTCTAAAAGTTCCTGTTTTTCTGCTTTAAACTCCAGGTACACATCCAAAAAGCATTACTGAGTTGAAAGAAGTGAATTCTGGTGCATGGTTTTATATTCGCAGTCAGAAAAAAAATTACATCCATATCAACATTTTTATCAGCTCCGGACCTGTCGTTTTGGTCAAAAAATGAAAATTCTAAAACTTCCTGTTTTTCTGCTTTAAACTCTAGGTACACATCCAAAATGCATTACTGAGTTGAAAGAAGTTGATTCTGGTGCATGGTTTTGAAACCGCAGTCAGAAAAAAATTACATCCATATCAACATTTTTATCAGCTCCGGACCTGTCGTTTTGGTCAAAAAATGAAAATTCTAAAAGTTCCTGTTTTTCTGCTTTAAACTCCAGGTACACATCCAAAAAGCATTACTGAGTTGAAAGAAGTTGATTCTGGTGCATGGTTTTGAAACTGCACTCAGAAAAAAAATTACATCCATATCAACATTTTTATCATCTCCGGACCTGTCGTTTTGGTCAAAAAATGAAAATTCTAAAAGTTCCTGTTTTTCTGCTTTAAACTCTAGGTACACATCCAAAATGCATTACTGAGTTGAAAGAAGTTGATTCTGGTGCATGGTTTTGAAACTGCAGTCAGAAAAAAAATTACATCCATATCAACATTTTATCAGCTCCGGACCTGTCGTTTTGGTCAAAAAATTAAAATTCTAAAAGTTCCTGTTTTTCTGCTTTAAACTCTAGGTACACATCCAAAATGCATTACTGAGTTGAAAGAAGTGAATTCTGGTGCATGGTTTTATATTCGCAGTCAGAAAAAAAATTACATCCATATCAACATTTTTATCAGCTCCGGACCTGTCGTTTTGGTCAAAAAATGAAAATTCTAAAACTTCCTGTTTTTCTGCTTTAAACTCTAGGTACACATCCAAAATGCATTACTGAGTTGAAAGAAGTGAATTCTGGTGCATGGTTTTGAAATCGCAGTCAGAAAAAAAATTACATCCATATCAACATTTTTATCAGCTCCGGACCTGTCGTTTTGGTCAAAAAATGAAAATTCTAAAAGTTCCTGTTTTTCTGCTTTAAACTCTAGGTACACATCCAAAATGCATTACTGAGTTGAAAGAAGTTGATTCTGGTGCATGGTTTTGAAACCGCAGTCAGAAAAAAAATTACATCCATATCAACATTTTATCAGCTCCGGACCTGTCGTTTTGGTCAAAAAATGAAAATTCTAAAAGTTCCTGTTTTTCTGCTTTAAACTCTAGGTACACATCCAAAATGCATTACTGAGTTGAAAGAAGTGAATTCTGGTGCATGGTTTTAAAATCGCAGTCAGAAAAAAAAAAAACATCCTTATCAACATTTTTATCAGCTTCGGTCCTGTCGTTTTGGTCAAAAAATGAAAATTCTAAAAGTTCCAGTTTTTCTGCTTTAAACTCTAGGTACACATCAAAATGCATTACTGAGTTGAAAGAAGTGAATTCTGGTGCATGGTTTTATATTCGCAGTCAGAAAAAAAATTACATCCATATCAACATTTTTATCAGCTCCGGACCTGTCGTTTTGGTCAAAAAATGAAAATTCTAAAACTTCCTGTTTTTCTGCTTTAAACTCTAGGTACACATCCAAAATGCATTACTGAGTTGAAAGAAGTGAATTCTGGTGCATGGTTTTGAAATCGCAGTCAGAAAAAAATTACATCCATATCAACATTTGTATCAGCTCCGGACCTGTCGTTTTGGTCAAAAAATGAAAATTCTAAAAGTTCCTGTTTTTCTGCTTTAAACTCTAGGTACACATCCAAAATGCATTACTGAGTTGAAAGAAGTGAATTCTGGTGCATGGTTTTGAAATCACAGTCAGAAAAAAAAACATCCTTATCAACATTTTTATCAGCTCCGGTCCTGTCGTTTTGGTCAAAAAATAAAAATTCTAAAAGTTCCTGTTTTTCTGCTTTAAACTCTAGGTACACATCCAAAATGCATTACTGAGTTGAAAGAAGTTGATTCTGGTGCATGGTTTTGAAACTGCAGTCAGAAAAAAAATTACATCCATATCAACATTTTATTAGCTCCGGACCTGTCGTTTTGGTCAAAAAATGAAAATTCTAAAAGTTCCTGTTTTTCTGCTTTAAACTCTAGGTACACATCCAAAATGCATTACTGAGTTGAAAGAAGTGAATTCTGGTGCATGGTTTTGAAATCACAGTCAGAAAAAAAAACATCCTTATCAACATTTTTATCAGCTCCGGACCTGTCGTTTTGGTCAAAAAATGAAAATTCTAAAAGTTCCTGTTTTTCTGCTTTAAACTCTAGGTACACATCCAAAATGCATTACTGAGATGAAAGAAGTTGATTCTGGTGCATGGTTTTGAAACCGCAGTCAGAAAAAAAATTACATCCATATCAACATTTTTATCATCTCCGGACCTGTCGTTTTGGTCAAAAAATGAAAATTCTAAAAGTTCCTGTTTTTCTGCTTTAAACTCCAGGTACACATCCAAAAAGCATTACTGAGTTGAAAGAAGTTGATTCTGGTGCATGGTTTTGAAACTGCAGTCAGAAAAAAAATTACATCCATATCAACATTTTTATCATCTCCGGACCTGTCGTTTTGGTCAAAAAATTAAAATTCTAAAAGTTCCTGTTTTTCTGCTTTAAACTCTAGGTACACATCCAAAATGCATTACTGAGTTGAAAGAAGTGAATTCTGGTGCATGGTTTTGAAATCGCAGTCAGAAAAAAAATTACATCCATATCAACATTTTTATTAGCTCCGGACCTGTCGTTTTGGTAAAAAAATGAAAATTCTAAAAGTTCCTGTTTTTCTGCTTTAAACTCTAGGTACACATCCAAAATGCATTACTGAGTTGAAAGAAGTTGATTCTGGTGCATGGTTTTGAAACTGCAGTCAGAAAAAAAATTACATCCATATCAACATTTTATCAGCTCCGGACCTGTCGTTTTGGTCAAAAAATTAAAATTCTAAAAGTTCCTGTTTTTCTGCTTTAAACTCTAGGTACACATCCAAAATGCATTACTGAGTTGAAAGAAGTGAATTCTGGTGCATGGTTTTGAAATCGCAGTCAGAAAAAAAAACCATCCTTATCAACATTTTTATCAGCTCCGGTCCTGTCGTTTTGGTCAAAAAATTAAAATTCTAAAAGCTCCTGTTTTTCTGCTTTAAACTCTAGGTACACATCCAAAATGAATTACTGAGTTGAAAGAAGTTGATTCTGGTGCATGGTTTTGAAACCGCAGTCAGAAAAAAAATTACATCCATATCAACATTTTTATCAGCTCCGGACCTGTCGTTTTGGTCAAAAAATGAAAATTCTAAAAGTTCCTATTTTTCTGCTTTAAACTCTAGGTACACATCCAAAATGTATTACTGAGTTGAAAGAAGTTGATTCTGGTGCATGGTTTTGAAACCGAAGTCAGAAAAAAAATTACATCCATATCAACATTTTTATCAGCTCCGGTCCTGTTGTTTTGGTCAAAAAATGAAAATTCTAAAAGTTCCTGTTTTTCTGCTTTAAACTCTAGGTACACATCAAAATGCATTACTGAGTTGAAAGAAGTGAATTCTGGTTCATGGTTTTGAAATCGCAGTCAGAAAAAAATTACATCCATATCAACATTTTTATCAGCTCCGGACCTGTCGTTTTGGTAAAAAAATGAAAATTCTAAAAGTTCCTGTTTTTCTGCTTTAAACTCTAGGTACACATCCAAAATGCATTACTGAGTTGAAAGAAGTTGATTCTGGTGCATGGTTTTGAAACCGCAGTCAGAAAAAAATTACATCCATATCAACATTTTTATCAGCTCCGGACCTGTCGTTTTGGTCAAAAAATGAAAATTCTAAAAGTTCCTGTTTTTCTGCTTTAAACTCCAGGTACACATCCAAAAAGCATTACTGAGTTGAAAGAAGTTGATTCTGGTGCATGGTTTTGAAACTGCACTCAGAAAAAAAATTACATCCATATCAACATTTTTATCATCTCCGGACCTGTCGTTTTGGTCAAAAAATGAAAATTCTAAAAGTTCCTGTTTTTCTGCTTTAAACTCTAGGTACACATCCAAAATGCATTACTGAGTTGAAAGAAGTTGATTCTGGTGCATGGTTTTGAAACTGCAGTCAGAAAAAAAATTACATCCATATCAACATTTTATCAGCTCCGGACCTGTCGTTTTGGTCAAAAAATTAAAATTCTAAAAGTTCCTGTTTTTCTGCTTTAAACTCTAGGTACACATCCAAAATGAATTACTGAGTTGAAAGAAGTGAATTCTGGTGCATGGTTTTATATTCGCAGTCAGAAAAAAAATTACATCCATATCAACATTTTTATCAGCTCCGGACCTGTCGTTTTGGTCAAAAAATGAAAATTCTAAAACTTCCTGTTTTTCTGCTTTAAACTCTAGGTACACATCCAAAATGCATTACTGAGTTGAAAGAAGTGAATTCTGGTGCATGGTTTTGAAATCGCAGTCAGAAAAAAAATTACATCCATATCAACATTTTTATCAGCTCCGGACCTGTCGTTTTGGTCAAAAAATGAAAATTCTAAAAGTTCCTGTTTTTCTGCTTTAAACTCTAGGTACACATCCAAAATGCATTACTGAGTTGAAAGAAGTTGATTCTGGTGCATGGTTTTGAAACCGCAGTCAGAAAAAAAATTACATCCATATCAACATTTTATCAGCTCCGGACCTGTCGTTTTGGTCAAAAAATGAAAATTCTAAAAGTTCCTGTTTTTCTGCTTTAAACTCTAGGTACACATCCAAAATGCATTACTGAGTTGAAAGAAGTGAATTCTGGTGCATGGTTTTAAAATCGCAGTCAGAAAAAAAAAAAACATCCTTATCAACATTTTTATCAGCTTCGGTCCTGTCGTTTTGGTCAAAAAATGAAAATTCTAAAAGTTCCTGTTTTTCTGCTTTAAACTCTAGGTACACATCAAAATGCATTACTGAGTTGAAAGAAGTGAATTCTGGTGCATGGTTTTATATTCGCAGTCAGAAAAAAAATTACATCCATATCAACATTTTTATCAGCTCCGGACCTGTCGTTTTGGTCAAAAAATGAAAATTCTAAAACTTCCTGTTTTTCTGCTTTAAACTCTAGGTACACATCCAAAATGCATTACTGAGTTGAAAGAAGTGAATTCTGGTGCATGGTTTTGAAATCGCAGTCAGAAAAAAATTACATCCATATCAACATTTGTATCAGCTCCGGACCTGTCGTTTTGGTCAAAAAATGAAAATTCTAAAAGTTCCTGTTTTTCTGCTTTAAACTCTAGGTACACATCCAAAATGCATTACTGAGTTGAAAGAAGTGAATTCTGGTGCATGGTTTTGAAATCACAGTCAGAAAAAAAAACATCCTTATCAACATTTTTATCAGCTCCGGTCCTGTCGTTTTGGTCAAAAAATAAAAATTCTAAAAGTTCCTGTTTTTCTGCTTTAAACTCTAGGTACACATCCAAAATGCATTACTGAGTTGAAAGAAGTTGATTCTGGTGCATGGTTTTGAAACTGCAGTCAGAAAAAAAATTACATCCATATCAACATTTTATTAGCTCCGGACCTGTCGTTTTGGTCAAAAAATGAAAATTCTAAAAGTTCCTGTTTTTCTGCTTTAAACTCTAGGTACACATCCAAAATGCATTACTGAGTTGAAAGAAGTGAATTCTGGTGCATGGTTTTGAAATCACAGTCAGAAAAAAAAACATCCTTATCAACATTTTTATCAGCTCCGGTCCTGTCGTTTTGGTCAAAAAATGAAAAATCTAAAAGTTCCTGTTTTTCTGCTTTAAACTCTAGGTACACATCCAAAATGCATTACTGAGATGAAAGAAGTTGATTCTGGTGCATGGTTTTGAAACCGCAGTCAGAAAAAAAATGACATCCATATCAACATTTTTATCAGCTCCGGACCTGTCGTTTTGGTCAAAAAATTAAAATTCTAAAAGTTCGTGTTTTTCTGCTTTAAACTCTAGGTACACATCCAAAATGTATTACTGAGTTGAAAGAAGTTGATTCTGGTGCATGGTTTTGAAACCGCAGTCAGAAAAAAAAATACATCCATATCAACATTTTTATCAGCTCTGAACCTGTCGTTTTGGTCAAAAAATGAAAATTCTAAAAGTTCCTGTTTTTCTGCTTTAAACTCTAGGTACACATCCAAAATGCATTACTGAGTTGAAAGAAGTTGATTCTGGTGCATGGTTTTGAAACCGCAGTCAGAAAAAAAATTACATCCATATCAACATTTTATCAGCTCCGGACCTGTCGTTTTGGTCAAAAAATGAAAATTCTAAAAGTTCCTGTTTTTCTGCTTTAAACTCTAGGTACACATCCAAAATGCATTACTGAGTTGAAAATAGTTGATTCTGGTGCATGGTTTTGAAACCGCAGTCAGAAAAAAAATTACATCCATATCAACATTTTTATCAGCTCCGGACCTGTCGTTTTGGTCAAAAAATTAAAATTCTAAAAGTTCCTGTTTTTCTGCTTTAAACTCTAGGTACACATCAAAATGCATTACTGAGTTGAAAGAAGTGAATTCTGGTGCATGGTTTTATATTCGCAGTCAGAAAAAAAATTACATCCATATCAACATTTTTATCAGCTCCGGACCTGTCGTTTTGGTCAAAAAATGAAAATTCTAAAAGTTCCTGTTTTTCTGCTTTAAACTCTAGGTACACATCCAAAATGCATTACTGAGTTGAAAGAAGTTGATTCTGGTGCATGGTTTTGAAACCGCAGTCAGAAAAAAAATTACATCCATATCAACATTTTATCAGCTCCGGACCTGTCGTTTTGGTCAAAAAATGAAAATTCTAAAAGTTCCTGTTTTTCTGCTTTAAACTCCAGGTACACATCCAAAAAGCATTACTGAGATGAAAGAAGTTGATTCTGGTGCATGGTTTTGAAATCGCAGTCAGAAAAAAGATAACATCCATATCAACATTTTTATCATCTCCGTTCCTGTCATTTTGGTCAAAAAATGAAAATTCTAAAAGTTCCTGTTTTTCTGCTTTAAACTCTAGGTACACATCCAAAATGCATTACTGAGTTGAAAGAAGTTGATTCTGGTGCATGGTTTTGAAACCGCAGTCAGAAAAAAAATTACATCCATATCAACATTTTTATCAGCTCCGGTCCTGTCGTTTTGGTCAAAAAATTAAAATTCTAAAAGTTCCTGTTTTTCTGCTTTAAACTCTAGGTACACATCCAAAATGAATTACTGAGTTGAAAGAAGTTGATTCTGGTGCATGGTTTTGAAACCGCAGTCAGAAAAAAAATACATCCATATCAACATTTTTATCAGCTCCGGACCTGTCGTTTTGGTCAAAAAATGAAAATTCTAAAAGTTCCTGTTTTTCTGCTTTAAACTCTAGGTACACATCCAAAATGTATTACTGAGTTGAAAGAAGTTGATTCTGGTGCATGGTTTTGAAACCGCAGTCAGAAAAAAAATTACATCCATATCAACATTTTATCAGCTCCGGACCTGTCGTTTTGGTCAAAAAATGAAAATTCTAAAAGTTCCTGTTTTTCTGCTTTAAACTCTAGGTACACATCCAAAATGCATTACTGAGTTGAAAGAAGTGAATTCTGGTGCATGGTTTTGAAATCGCAGTCAGAAAAAAAAAAAAACATCCTTATCAACATTTTTATCAGCTCCGGTCCTGTCGTTTTGGTCAAAAAATTAAAATTCTAAAAGTTCCTGTTTTTCTGCTTTAAACTCTAGGTACACATCCAAAATGAATTACTGAGTTGAAAGAAGTTGATTCTGGTGCATGGTTTTGAAACCGCAGTCAGAAAAAAAATTACATCCATATCAACATTTTTATCAGCTCCGGACCTGTCGTTTTGGTCAAAAAATGAAAATTCTAAAAGTTCCTGTTTTTCTGCTTTAAACTCTAGGTACACATCCAAAATGCATTACTAAGATGAAAGAAGTTGATTCTGGTGCATGGTTTTGAAACCGCAGTCAGAAAAAAAATTACATCCATATCAACATTTTTATCATCTCCGGACCTGTCGTTTTGGTCAAAAAATTAAAATACTAAAAGTTCATGTTTTTCTGCTTTAAACTCCAGGTACACATCCAAAAAGCATTACTGAGTTGAAAGAAGTTGATTCTGGTGCATGGTTTTGAAACTGCAGTCAGAAAAAAAATTACATCCATATCAACATTTTTATCATCTCCGGACCTGTCGTTTTGGTCAAAAAATTAAAATTCTAAAAGTTCCTGTTTTTCTGCTTTAAACTCTAGGTACACATCCAAAATGCATTACTGAGTTGAAAGAAGTGAATTCTGGTGCATGGTTTTGAAATCGCAGTCAGAAAAAAAATTACATCCATATCAACATTTTTATTAGCTCCGGACCTGTCGTTTTGGTAAAAAAATGAAAATTCTAAAAGTTCCTGTTTTTCTGCTTTAAACTCTAGGTACACATCCAAAATGCATTACTGAGTTGAAAGAAGTTGATTCTGGTGCATGGTTTTGAAACTGCAGTCAGAAAAAAAATTACATCCATATCAACATTTTATCAGCTCCGGACCTGTCGTTTTGGTCAAAAAATGAAAATTCTAAAAGTTCCTGTTTTTCTGCTTTAAACTCTAGGTACACATCCAAAATGCATTACTGAGTTGAAAGAAGTGAATTCTGGTGCATGGTTTTGAAATCGCAGTCAGAAAAAAAAACCATCCTTATCAACATTTTTATCAGCTCCGGTCCTGTCGTTTTGGTCAAAAAATTAAAATTCTAAAAGCTCCTGTTTTTCTGCTTTAAACTCTAGGTACACATCCAAAATGAATTACTGAGTTGAAAGAAGTTGATTCTGGTGCATGGTTTTGAAACCGCAGTCAGAAAAAAAATTACATCCATATCAACATTTTTATCAGCTCCGGACCTGTCGTTTTGGTCAAAAAATGAAAATTCTAAAAGTTCCTGTTTTTCTGCTTTAAACTCTAGGTACACATCAAAATGCATTACTGAGTTGAAAGAAGTGAATTCTGGTTCATGGTTTTGAAATCGCAGTCAGAAAAAAATTACATCCATATCAACATTTTTATCAGCTCCGGACCTGTCGTTTTGGTAAAAAAATGAAAATTCTAAAAGTTCCTGTTTTTCTGCTTTAAACTCTAGGTACACATCCAAAATGCATTACTGAGTTGAAAGAAGTTGATTCTGGTGCATGGTTTTGAAACCGCAGTCAGAAAAAAATTACATCCATATCAACATTTTTATCAGCTCCGGACCTGTCGTTTTGGTCAAAAAATGAAAATTCTAAAAGTTCCTGTTTTTCTGCTTTAAACTCCAGGTACACATCCAAAAAGCATTACTGAGTTGAAAGAAGTTGATTCTGGTGCATGGTTTTGAAACTGCACTCAGAAAAAAAATTACATCCATATCAACATTTTTATCATCTCCGGACCTGTCGTTTTGGTCAAAAAATGAAAATTCTAAAAGTTCCTGTTTTTCTGCTTTAAACTCTAGGTACACATCCAAAATGCATTACTGAGTTGAAAGAAGTTGATTCTGGTGCATGGTTTTGAAACTGCAGTCAGAAAAAAAATTACATCCATATCAACATTTTATCAGCTCCGGACCTGTCGTTTTGGTCAAAAAATTAAAATTCTAAAAGTTCCTGTTTTTCTGCTTTAAACTCTAGGTACACATCCAAAATGCATTACTGAGTTGAAAGAAGTGAATTCTGGTGCATGGTTTTATATTCGCAGTCAGAAAAAAAATTACATCCATATAAACATTTTTATCAGCTCCGGACCTGTCGTTTTGGTCAAAAAATGAAAATTCTAAAACTTCCTGTTTTTCTGCTTTAAACTCTAGGTACACATCCAAAATGCATTACTGAGTTGAAAGAAGTGAATTCTGGTGCATGGTTTTGAAATCGCAGTCAGAAAAAAAATTACATCCATATCAACATTTTTATCAGCTCCGGACCTGTCGTTTTGGTCAAAAAATGAAAATTCTAAAAGTTCCTGTTTTTCTGCTTTAAACTCTAGGTACACATCCAAAATGCATTACTGAGTTGAAAGAAGTTGATTCTGGTGCATGGTTTTGAAACCGCAGTCAGAAAAAAAATTACATCCATATCAACATTTTATCAGCTCCGGACCTGTCGTTTTGGTCAAAAAATGAAAATTCTAAAAGTTCCTGTTTTTCTGCTTTAAACTCTAGGTACACATCCAAAATGCATTACTGAGTTGAAAGAAGTGAATTCTGGTGCATGGTTTTAAAATCGCAGTCAGAAAAAAAAAAAACATCCTTATCAACATTTTTATCAGCTTCGGTCCTGTCGTTTTGGTCAAAAAATGAAAATTCTAAAAGTTCCTGTTTTTCTGCTTTAAACTCTAGGTACACATCAAAATGCATTACTGAGTTGAAAGAAGTGAATTCTGGTGCATGGTTTTATATTCGCAGTCAGAAAAAAAATTACATCCATATCAACATTTTTATCAGCTCCGGACCTGTCGTTTTGGTCAAAAAATGAAAATTCTAAAACTTCCTGTTTTTCTGCTTTAAACTCTAGGTACACATCCAAAATGCATTACTGAGTTGAAAGAAGTGAATTCTGGTGCATGGTTTTGAAATCGCAGTCAGAAAAAAATTACATCCATATCAACATTTGTATCAGCTCCGGACCTGTCGTTTTGGTCAAAAAATGAAAATTCTAAAAGTTCCTGTTTTTCTGCTTTAAACTCTAGGTACACATCCAAAATGCATTACTGAGTTGAAAGAAGTGAATTCTGGTGCATGGTTTTGAAATCACAGTCAGAAAAAAAAACATCCTTATCAACATTTTTATCAGCTCCGGTCCTGTCGTTTTGGTCAAAAAATAAAAATTCTAAAAGTTCCTGTTTTTCTGCTTTAAACTCTAGGTACACATCCAAAATGCATTACTGAGTTGAAAGAAGTTGATTCTGGTGCATGGTTTTGAAACTGCAGTCAGAAAAAAAATTACATCCATATCAACATTTTATTAGCTCCGGACCTGTCGTTTTGGTCAAAAAATGAAAATTCTAAAAGTTCCTGTTTTTCTGCTTTAAACTCTAGGTACACATCCAAAATGCATTACTGAGTTGAAAGAAGTGAATTCTGGTGCATGGTTTTGAAATCACAGTCAGAAAAAAAAACATCCTTATCAACATTTTTATCAGCTCCGGTCCTGTCGTTTTGGTCAAAAAATGAAAAATCTAAAAGTTCCTGTTTTTCTGCTTTAAACTCTAGGTACACATCCAAAATGCATTACTGAGATGAAAGAAGTTGATTCTGGTGCATGGTTTTGAAACCGCAGTCAGAAAAAAAATTACATCCATATCAACATTTTTATCAGCTCCGGACCTGTCGTTTTGGTCAAAAAATGAAAATTCTAAAAGTTCCTGTTTTTCTGCTTTAAACTCTAGGTACACATCCAAAATGCATTACTGAGATGAAAGAAGTTGATTCTGGTGCATGGTTTTGAAACCGCAGTCAGAAAAAAAATTACATCCATATCAACATTTTTATCATCTCCGGACCTGTCGTTTTGGTCAAAAAATGAAAATTCTAAAAGTTCCTGTTTTTCTGCTTTAAACTCCAGGTACACATCCAAAAAGCATTACTGAGTTGAAAGAAGTTGATTCTGGTGCATGGTTTTGAAACTGCAGTCAGAAAAAAAATTACATCCATATCAACATTTTTATCATCTCCGGACCTGTCGTTTTGGTCAAAAAATTAAAATTCTAAAAGTTCCTGTTTTTCTGCTTTAAACTCTAGGTACACATCCAAAATGCATTACTGAGTTGAAAGAAGTGAATTCTGGTGCATGGTTTTGAAATCGCAGTCAGAAAAAAAATTACATCCATATCAACATTTTTATTAGCTCCGGACCTGTCGTTTTGGTAAAAAAATGAAAATTCTAAAAGTTCCTGTTTTTCTGCTTTAAACTCTAGGTACACATCCAAAATGCATTACTGAGTTGAAAGAAGTTGATTCTGGTGCATGGTTTTGAAACTGCAGTCAGAAAAAAAATTACATCCATATCAACATTTTATCAGCTCCGGACCTGTCGTTTTGGTCAAAAAATTAAAATTCTAAAAGTTCCTGTTTTTCTGCTTTAAACTCTAGGTACACATCCAAAATGCATTACTGAGTTGAAAGAAGTGAATTCTGGTGCATGGTTTTGAAATCGCAGTCAGAAAAAAAAACCATCCTTATCAACATTTTTATCAGCTCCGGTCCTGTCGTTTTGGTCAAAAAATTAAAATTCTAAAAGCTCCTGTTTTTCTGCTTTAAACTCTAGGTACACATCCAAAATGAATTACTGAGTTGAAAGAAGTTGATTCTGGTGCATGGTTTTGAAACCGCAGTCAGAAAAAAAATTACATCCATATCAACATTTTTATCAGCTCCGGACCTGTCGTTTTGGTCAAAAAATGAAAATTCTAAAAGTTCCTATTTTTCTGCTTTAAACTCTAGGTACACATCCAAAATGTATTACTGAGTTGAAAGAAGTTGATTCTGGTGCATGGTTTTGAAACCGAAGTCAGAAAAAAAATTACATCCATATCAACATTTTTATCAGCTCCGGTCCTGTTGTTTTGGTCAAAAAATGAAAATTCTAAAAGTTCCTGTTTTTCTGCTTTAAACTCTAGGTACACATCAAAATGCATTACTGAGTTGAAAGAAGTGAATTCTGGTTCATGGTTTTGAAATCGCAGTCAGAAAAAAATTACATCCATATCAACATTTTTATCAGCTCCGGACCTGTCGTTTTGGTAAAAAAATGAAAATTCTAAAAGTTCCTGTTTTTCTGCTTTAAACTCTAGGTACACATCCAAAATGCATTACTGAGTTGAAAGAAGTTGATTCTGGTGCATGGTTTTGAAACCGCAGTCAGAAAAAAATTACATCCATATCAACATTTTTATCAGCTCCGGACCTGTCGTTTTGGTCAAAAAATGAAAATTCTAAAAGTTCCTGTTTTTCTGCTTTAAACTCCAGGTACACATCCAAAAAGCATTACTGAGTTGAAAGAAGTTGATTCTGGTGCATGGTTTTGAAACTGCACTCAGAAAAAAAATTACATCCATATCAACATTTTTATCATCTCCGGACCTGTCGTTTTGGTCAAAAAATGAAAATTCTAAAAGTTCCTGTTTTTCTGCTTTAAACTCTAGGTACACATCCAAAATGCATTACTGAGTTGAAAGAAGTTGATTCTGGTGCATGGTTTTGAAACTGCAGTCAGAAAAAAAATTACATCCATATCAACATTTTATCAGCTCCGGACCTGTCGTTTTGGTCAAAAAATTAAAATTCTAAAAGTTCCTGTTTTTCTGCTTTAAACTCTAGGTACACATCCAAAATGCATTACTGAGTTGAAAGAAGTGAATTCTGGTGCATGGTTTTATATTCGCAGTCAGAAAAAAAATTACATCCATATCAACATTTTTATCAGCTCCGGACCTGTCGTTTTGGTCAAAAAATGAAAATTCTAAAACTTCCTGTTTTTCTGCTTTAAACTCTAGGTACACATCCAAAATGCATTACTGAGTTGAAAGAAGTGAATTCTGGTGCATGGTTTTGAAATCGCAGTCAGAAAAAAAATTACATCCATATCAACATTTTTATCAGCTCCGGACCTGTCGTTTTGGTCAAAAAATGAAAATTCTAAAAGTTCCTGTTTTTCTGCTTTAAACTCTAGGTACACATCCAAAATGCATTACTGAGTTGAAAGAAGTTGATTCTGGTGCATGGTTTTGAAACCGCAGTCAGAAAAAAAATTACATCCATATCAACATTTTATCAGCTCCGGACCTGTCGTTTTGGTCAAAAAATGAAAATTCTAAAAGTTCCTGTTTTTCTGCTTTAAACTCTAGGTACACATCCAAAATGCATTACTGAGTTGAAAGAAGTGAATTCTGGTGCATGGTTTTAAAATCGCAGTCAGAAAAAAAAAAAACATCCTTATCAACATTTTTATCAGCTTCGGTCCTGTCGTTTTGGTCAAAAAATGAAAATTCTAAAAGTTCCTGTTTTTCTGCTTTAAACTCTAGGTACACATCAAAATGCATTACTGAGTTGAAAGAAGTGAATTCTGGTGCATGGTTTTATATTCGCAGTCAGAAAAAAAATTACATCCATATCAACATTTTTATCAGCTCCGGACCTGTCGTTTTGGTCAAAAAATGAAAATTCTAAAACTTCCTGTTTTTCTGCTTTAAACTCTAGGTACACATCCAAAATGCATTACTGAGTTGAAAGAAGTGAATTCTGGTGCATGGTTTTGAAATCGCAGTCAGAAAAAAATTACATCCATATCAACATTTTATCAGCTCCGGTCCTGTTGTTTTGGTCAAAAAATGAAAATTCTAAAAGTTCCTGTTTTTCTGCTTTAAACTCTAGGTACACATCCAAAATGTATTACTGAGTTGAAAGAAGTTGATTCTGGTGCATGGTTTTGAAACTGCAGTCAGAAAAAAAATTACATCCATATCAACATTTTATCAGCTCCGGACCTGTCGTTTTGGTCAAAAAATTAAAATTCTAAAAGTTCCTGTTTTTCTGCTTTAAACTCTAGGTACACATCCAAAATGCATTACTGAGTTGAAAGAAGTGAATTCTGGTGCATGGTTTTGAAATCGCAGTCAGAAAAAAAAAACATCCTTATCAACATTTTTATCAGCTCCGGTCCTGTCGTTTTGGTCAAAAAATTAAAATTCTAAAAGTTCCTGTTTTTCTGCTTTAAACTCTAGGTACACATCCAAAATGAATTACTGAGTTGAAAGAAGTTGATTCTGGTGCATGGTTTTGAAACCGCAGTCAGAAAAAAAATTACATCCATATCAACATTTTTATCAGCTCCGGACCTGTCGTTTTGGTCAAAAAATGAAAATTCTAAAAGTTCCTATTTTTTTGCTTTAAACTCTAGGTACACATCCAAAATGTATTACTGAGTTGAAAGAAGTTGATTCTGGTGCATGGTTTTGAAACCGCAGTCAGAAAAAAAATTACATCCATATCAACATTTTTATCAGCTCCGGTCCTGTTGTTTTGGTCAAAAAATGAAAATTCTAAAAGTTCCTGTTTTTCTGCTTTAAACTCTAGGTACACATCCAAAATGTATTACTGAGTTGAAAGAAGTTGATTCTGGTGCATGGTTTTGAAACCGCAGTCAGAAAAAAAATTACATCAATATCAACATTTTTATCAGCTCCGGTCCTGTCGTTTTGGTCAAAAAATGAAAATTCTAAAAGTTCCTGTTTTTCTGTTGTAAACTCTAGGTACACATCAAAATGCATTACTGAGTTGAAAGCAGTGAATTCTGGTGCATGGTTTTGAAATCGCAGTCAGAAAAAAAATTACATCCATATCAACATTTTTATCAGCTCCGGACCTGTCGTTTTGGTCAAAAAATGAAAAATCTAAAAGTTCCTGTTTTTCTGCTTTAAACTCTAGGTACACATCCAAAATGCATTACTGAGATAAAAGAAGTTGATTCTGGTGCATGGTTTTGAAACCGCAGTCAGAAAAAAATTACATCCATATCAACATTTTTATCAGCTCCGGACCTGTCGTTTTGGTCAAAAAATGAAAATTCTAAAAGTTCCTGTTTTTCTGCTTTAAACTCCAGGTACACATCCAAAAAGCATTACTGAGTTGAAAGAAGTTGATTCTGGTGCATGGTTTTGAAACTGCACTCAGAAAAAAAATTACATCCATATCAACATTTTTATCATCTCCGGACCTGTCGTTTTGGTCAAAAAATGAAAATTCTAAAAGTTCCTGTTTTTCTGCTTTAAACTCTAGGTACACATCCAAAATGCATTACTGAGTTGAAAGAAGTTGATTCTGGTGCATGGTTTTGAAACTGCAGTCAGAAAAAAAATTACATCCATATCAACATTTTATCAGCTCCGGACCTGTCGTTTTGGTCAAAAAATTAAAATTCTAAAAGTTCCTGTTTTTCTGCTTTAAACTCTAGGTACACATCCAAAATGCATTACTGAGTTGAAAGAAGTGAATTCTGGTGCATGGTTTTGAAATCGCAGTCAGAAAAAAAAAACATCCTTATCAACTTTTTTATCAGCTCCGGTCCTGTCGTTTTGGTCAAAAAATTAAAATTCTAAAAGTTCCTGTTTTTCTGCTTTAAACTCTAGGTACACATCCAAAATGAATTACTGAGTTGAAAGAAGTTGATCCTGGTGCATGGTTTTGAGACCGCAGTCAGAAAAAAAATTACATCCATATCAACATTTTTATTAGCTCCGGACCTGTCGTTTTGGTTAAAAAATTAAAATTCTAAAAGTTCCTATTTTTCTGCTATAAACTCTAGGTACACATCCAAAATGTATTACTGAGTTGAAAGAAGTTGATTCTGGTGCATGGTTTTGAAACCGCAGTCAGAAAAAAAAATTACATCCATATCAACATTTTTATCAGCTCCGGTCCTGTTGTTTTGGTCAAAAAATGAAATTTCTAAAAGTTCCTGTTTTTCTGCTTTAAACTCCAGGTACACATCCAAAAAGCATTACTGAGTTGAAAGAAGTTGATTCTGGTGCATGGTTTTGAAACTGCACTCAGAAAAAAAATTACATCCATATCAACATTTTTATCAACTCCGGACCTGTCGTTTTGGTCAAAAAATGAAAATTCTAAAAGTTCCTGTTTTTCTGCTTTAAACTCTAGGTACACATCCAAAATGCATTACTGAGTTGAAAGAAGTTGATTCTGGTGCATGGTTTTGAAACTGCAGTCAGAAAAAAAAATTACATCCATATCAACATTTTATCAGCTCCGGACCTGTCGTTTTGGTCAAGAAATTAAAATTCTAAAAGTTCCTGTTTTTCTGCTTTAAACTCTAGGTACACATCCAAAATGCATTACTGAGTTGAAAGAAGTGAATTCTGGTGCATGGTTTTGAAATCGCAGTCAGAAAAAAAAAAACATCCTTATCAACATTTTTATCAGCTCCGGTCCTGTCGTTTTGGTCAAAAAATTAAAATTCTAAAAGTTCCTGTTTTTCTGCTTTAAACTCTAGGTACACATCCAAAATGAATTACTGAGTTGAAAGAAGTTGATTCTGGTGCATGGTTTTGAAACCGCAGTCAGAAAAAAAATTACATCCATATCAACATTTTTATCAGCTCCGGACCTGTCGTTTTGGTCAAAAAATTAAAATTCTAAAAGTTCCTATTTTTCTGCTGTAAACTCTAGGTACACATCCAAAATGCATTACTGAGATAAAAGAAGTTGATTCTGGTGCATGGTTTTGAAACCGCAGTCAGAAAAAAATTACATCCATATCAACATTTTTATCAGCTCCGGACCTGTCGTTTTGGTCAAAAAATGAAAATTCTAAAAGTTCCTGTTTTTCTGCTTTAAACTCTAGGTACACATCCAAAATGCATTACTGAGTTGAAAGAAGTTGATTCTGGTGCATGGTTTTGAAACTGCAGTCAGAAAAAAAATTACATCCATATCAACATTTTATCAGCTCCGGACCTGTCGTTTTGGTCAAAAAATTAAAATTCTAAAAGTTCCTGTTTTTCTGCTTTAAACTCTAGGTACACATCCAAAATGAATTACTGAGTTGAAAGAAGTTGATTCTGGTGCATGGTTTTGAAACCGCAGTCAGAAAAAAAATTACATCCATATCAACATTTTTATTAGCTCCGGACCTGTCGTTTTGGTTAAAAAATTAAAATTCTAAAAGTTCCTATTTTTCTGCTATAAACTCTAGGTACACATCCAAAATGTATTACTGAGTTGAAAGAAGTTGATTCTGGTGCATGGTTTTGAAACCGCAGTCAGAAAAAAAAATTACATCCATATCAACATTTTTATCAGCTCCGGTCCTGTTGTTTTGGTCAAAAAATGAAAATTCTAAAAGTTCCTGTTTTTCTGCTTTAAACTCTAGGTACACATCCAAAATTTATTACTGAGTTGAAAGAAGTTGATTCTGGTTCATGGTTTTGAACCCGCAGTCAGAAAAAAAATTACATCCATATCAACATTTTTATCAGCTCCGGTCCTGTTGTTTTGGTCAAAAAATGAAAATTCTAAAAGTTCCTGTTTTTCTGCTTTAAACTCTAGGTACACATCAAAATGCATTACTGAGTTGAAAGAAGTGAATTCTGGTGCATGGTTTTATATTCGCAGTCAGAAAAAAAATTACATCCATATCAACATTTTTATCAGCTCCGGACCTGTCGTTTTGGTCAAAAAATGAAAATTCTAAAAGTTCCTGTTTTTCTGCTTTAAACTCTAGGTACACATCCAAAATGCATTACTGAGTTGAAAGAAGTTGATTCTGGTGCATGGTTTTGAAACTGCAGTCAGAAAAAAAATTACATCCATATCAACATTTTATCAGCTCCGGACCTGTCGTTTTGGTCAAAAAATGAAAATTCTAAAAGTTCCTGTTTTTCTGCTTTAAACTCTAGGTACACATCCAAAATGCATTACTGAGTTGAAAGAAGTGAATTCTGGTGCATGGTTTTGAAATCGCAGTCAGAAAAAAAAAAAACATCCTTATCAACATTTTTATCAGCTCCGGTCCTGTCGTTTTGGTCAAAAAATTAAAATTCTAAAAGTTCCTGTTTTTCTGCTTTAAACTCTAGGTACACATCCAAAATGAATTACTGAGTTGAAAGAAGTTGATTCTGGTGCATGGTTTTGAAACCGCAGTCAGAAAAAAATTACATCCATATCAACATTTTTATCAGCTCCGAACCTGTCGTTTTGGTCAAAAATGAAAATTCTAAAAGTTCCTGTTTTTCTGCTTTAAACTCTAGGTACACATCCAAAATGTATTACTGAGTTGAAAGAAGTTGATTCTGGTGCATGGTTTTGAAACCGCAGTCAGAAAAAAAATTACATCCATATCAACATTTTTATCAGCTCCGGACCTGTCGTTTTGGTCAAAAAATGAAAATTCTAAAAGTTCCTGTTTTTCTGCTTTAAACTCCAGGTACACATCCAAAAAGCATTACTGAGTTGAAAGAAGTTGATTCTTGTGCATGGTTTTGAAACTGCAGTCAGAAAAAAAATTACATCCATATCAACATTTTTATCATCTCCGGACCTGTCGTTTTCGTCAAAAAATGAAAATTCTAAAAGTTCCTGTTTTTCTGCTTTAAACTCTAGGTACACATCCAAAATGCATTACTGAGTTGAAAGAAGTTGATTCTGGTGCATGGTTTTGAAACTGCAGTCAGAAAAAAAATTACATCCATATCAACATTTTTATCAGCTCCGGTCCTGTTGTTTTGGTCAAAAAATGAAAATTCTAAAAGTTCCTGTTTTTCTGCTTTAAACTCCAGGTACACATCCAAAAAGCATTACTGAGTTGAAAGAAGTTGATTCTGGTGCATGGTTTTGAAACTGCACTCAGAAAAAAAATTACATCCATATCAACATTTTTATCAACTCCGGACCTGTCGTTTTGGTCAAAAAATGAAAATTCTAAAAGTTCCTGTTTTTCTGCTTTAAACTCTAGGTACACATCCAAAATGCATTACTGAGTTGAAAGAAGTTGATTCTGGTGCATGGTTTTGAAACTGCAGTCAGAAAAAAAATTACATCCATATCAACATTTTATCAGCTCCGGACCTGTCGTTTTGGTCAAAAAATTAAAATTCTAAAAGTTCCTGTTTTTCTGCTTTAAACTCTAGGTACACATCCAAAATGCATTACTGAGTTGAAAGAAGTGAATTCTGGTGCATGGTTTTGAAATCGCAGTCAGAAAAAAAAAACATCCTTATCAACATTTTTATCAGCTCCGGTCCTGTCGTTTTGGTCAAAAAATTAAAATTCTAAAAGTTCCTGTTTTTCTGCTTTAAACTCTAGGTACACATCCAAAATGAATTACTGAGTTGAAAGAAGTTGATTCTGGTGCATGGTTTTGAAACCGCAGTCAGAAAAAAAATTACATCCATATCAACATTTTTATCAGCTCCGGACCTGTCGTTTTGGTCAAAAAATGAAAATTCTAAAAGTTCCTATTTTTTTGCTTTAAACTCTAGGTACACATCCAAAATGTATTACTGAGTTGAAAGAAGTTGATTCTGGTGCATGGTTTTGAAACCGCAGTCAGAAAAAAAATTACATCCATATCAACATTTTTATCAGCTCCGGTCCTGTTGTTTTGGTCAAAAAATGAAAATTCTAAAAGTTCCTGTTTTTCTGCTTTAAACTCTAGGTACACATCCAAAATGTATTACTGAGTTGAAAGAAGTTGATTCTGGTGCATGGTTTTGAAACCGCAGTCAGAAAAAAAATTACATCCATATCAACATTTTTATCAGCTCCGGTCCTGTTGTTTTGGTCAAAAAATGAAAATTCTAAAAGTTCCTGTTTTTCTGCTTTAAACTCTAGGTACACATCCAAAAAGCATTACTGAGTTGAAAGAAGTTGATTCTTGTGCATGGTTTTGAAACTGCAGTCAGAAAAAAAATTACATCCATATCAACATTTTTATCATCTCCGGACCTGTCGTTTTCGTCAAAAAATGAAAATTCTAAAAGTTCCTGTTTTTCTGCTTTAAACTCTAGGTACACATCCAAAATGCATTACTGAGTTGAAAGAAGTTGATTCTGGTGCATGGTTTTGAAACTGCAGTCAGAAAAAAAATTACATCCATATCAACATTTTATCAGCTCCGGACCTGTCGTTTTGGTCAAAAAATTAAAATTCTAAAAGTTCCTGTTTTTCTGCTTTAAACTCTAGGTACACATCCAAAATGCATTACTGAGTTGAAAGAAGTGAATTCTGGTGCATGGTTTTGAAATCGCAGTCATAAAAAACAAACATCCTTATCAACTTTTTTATCAGCTCCGGTCCTGTCGTTTTGGTCAAAAAATTAAAATTCTAAAAGTTCCTGTTTTTCTGCTTTAAACTCTAGGTACACATCCAAAATGAATTACTGAGTTGAAAGAAGTTGATTCTGGTGCATGGTTTTGAAACCGCAGTCAGAAAAAAAATTACATCCATATCAACATTTTTCTCAGCTCCGGACCTGTCGTTTTGGTCAAAAAATGAAAATTCTAAAAGTTCCTATTTTTCTGCTTTAAACTCTAGGTACACTTCCAAAATGTATTACTGAGTTGAAAGAAGTTGATTCTGGTGCATGGTTTTGAAACCGCAGTCAGAAAAAAAATTACATCCATATCAACATTTTTATCAGCTCCGGTCCTGTTGTTTTGGTCAAAAAATGAAAATTCTAAAAGTTCCTGTTTTTCTGCTTTAAACTCTAGGTACACATCCAAAATGTATTACTGAGTTGAAAGAAGTTGATTCTGGTGCATGGTTTTGAAACCGCAGTCAGAAAAAAAATTACATCCATATCAACATTTTTATCAGCTCCGGAACTGTCGTTTTGGTCAAAAAATAAAAATTCTAAAAGTTCCTTTTTTTCTGCTTTAAACTCTAGGTACACATCCAAAATGTATTACTGAGTTGAAAGAAGTTGATTCTGGTGCATGGTTTTGAAACCGCAGTCAGAAAAAAAATTACATCCATATCAACATTTTTATCAGCTCCGGACCTGTCGTTTTGGTCAAAAAATGAAAATTCTAAAAGTTCCTTTTTTTCTGCTTTAAACTCTAGGTACACATCCAAAATGTATTACTGAGTTGAAAGAAGTTGATTCTGGTGCATGGTTTTGAAACCGCAGTCAGAAAAAAAATTACATCCATATCAACATTTTTATCAGCTCCGGTCCTGTTGTTTTGGTCAAAAAATGAAAATTCTAAAAGTTCCTGTTTTTCTGCTTTAAACTCCAGGTACACATCCAAAAAGCATTACTGAGTTGAAAGAAGTTGATTCTGGTGCATGGTTTTGAAACTGCACTCAGAAAAAAAATTACATCCATATCAACATTTTTATCAACTCCGGACCTGTCGTTTTGGTCAAAAAATGAAAATTCTAAAAGTTCCTGTTTTTCTGCTTTAAACTCTAGGTACACATCCAAAATGCATTACTGAGTTGAAAGAAGTTGATTCTGGTGCATGGTTTTGAAACTGCAGTCAGAAAAAAAATTACATCCATATCAACATTTTATCAGCTCCGGACCTGTCGTTTTGGTCAAAAAATTAAAATTCTAAAAGTTCCTGTTTTTCTGCTTTAAACTCTAGGTACACATCCAAAATGCATTACTGAGTTGAAAGAAGTGAATTCTGGTGCATGGTTTTGAAATCGCAGTCAGAAAAAAAAACATCCTTATCAACATTTTTATCAGCTCCGGTCCTGTCGTTTTGGTCAAAAAATTAAAATTCTAAAAGTTCCTGTTTTTCTGCTTTAAACTCTAGGTACACATCCAAAATGAATTACTGAGTTGAAAGAAGTTGATTCTGGTGCATGGTTTTGAAACCGCAGTCAGAAAAAAAATTACATCCATATCAACATTTTTATCAGCTCCGGACCTGTCGTTTTGGTCAAAAAATGAAAATTCTAAAAGTTCCTTTTTTTCTGCTTTAAACTCTAGGTACACATCCAAAATGTATTACTGAGTTGAAAGAAGTTGATTCTGGTGCATGGTTTTGAAACCGCAGTCAGAAAAAAAATTACATCCATATCAACATTTTTATCAGCTCCGGACCTGTCGTTTTGGTCAAAAAATGAAAATTCTAAAAGTTCCTGTTTTTCTGCTTTAAACTCTAGGTACACATCCAAAATGCATTACTGAGTTGAAAGAAGTGAATTCTGGTGCATGGTTTTATATTCGCAGTCAGAAAAAAAATTACATCCATATCAACATTTTTCTCAGCTCCGGACCTGTCGTTTTGGTCAAAAAATGAAAATTCTAAAAGTTCCTATTTTTCTGCTTTAAACTCTAGGTACACTTCCAAAATGTATTACTGAGTTGAAAGAAGTTGATTCTGGTGCATGGTTTTGAAACCGCAGTCAGAAAAAAAATTACATCCATATCAACATTTTTATCAGCTCCGGTCCTGTTGTTTTGGTCAAAAAATGAAAATTCTAAAAGTTCCTGTTTTTCTGCTTTAAACTCTAGGTACACATCCAAAATGTATTACTGAGTTGAAAGAAGTTGATTCTGGTGCATGGTTTTGAAACCGCAGTCAGAAAAAAAATTACATCCATATCAACATTTTTATCAGCTCCGGAACTGTCGTTTTGGTCAAAAAATAAAAATTCTAAAAGTTCCTTTTTTTCTGCTTTAAACTCTAGGTACACATCCAAAATGTATTACTGAGTTGAAAGAAGTTGATTCTGGTGCATGGTTTTGAAACCGCAGTCAGAAAAAAAATTACATCCATATCAACATTTTTATCAGCTCCGGACCTGTCGTTTTGGTCAAAAAATGAAAATTCTAAAAGTTCCTTTTTTTCTGCTTTAAACTCTAGGTACACATCCAAAATGTATTACTGAGTTGAAAGAAGTTGATTCTGGTGCATGGTTTTGAAACCGCAGTCAGAAAAAAAATTACATCCATATCAACATTTTTATCAGCTCCGGTCCTGTTGTTTTGGTCAAAAAATGAAAATTCTAAAAGTTCCTGTTTTTCTGCTTTAAACTCCAGGTACACATCCAAAAAGCATTACTGAGTTGAAAGAAGTTGATTCTGGTGCATGGTTTTGAAACTGCACTCAGAAAAAAAATTACATCCATATCAACATTTTTATCAACTCCGGACCTGTCGTTTTGGTCAAAAAATGAAAATTCTAAAAGTTCCTGTTTTTCTGCTTTAAACTCTAGGTACACATCCAAAATGCATTACTGAGTTGAAAGAAGTTGATTCTGGTGCATGGTTTTGAAACTGCAGTCAGAAAAAAAATTACATCCATATCAACATTTTATCAGCTCCGGACCTGTCGTTTTGGTCAAAAAATTAAAATTCTAAAAGTTCCTGTTTTTCTGCTTTAAACTCTAGGTACACATCCAAAATGCATTACTGAGTTGAAAGAAGTGAATTCTGGTGCATGGTTTTGAAATCGCAGTCAGAAAAAAAAACATCCTTATCAACATTTTTATCAGCTCCGGTCCTGTCGTTTTGGTCAAAAAATTAAAATTCTAAAAGTTCCTGTTTTTCTGCTTTAAACTCTAGGTACACATCCAAAATGAATTACTGAGTTGAAAGAAGTTGATTCTGGTGCATGGTTTTGAAACCGCAGTCAGAAAAAAAATTACATCCATATCAACATTTTTATCAGCTCCGGACCTGTCGTTTTGGTCAAAAAATGAAAATTCTAAAAGTTCCTTTTTTTCTGCTTTAAACTCTAGGTACACATCCAAAATGTATTACTGAGTTGAAAGAAGTTGATTCTGGTGCATGGTTTTGAAACCGCAGTCAGAAAAAAAATTACATCCATATCAACATTTTTATCAGCTCCGGACCTGTCGTTTTGGTCAAAAAATGAAAATTCTAAAAGTTCCTGTTTTTCTGCTTTAAACTCTAGGTACACATCCAAAATGTATTACTGAGTTGAAAGAAGTTGATTCTGGTGCATGGTTTTGAAACCGCAGTCAGAAAAAAAAATACATCCATATCAACATTTTTATCAGCTCTGAACCTGTCGTTTTGGTCAAAAAATGAAAATTCTAAAAGTTCCTGTTTTTCTGCTTTAAACTCTAGGTACACATCCAAAATGTATTACTGAGTTGAAAGAAGTTGATTCTGGTGCATGGTTTTGAAACCGCAGTCAGAATAAAAATTACATCAATATCAACATTTTTATCAGCTCCGGTCCTGTCGTTTTGGTCAAAAAATGAAAATTCTAAAAGATCCTGTTTTTCTGCTTTAAACTCTAGGTACACATCAAAATGCATTACTGAGTTGAAAGAAGTGAATTCTGGTGCATGGTTTTGAAATCGCAGTCAGAAAAAAAATTACATCCATATCAACATTTTTATCAGCTCCGGACCTGTCGTTTTGGTCAAAAAATGAAAAATCTAAAAGTTACTGTTTTTCTGCTTTAAACTCTAGGTACACATCCAAAATGCATTACTGAGATGAAAGAAGTTGATTCTGGTGCATGGTTTTGAAACCGCAGTCAGAAAAAAAATTACATCCATATCAACATTTTTATCAGCTCCGGTCCTGTTGTTTTGGTCAAAAAATGAAAATTCTAAAAGTTCCTGTTTTTCTGCTTTAAACTCTAGGTACACATCCAAAATGTATTACTGAGTTGAAAGAAGTTGATTCTGGTGCATGGTTTTGAAACCGCAGTCAGAAAAAAAATTACAACCATATCAACATTTTTATCAGCTCCGGACCTGTCGTTTTGGTCAAAAAAATGAAAATTCTAAAAGTTCCTGTTTTTCTGCTTTAAACTCTAAGTACACATCCAAAATGCATTACTCAGTTGAAAGAAGTGAATTCTGGTGCATGGTTTTGAAATCGCAGTCAGAAAAAAATTACATCCATATCAACATTTGTATCAGCTCCGGACCTGTCGTTTTGGTCAAAAAATGAAAATTCTAAAAGTTCCTGTTTTTCTGCTTTAAACTCTAGGTACACATCCAAAATGCATTACTGAGTTGAAAGAAGTGAATTCTGGTGCATGGTTTTGAAATCACAGTCAGAAAAAAAAACATCCTTATCAACATTTTTATCAGCTCCGGTCCTGTCGTTTTGGTCAAAAAATAAAAATTCTAAAAGTTCCTGTTTTTCTGCTTTAAACTCTAGGTACACATCCAAAATGTATTACTGAGTTGAAAGAAGTTGATTCTGGTGCATGGTTTTGAAACCGCAGTCAGAAAAAAAATTACATCCATATCAACATTTTTTTCAGCTCCGGACCTGTCTTTTTGGTCAAAAAATGAAAATTCTAAAAGTTCCTGTTTTTCTGCTTTAAACTCTAGGTACACATCCAAAATGCATTACTGAGTTGAAAGAAGTTGATACTGGTGCATGGTTTTGAAACTGCAGTCAGAAAAAAAAATTACATCCATATCAACATTTTATCAGCTCCGGACCTGTCGTTTTGGTCAAAAAATGAAAATTCTAAAAGTTCCTGTTTTCCTGCTTTAAACTCTAGGTACACATCCAAAATGCATTACTGAGTTGAAAGAAGTGAATTCTGGTGCATGGTTTTGAAATCGCAGTCAGAACAAAAAAAAAAACATCCTTATCAACATTTTTATCAGCTCCGGTCCTGTCGTTTTGGTCAAAAAATTAAAATTCTAAAAGTTCCTGTTTTTCTGCTTTAAACTCTAGGTACACATCCAAAATGCATTACTGAGTTGAAAGAAGTTGATTCTGGTGCATGGTTTTGAAACCGCAGTCAGAAAAAAAATTACATCCATATCAACATTTTTATCAGCTCCGGACCTGTCGTTTTGGTCCAAAATTGAAAATTCTAAAAGTTCCTGTTTTTCTGCTTTAAACTCTAGGTACACATCCAAAATGCATTAATGAGTTGAAAGAAGTGAATTCTGGTGCATGGTTTTGAAATCGCAGTCAGAAAAAAAATTACATCCATATCAACATTTTTATCAGCTCCGGACCTGTCGTTTTGGTCAAAAAATGAAAATTCTAAAAGTTCCTGTTTTTATGCTTTAAACTCTAGGTACACATCCAAAATGTATTACTGAGTTGAAAGAAGTTGATTCTGGTGCATGGTTTTGAAACCGCAGTCAGAAAAAAAATTACATCCATATCAACATTTTTATCAGCTCTGGACCTGTCGTTTTGGTCAAAAAATGAAAATTCTAAAAGTTCCTGTTTTTCTGCTTTAAACTCTAGGTACACATCCAAAATGTATTACTGAGTTGAAAGAAGTTGATTCTGGTGCATGGTTTTGAAACCGCAGTCAGAAAAAAAATTACATCCATATCAACATTTTTATCAGCTCCGGTCCTGTTGTTTTGGTCAAAAAATGAAAATTCTAAAAGTTCCTGTTTTTCTGCTTTAAACTCTAGGTACACATCCAAAATGTATTACTGAGTTGAAAGAAGTTGATTCTGGTGCATGGTTTTGAAACTGCAGTCAGAAAAAAAATTACATCCATATCAACATTTTATCAGCTCCGGACCTGTCGTTTTGGTCAAAAAATTAAAATTCTAAAAGTTCCTGTTTTTCTGCTTTAAACTCTAGGTACACATCCAAAATGCATTACTGAGTTGAAAGAAGTGAATTCTGGTGCATGGTTTTGAAATCGCAGTCAGAAAAAAAAAACATCCTTATCAACATTTTTATCAGCTCCGGTCCTGTCGTTTTGGTCAAAAAATTAAAATTCTAAAAGTTCCTGTTTTTCTGCTTTAAACTCTAGGTACACATCCAAAATGAATTACTGAGTTGAAAGAAGTTGATTCTGGTGCATGGTTTTGAAACCGCAGTCAGAAAAAAAATTACATCCATATCAACATTTTTATCAGCTCCGGACCTGTCGTTTTGGTCAAAAAATGAAAATTCTAAAAGTTCCTATTTTTTTGCTTTAAACTCTAGGTACACATCCAAAATGTATTACTGAGTTGAAAGAAGTTGATTCTGGTGCATGGTTTTGAAACCGCAGTCAGAAAAAAAATTACATCCATATCAACATTTTTATCAGCTCCGGTCCTGTTGTTTTGGTCAAAAAATGAAAATTCTAAAAGTTCCTGTTTTTCTGCTTTAAACTCTAGGTACACATCCAAAATGTATTACTGAGTTGAAAGAAGTTGATTCTGGTGCATGGTTTTGAAACCGCAGTCAGAAAAAAAATTACATCAATATCAACATTTTTATCAGCTCCGGTCCTGTCGTTTTGGTCAAAAAATGAAAATTCTAAAAGTTCCTGTTTTTCTGTTGTAAACTCTAGGTACACATCAAAATGCATTACTGAGTTGAAAGCAGTGAATTCTGGTGCATGGTTTTGAAATCGCAGTCAGAAAAAAAATTACATCCATATCAACATTTTTATCAGCTCCGGACCTGTCGTTTTGGTCAAAAAATGAAAAATCTAAAAGTTCCTGTTTTTCTGCTTTAAACTCTAGGTACACATCCAAAATGCATTACTGAGATAAAAGAAGTTGATTCTGGTGCATGGTTTTGAAACCGCAGTCAGAAAAAAATTACATCCATATCAACATTTTTATCAGCTCCGGACCTGTCGTTTTGGTCAAAAAATGAAAATTCTAAAAGTTCCTGTTTTTCTGCTTTAAACTCCAGGTACACATCCAAAAAGCATTACTGAGTTGAAAGAAGTTGATTCTGGTGCATGGTTTTGAAACTGCACTCAGAAAAAAAATTACATCCATATCAACATTTTTATCATCTCCGGACCTGTCGTTTTGGTCAAAAAATGAAAATTCTAAAAGTTCCTGTTTTTCTGCTTTAAACTCTAGGTACACATCCAAAATGCATTACTGAGTTGAAAGAAGTTGATTCTGGTGCATGGTTTTGAAACTGCAGTCAGAAAAAAAATTACATCCATATCAACATTTTATCAGCTCCGGACCTGTCGTTTTGGTCAAAAAATTAAAATTCTAAAAGTTCCTGTTTTTCTGCTTTAAACTCTAGGTACACATCCAAAATGCATTACTGAGTTGAAAGAAGTGAATTCTGGTGCATGGTTTTGAAATCGCAGTCAGAAAAAAAAAACATCCTTATCAACTTTTTTATCAGCTCCGGTCCTGTCGTTTTGGTCAAAAAATTAAAATTCTAAAAGTTCCTGTTTTTCTGCTTTAAACTCTAGGTACACATCCAAAATGAATTACTGAGTTGAAAGAAGTTGATCCTGGTGCATGGTTTTGAGACCGCAGTCAGAAAAAAAATTACATCCATATCAACATTTTTATTAGCTCCGGACCTGTCGTTTTGGTTAAAAAATTAAAATTCTAAAAGTTCCTATTTTTCTGCTATAAACTCTAGGTACACATCCAAAATGTATTACTGAGTTGAAAGAAGTTGATTCTGGTGCATGGTTTTGAAACCGCAGTCAGAAAAAAAAATTACATCCATATCAACATTTTTATCAGCTCCGGTCCTGTTGTTTTGGTCAAAAAATGAAATTTCTAAAAGTTCCTGTTTTTCTGCTTTAAACTCCAGGTACACATCCAAAAAGCATTACTGAGTTGAAAGAAGTTGATTCTGGTGCATGGTTTTGAAACTGCACTCAGAAAAAAAATTACATCCATATCAACATTTTTATCAACTCCGGACCTGTCGTTTTGGTCAAAAAATGAAAATTCTAAAAGTTCCTGTTTTTCTGCTTTAAACTCTAGGTACACATCCAAAATGCATTACTGAGTTGAAAGAAGTTGATTCTGGTGCATGGTTTTGAAACTGCAGTCAGAAAAAAAAATTACATCCATATCAACATTTTATCAGCTCCGGACCTGTCGTTTTGGTCAAGAAATTAAAATTCTAAAAGTTCCTGTTTTTCTGCTTTAAACTCTAGGTACACATCCAAAATGCATTACTGAGTTGAAAGAAGTGAATTCTGGTGCATGGTTTTGAAATCGCAGTCAGAAAAAAAAAAACATCCTTATCAACATTTTTATCAGCTCCGGTCCTGTCGTTTTGGTCAAAAAATTAAAATTCTAAAAGTTCCTGTTTTTCTGCTTTAAACTCTAGGTACACATCCAAAATGAATTACTGAGTTGAAAGAAGTTGATTCTGGTGCATGGTTTTGAAACCGCAGTCAGAAAAAAAATTACATCCATATCAACATTTTTATCAGCTCCGGACCTGTCGTTTTGGTCAAAAAATTAAAATTCTAAAAGTTCCTATTTTTCTGCTGTAAACTCTAGGTACACATCCAAAATGCATTACTGAGATAAAAGAAGTTGATTCTGGTGCATGGTTTTGAAACCGCAGTCAGAAAAAAATTACATCCATATCAACATTTTTATCAGCTCCGGACCTGTCGTTTTGGTCAAAAAATGAAAATTCTAAAAGTTCCTGTTTTTCTGCTTTAAACTCTAGGTACACATCCAAAATGCATTACTGAGTTGAAAGAAGTTGATTCTGGTGCATGGTTTTGAAACTGCAGTCAGAAAAAAAATTACATCCATATCAACATTTTTATTAGCTCCGGACCTGTCGTTTTGGTTAAAAAATTAAAATTCTAAAAGTTCCTATTTTTCTGCTATAAACTCTAGGTACACATCCAAAATGTATTACTGAGTTGAAAGAAGTTGATTCTGGTGCATGGTTTTGAAACCGCAGTCAGAAAAAAAAATTACATCCATATCAACATTTTTATCAGCTCCGGTCCTGTTGTTTTGGTCAAAAAATGAAAATTCTAAAAGTTCCTGTTTTTCTGCTTTAAACTCTAGGTACACATCCAAAATTTATTACTGAGTTGAAAGAAGTTGATTCTGGTTCATGGTTTTGAACCCGCAGTCAGAAAAAAAATTACATCCATATCAACATTTTTATCAGCTCCGGTCCTGTTGTTTTGGTCAAAAAATGAAAATTCTAAAAGTTCCTGTTTTTCTGCTTTAAACTCTAGGTACACATCAAAATGCATTACTGAGTTGAAAGAAGTGAATTCTGGTGCATGGTTTTATATTCGCAGTCAGAAAAAAAATTACATCCATATCAACATTTTTATCAGCTCCGGACCTGTCGTTTTGGTCAAAAAATGAAAATTCTAAAAGTTCCTGTTTTTCTGCTTTAAACTCTAGGTACACATCCAAAATGCATTACTGAGTTGAAAGAAGTTGATTCTGGTGCATGGTTTTGAAACTGCAGTCAGAAAAAAAATTACATCCATATCAACATTTTATCAGCTCCGGACCTGTCGTTTTGGTCAAAAAATGAAAATTCTAAAAGTTCCTGTTTTTCTGCTTTAAACTCTAGGTACACATCCAAAATGCATTACTGAGTTGAAAGAAGTGAATTCTGGTGCATGGTTTTGAAATCGCAGTCAGAAAAAAAAAAAACATCCTTATCAACATTTTTATCAGCTCCGGTCCTGTCGTTTTGGTCAAAAAATTAAAATTCTAAAAGTTCCTGTTTTTCTGCTTTAAACTCTAGGTACACATCCAAAATGAATTACTGAGTTGAAAGAAGTTGATTCTGGTGCATGGTTTTGAAACCGCAGTCAGAAAAAAATTACATCCATATCAACATTTTTATCAGCTCCGAACCTGTCGTTTTGGTCAAAAATGAAAATTCTAAAAGTTCCTGTTTTTCTGCTTTAAACTCTAGGTACACATCCAAAATGTATTACTGAGTTGAAAGAAGTTGATTCTGGTGCATGGTTTTGAAACCGCAGTCAGAAAAAAAATTACATCCATATCAACATTTTTATCAGCTCCGGACCTGTCGTTTTGGTCAAAAAATGAAAATTCTAAAAGTTCCTGTTTTTCTGCTTTAAACTCCAGGTACACATCCAAAAAGCATTACTGAGTTGAAAGAAGTTGATTCTTGTGCATGGTTTTGAAACTGCAGTCAGAAAAAAAATTACATCCATATCAACATTTTTATCATCTCCGGACCTGTCGTTTTCGTCAAAAAATGAAAATTCTAAAAGTTCCTGTTTTTCTGCTTTAAACTCTAGGTACACATCCAAAATGCATTACTGAGTTGAAAGAAGTTGATTCTGGTGCATGGTTTTGAAACTGCAGTCAGAAAAAAAATTACATCCATATCAACATTTTATCAGCTCCGGACCTGTCGTTTTGGTCAAAAAATTAAAATTCTAAAAGTTCCTGTTTTTCTGCTTTAAACTCTAGGTACACATCCAAAATGCATTACTGAGTTGAAAGAAGTGAATTCTGGTGCATGGTTTTGAAATCGCAGTCATAAAAAACAAACATCCTTATCAACTTTTTTATCAGCTCCGGTCCTGTCGTTTTGGTCAAAAAATTAAAATTCTAAAAGTTCCTGTTTTTCTGCTTTAAACTCTAGGTACACATCCAAAATGAATTACTGAGTTGAAAGAAGTTGATTCTGGTGCATGGTTTTGAAACCGCAGTCAGAAAAAAAATTACATCCATATCAACATTTTTATCAGCTCCGGTCCTGTTGTTTTGGTCAAAAAATGAAAATTCTAAAAGTTCCTGTTTTTCTGCTTTAAACTCTAGGTACACATCCAAAATGTATTACTGAGTTGAAAGAAGTTGATTCTGGTGCATGGTTTTGAAACCGCAGTCAGAAAAAAAATTACATCCATATCAACATTTTTATCAGCTCCGGAACTGTCGTTTTGGTCAAAAAATAAAAATTCTAAAAGTTCCTTTTTTTCTGCTTTAAACTCTAGGTACACATCCAAAATGTATTACTGAGTTGAAAGAAGTTGATTCTGGTGCATGGTTTTGAAACCGCAGTCAGAAAAAAAATTACATCCATATCAACATTTTTATCAGCTCCGGACCTGTCGTTTTGGTCAAAAAATGAAAATTCTAAAAGTTCCTTTTTTTCTGCTTTAAACTCTAGGTACACATCCAAAATGTATTACTGAGTTGAAAGAAGTTGATTCTGGTGCATGGTTTTGAAACCGCAGTCAGAAAAAAAATTACATCCATATCAACATTTTTATCAGCTCCGGTCCTGTTGTTTTGGTCAAAAAATGAAAATTCTAAAAGTTCCTGTTTTTCTGCTTTAAACTCCAGGTACACATCCAAAAAGCATTACTGAGTTGAAAGAAGTTGATTCTGGTGCATGGTTTTGAAACTGCACTCAGAAAAAAAATTACATCCATATCAACATTTTTATCAACTCCGGACCTGTCGTTTTGGTCAAAAAATGAAAATTCTAAAAGTTCCTGTTTTTCTGCTTTAAACTCTAGGTACACATCCAAAATGCATTACTGAGTTGAAAGAAGTTGATTCTGGTGCATGGTTTTGAAACTGCAGTCAGAAAAAAAATTACATCCATATCAACATTTTATCAGCTCCGGACCTGTCGTTTTGGTCAAAAAATTAAAATTCTAAAAGTTCCTGTTTTTCTGCTTTAAACTCTAGGTACACATCCAAAATGCATTACTGAGTTGAAAGAAGTGAATTCTGGTGCATGGTTTTGAAATCGCAGTCAGAAAAAAAAAACATCCTTATCAACATTTTTATCAGCTCCGGTCCTGTCGTTTTGGTCAAAAAATTAAAATTCTAAAAGTTCCTGTTTTTCTGCTTTAAACTCTAGGTACACATCCAAAATGAATTACTGAGTTGAAAGAAGTTGATTCTGGTGCATGGTTTTGAAACCGCAGTCAGAAAAAAAATTACATCCATATCAACATTTTTATCAGCTCCGGACCTGTCGTTTTGGTCAAAAAATGAAAATTCTAAAAGTTCCTATTTTTTTGCTTTAAACTCTAGGTACACATCCAAAATGTATTACTGAGTTGAAAGAAGTTGATTCTGGTGCATGGTTTTGAAACCGCAGTCAGAAAAAAAATTACATCCATATCAACATTTTTATCAGCTCCGGTCCTGTTGTTTTGGTCAAAAAATGAAAATTCTAAAAGTTCCTGTTTTTCTGCTTTAAACTCTAGGTACACATCCAAAATGTATTACTGAGTTGAAAGAAGTTGATTCTGGTGCATGGTTTTGAAACCGCAGTCAGAAAAAAAATTACATCCATATCAACATTTTTATCAGCTCCGGTCCTGTTGTTTTGGTCAAAAAATGAAAATTCTAAAAGTTCCTGTTTTTCTGCTTTAAACTCTAGGTACACATCCAAAAAGCATTACTGAGTTGAAAGAAGTTGATTCTTGTGCATGGTTTTGAAACTGCAGTCAGAAAAAAAATTACATCCATATCAACATTTTTATCATCTCCGGACCTGTCGTTTTCGTCAAAAAATGAAAATTCTAAAAGTTCCTGTTTTTCTGCTTTAAACTCTAGGTACACATCCAAAATGCATTACTGAGTTGAAAGAAGTTGATTCTGGTGCATGGTTTTGAAACTGCAGTCAGAAAAAAAATTACATCCATATCAACATTTTATCAGCTCCGGACCTGTCGTTTTGGTCAAAAAATTAAAATTCTAAAAGTTCCTGTTTTTCTGCTTTAAACTCTAGGTACACATCCAAAATGCATTACTGAGTTGAAAGAAGTGAATTCTGGTGCATGGTTTTGAAATCGCAGTCATAAAAAACAAACATCCTTATCAACTTTTTTATCAGCTCCGGTCCTGTCGTTTTGGTCAAAAAATTAAAATTCTAAAAGTTCCTGTTTTTCTGCTTTAAACTCTAGGTACACATCCAAAATGAATTACTGAGTTGAAAGAAGTTGATTCTGGTGCATGGTTTTGAAACCGCAGTCAGAAAAAAAATTACATCCATATCAACATTTTTCTCAGCTCCGGACCTGTCGTTTTGGTCAAAAAATGAAAATTCTAAAAGTTCCTATTTTTCTGCTTTAAACTCTAGGTACACTTCCAAAATGTATTACTGAGTTGAAAGAAGTTGATTCTGGTGCATGGTTTTGAAACCGCAGTCAGAAAAAAAATTACATCCATATCAACATTTTTATCAGCTCCGGTCCTGTTGTTTTGGTCAAAAAATGAAAATTCTAAAAGTTCCTGTTTTTCTGCTTTAAACTCTAGGTACACATCCAAAATGTATTACTGAGTTGAAAGAAGTTGATTCTGGTGCATGGTTTTGAAACCGCAGTCAGAAAAAAAATTACATCCATATCAACATTTTTATCAGCTCCGGAACTGTCGTTTTGGTCAAAAAATAAAAATTCTAAAAGTTCCTTTTTTTCTGCTTTAAACTCTAGGTACACATCCAAAATGTATTACTGAGTTGAAAGAAGTTGATTCTGGTGCATGGTTTTGAAACCGCAGTCAGAAAAAAAATTACATCCATATCAACATTTTTATCAGCTCCGGACCTGTCGTTTTGGTCAAAAAATGAAAATTCTAAAAGTTCCTTTTTTTCTGCTTTAAACTCTAGGTACACATCCAAAATGTATTACTGAGTTGAAAGAAGTTGATTCTGGTGCATGGTTTTGAAACCGCAGTCAGAAAAAAAATTACATCCATATCAACATTTTTATCAGCTCCGGTCCTGTTGTTTTGGTCAAAAAATGAAAATTCTAAAAGTTCCTGTTTTTCTGCTTTAAACTCCAGGTACACATCCAAAAAGCATTACTGAGTTGAAAGAAGTTGATTCTGGTGCATGGTTTTGAAACTGCACTCAGA
Source organism: Crinia signifera (assembly GCF_055691185.1). NCBI lineage: Eukaryota > Metazoa > Chordata > Amphibia > Anura > Myobatrachidae > Crinia > Crinia signifera. The sequence continues at coordinate 114,003,851 of NC_139226.1, read as the reverse complement.
AAAAAAATTACATCCATATCAACATTTTTATCAACTCCGGACCTGTCGTTTTGGTCAAAAAATGAAAATTCTAAAAGTTCCTGTTTTTCTGCTTTAAACTCTAGGTACACATCCAAAATGCATTACTGAGTTGAAAGAAGTTGATTCTGGTGCATGGTTTTGAAACTGCAGTCAGAAAAAAAATTACATCCATATCAACATTTTATCAGCTCCGGACCTGTCGTTTTGGTCAAAAAATTAAAATTCTAAAAGTTCCTGTTTTTCTGCTTTAAACTCTAGGTACACATCCAAAATGCATTACTGAGTTGAAAGAAGTGAATTCTGGTGCATGGTTTTGAAATCGCAGTCAGAAAAAAAAACATCCTTATCAACATTTTTATCAGCTCCGGTCCTGTCGTTTTGGTCAAAAAATTAAAATTCTAAAAGTTCCTGTTTTTCTGCTTTAAACTCTAGGTACACATCCAAAATGAATTACTGAGTTGAAAGAAGTTGATTCTGGTGCATGGTTTTGAAACCGCAGTCAGAAAAAAAATTACATCCATATCAACATTTTTATCAGCTCCGGACCTGTCGTTTTGGTCAAAAAATGAAAATTCTAAAAGTTCCTTTTTTTCTGCTTTAAACTCTAGGTACACATCCAAAATGTATTACTGAGTTGAAAGAAGTTGATTCTGGTGCATGGTTTTGAAACCGCAGTCAGAAAAAAAATTACATCCATATCAACATTTTTATCAGCTCCGGTCCTGTTGTTTTGGTCAAAAAATGAAAATTCTAAAAGTTCCTGTTTTTCTGCTTTAAACTCTAGGTACACATCCAAAATGTATTACTGAGTTGAAATAAGTTGATTCTGGTGCATGGTTTTGAAACTGCAGTCAGAAAAAAAATTACATCCATATCAACATTTTTATCAGCTCCGGACCTGTCGTTTTGGTCAAAAAATTAAAATTCTAAAAGTTCCTGTTTTTCTGCTTTAAACTCTAGGTACACATCAAAATGCATTACTGAGTTGAAAGAAGTGAATTCTGGTGCATGGTTTTATAATCGCAGTCAGAAAAAAAATTACATCCATATCAACATTTTTATCAGCTCCGGACCTGTCGTTTTGGTCAAAAAATGAAAATTCTAAAACTTCCTGTTTTTCTGCTTTAAACTCTAGGTACACATCCAAAATGAATTACTGAGTTGAAAGAAGTTGATTCTGGTGCATGGTTTTGAAACCGCAGTCAGAAAAAAAATTACATCCATATCAACATTTTTATCAGCTCCGGACCTGTCGTTTTGGTCAAAAAATGAAAATTCTAAAAGTTCCTATTTTTTTGCTTTAAACTCTAGGTACACATCCAAAATGTATTACTGAGTTGAAAGAAGTTGATTCTGGTGCATGGTTTTGAAACCGCAGTCAGAAAAAAAATTACATCCATATCAACATTTTTATCAGCTCCGGTCCTGTTGTTTTGGTCAAAAAATGAAAATTCTAAAAGTTCCTGTTTTTCTGCTTTAAACTCTAGGTACACATCCAAAATGTATTACTGAGTTGAAAGAAGTTGATTCTGGTGCATGGTTTTGAAACCGCAGTCAGAAAAAAAATTACATCCATATCAACATTTTTATCAGCTCCGGTCCTGTTGTTTTGGTCAAAAAATGAAAATTCTAAAAGTTCCTGTTTTTCTGCTTTAAACTCTAGGTACACATCCAAAAAGCATTACTGAGTTGAAAGAAGTTGATTCTTGTGCATGGTTTTGAAACTGCAGTCAGAAAAAAAATTACATCCATATCAACATTTTTATCATCTCCGGACCTGTCGTTTTCGTCAAAAAATGAAAATTCTAAAAGTTCCTGTTTTTCTGCTTTAAACTCTAGGTACACATCCAAAATGCATTACTGAGTTGAAAGAAGTTGATTCTGGTGCATGGTTTTGAAACTGCAGTCAGAAAAAAAATTACATCCATATCAACATTTTATCAGCTCCGGACCTGTCGTTTTGGTCAAAAAATTAAAATTCTAAAAGTTCCTGTTTTTCTGCTTTAAACTCTAGGTACACATCCAAAATGCATTACTGAGTTGAAAGAAGTGAATTCTGGTGCATGGTTTTGAAATCGCAGTCATAAAAAACAAACATCCTTATCAACTTTTTTATCAGCTCCGGTCCTGTCGTTTTGGTCAAAAAATTAAAATTCTAAAAGTTCCTGTTTTTCTGCTTTAAACTCTAGGTACACATCCAAAATGAATTACTGAGTTGAAAGAAGTTGATTCTGGTGCATGGTTTTGAAACCGCAGTCAGAAAAAAAATTACATCCATATCAACATTTTTCTCAGCTCCGGACCTGTCGTTTTGGTCAAAAAATGAAAATTCTAAAAGTTCCTATTTTTCTGCTTTAAACTCTAGGTACACTTCCAAAATGTATTACTGAGTTGAAAGAAGTTGATTCTGGTGCATGGTTTTGAAACCGCAGTCAGAAAAAAAATTACATCCATATCAACATTTTTATCAGCTCCGGTCCTGTTGTTTCGGTCAAAAAATTAAAATTCTAAAAGTTCCTGTTTTTCTGCTTTAAACTCTAGGTACACATCCAAAATGTATTACTGAGTTGAAAGAAGTTGATTCTGGTGCATGGTTTTGAAACCGCAGTCAGAAAAAAAATTACATCCATATCAACATTTTTATCAGCTCCGGAACTGTCGTTTTGGTCAAAAAATAAAAATTCTAAAAGTTCCTTTTTTTCTGCTTTAAACTCTAGGTACACATCCAAAATGTATTACTGAGTTGAAAGAAGTTGATTCTGGTGCATGGTTTTGAAACCGCAGTCAGAAAAAAAATTACATCCATATCAACATTTTTATCAGCTCCGGACCTGTCGTTTTGGTCAAAAAATGAAAATTCTAAAAGTTCCTTTTTTTCTGCTTTAAACTCTAGGTACACATCCAAAATGTATTACTGAGTTGAAAGAAGTTGATTCTGGTGCATGGTTTTGAAACCGCAGTCAGAAAAAAATTACATCCATATCAACATTTTTATCAGCTCCGGTCCTGTTGTTTTGGTCAAAAAATGAAAATTCTAAAAGTTCCTGTTTTTCTGCTTTAAACTCCAGGTACACATCCAAAAAGCATTACTGAGTTGAAAGAAGTTGATTCTGGTGCATGGTTTTGAAACTGCACTCAGAAAAAAAATTACATCCATATCAACATTTTTATCAACTCCGGACCTGTCGTTTTGGTCAAAAAATGAAAATTCTAAAAGTTCCTGTTTTTCTGCTTTAAACTCTAGGTACACATCCAAAATGCATTACTGAGTTGAAAGAAGTTGATTCTGGTGCATGGTTTTGAAACTGCAGTCAGAAAAAAAATTACATCCATATCAACATTTTATCAGCTCCGGACCTGTCGTTTTGGTCAAAAAATTAAAATTCTAAAAGTTCCTGTTTTTCTGCTTTAAACTCTAGGTACACATCCAAAATGCATTACTGAGTTGAAAGAAGTGAATTCTGGTGCATGGTTTTGAAATCGCAGTCAGAAAAAAAAACATCCTTATCAACATTTTTATCAGCTCCGGTCCTGTCGTTTTGGTCAAAAAATTAAAATTCTAAAAGTTCCTGTTTTTCTGCTTTAAACTCTAGGTACACATCCAAAATGAATTACTGAGTTGAAAGAAGTTGATTCTGGTGCATGGTTTTGAAACCGCAGTCAGAAAAAAAATTACATCCATATCAACATTTTTATCAGCTCCGGACCTGTCGTTTTGGTCAAAAAATGAAAATTCTAAAAGTTCCTTTTTTTCTGCTTTAAACTCTAGGTACACATCCAAAATGTATTACTGAGTTGAAAGAAGTTGATTCTGGTGCATGGTTTTGAAACCGCAGTCAGAAAAAAAATTACATCCATATCAACATTTTTATCAGCTCCGGTCCTGTTGTTTTGGTCAAAAAATGAAAATTCTAAAAGTTCCTGTTTTTCTGCTTTAAACTCTAGGTACACATCCAAAATGTATTACTGAGTTGAAATAAGTTGATTCTGGTGCATGGTTTTGAAACTGCAGTCAGAAAAAAAATTACATCCATATCAACATTTTTATCAGCTCCGGACCTGTCGTTTTGGTCAAAAAATTAAAATTCTAAAAGTTCCTGTTTTTCTGCTTTAAACTCTAGGTACACATCAAAATGCATTACTGAGTTGAAAGAAGTGAATTCTGGTGCATGGTTTTATAATCGCAGTCAGAAAAAAAATTACATCCATATCAACATTTTTATCAGCTCCGGACCTGTCGTTTTGGTCAAAAAATGAAAATTCTAAAACTTCCTGTTTTTCTGCTTTAAACTCTAGGTACACATCCAAAATGAATTACTGAGTTGAAAGAAGTTGATTCTGGTGCATGGTTTTGAAACCGCAGTCAGAAAAAAAATTACATCCATATCAACATTTTTATCAGCTCCGGACCTGTCGTTTTGGTCAAAAAATGAAAATTCTAAAAGTTCCTATTTTTTTGCTTTAAACTCTAGGTACACATCCAAAATGTATTACTGAGTTGAAAGAAGTTGATTCTGGTGCATGGTTTTGAAACCGCAGTCAGAAAAAAAATTACATCCATATCAACATTTTTATCAGCTCCGGTCCTGTTGTTTTGGTCAAAAAATGAAAATTCTAAAAGTTCCTGTTTTTCTGCTTTAAACTCTAGGTACACATCCAAAATGTATTACTGAGTTGAAAGAAGTTGATTCTGGTGCATGGTTTTGAAACCGCAGTCAGAAAAAAAATTACATCCATATCAACATTTTTATCAGCTCCGGTCCTGTTGTTTTGGTCAAAAAATGAAAATTCTAAAAGTTCCTGTTTTTCTGCTTTAAACTCTAGGTACACATCCAAAAAGCATTACTGAGTTGAAAGAAGTTGATTCTTGTGCATGGTTTTGAAACTGCAGTCAGAAAAAAAATTACATCCATATCAACATTTTTATCATCTCCGGACCTGTCGTTTTCGTCAAAAAATGAAAATTCTAAAAGTTCCTGTTTTTCTGCTTTAAACTCTAGGTACACATCCAAAATGCATTACTGAGTTGAAAGAAGTTGATTCTGGTGCATGGTTTTGAAACTGCAGTCAGAAAAAAAATTACATCCATATCAACATTTTATCAGCTCCGGACCTGTCGTTTTGGTCAAAAAATTAAAATTCTAAAAGTTCCTGTTTTTCTGCTTTAAACTCTAGGTACACATCCAAAATGCATTACTGAGTTGAAAGAAGTGAATTCTGGTGCATGGTTTTGAAATCGCAGTCATAAAAAACAAACATCCTTATCAACTTTTTTATCAGCTCCGGTCCTGTCGTTTTGGTCAAAAAATTAAAATTCTAAAAGTTCCTGTTTTTCTGCTTTAAACTCTAGGTACACATCCAAAATGAATTACTGAGTTGAAAGAAGTTGATTCTGGTGCATGGTTTTGAAACCGCAGTCAGAAAAAAAATTACATCCATATCAACATTTTTCTCAGCTCCGGACCTGTCGTTTTGGTCAAAAAATGAAAATTCTAAAAGTTCCTATTTTTCTGCTTTAAACTCTAGGTACACTTCCAAAATGTATTACTGAGTTGAAAGAAGTTGATTCTGGTGCATGGTTTTGAAACCGCAGTCAGAAAAAAAATTACATCCATATCAACATTTTTATCAGCTCCGGTCCTGTTGTTTTGGTCAAAAAATGAAAATTCTAAAAGTTCCTGTTTTTCTGCTTTAAACTCTAGGTACACATCCAAAATGTATTACTGAGTTGAAAGAAGTTGATTCTGGTGCATGGTTTTGAAACCGCAGTCAGAAAAAAAATTACATCCATATCAACATTTTTATCAGCTCCGGAACTGTCGTTTTGGTCAAAAAATAAAAATTCTAAAAGTTCCTTTTTTTCTGCTTTAAACTCTAGGTACACATCCAAAATGTATTACTGAGTTGAAAGAAGTTGATTCTGGTGCATGGTTTTGAAACCGCAGTCAGAAAAAAAATTACATCCATATCAACATTTTTATCAGCTCCGGACCTGTCGTTTTGGTCAAAAAATGAAAATTCTAAAAGTTCCTTTTTTTCTGCTTTAAACTCTAGGTACACATCCAAAATGTATTACTGAGTTGAAAGAAGTTGATTCTGGTGCATGGTTTTGAAACCGCAGTCAGAAAAAAAATTACATCCATATCAACATTTTTATCAGCTCCAGTCCTGTTGTTTTGGTCAAAAAATGAAAATTCTAAAAGTTCCTGTTTTTCTGCTTTAAACTCCAGGTACACATCCAAAAAGCATTACTGAGTTGAAAGAAGTTGATTCTGGTGCATGGTTTTGAAACTGCACTCAGAAAAAAAATTACATCCATATCAACATTTTTATCAACTCCGGACCTGTCGTTTTGGTCAAAAAATGAAAATTCTAAAAGTTCCTGTTTTTCTGCTTTAAACTCTAGGTACACATCCAAAATGCATTACTGAGTTGAAAGAAGTTGATTCTGGTGCATGGTTTTGAAACTGCAGTCAGAAAAAAAATTACATCCATATCAACATTTTATCAGCTCCGGACCTGTCGTTTTGGTCAAAAAATTAAAATTCTAAAAGTTCCTGTTTTTCTGCTTTAAACTCTAGGTACACATCCAAAATGCATTACTGAGTTGAAAGAAGTGAATTCTGGTGCATGGTTTTGAAATCGCAGTCAGAAAAAAAAACATCCTTATCAACATTTTTATCAGCTCCGGTCCTGTCGTTTTGGTCAAAAAATTAAAATTCTAAAAGTTCCTGTTTTTCTGCTTTAAACTCTAGGTACACATCCAAAATGAATTACTGAGTTGAAAGAAGTTGATTCTGGTGCATGGTTTTGAAACCGCAGTCAGAAAAAAAATTACATCCATATCAACATTTTTATCAGCTCCGGACCTGTCGTTTTGGTCAAAAAATGAAAATTCTAAAAGTTCCTATTTTTTTGCTTTAAACTCTAGGTACACATCCAAAATGTATTACTGAGTTGAAAGAAGTTGATTCTGGTGCATGGTTTTGAAACCGCAGTCAGAAAAAAAATTACATCCATATCAACATTTTTATCAGCTCCGGTCCTGTTGTTTTGGTCAAAAAATGAAAATTCTAAAAGTTCCTGTTTTTCTGCTTTAAACTCTAGGTACACATCCAAAATGTATTACTGAGTTGAAAGAAGTTGATTCTGGTGCATGGTTTTGAAACCGCAGTCAGAAAAAAAATTACATCCATATCAACATTTTTATCAGCTCCGGTCCTGTTGTTTTGGTCAAAAAATGAAAATTCTAAAAGTTCCTGTTTTTCTGCTTTAAACTCTAGGTACACATCCAAAATGTATTACTGAGTTGAAAGAAGTTGATTCTGGTGCATGGTTTTGAAACCGCAGTCAGAAAAAAAATTACATCCATATCAACATTTTTATCAGCTCCGGAACTGTCGTTTTGGTCAAAAAATAAAAATTCTAAAAGTTCCTTTTTTTCTGCTTTAAACTCTAGGTACACATCCAAAATGTATTACTGAGTTGAAAGAAGTTGATTCTGGTGCATGGTTTTGAAACCGCAGTCAGAAAAAAAATTACATCCATATCAACATTTTTATCAGCTCCGGACCTGTCGTTTTGGTCAAAAAATGAAAATTCTAAAAGTTCCTTTTTTTCTGCTTTAAACTCTAGGTACACATCCAAAATGTATTACTGAGTTGAAAGAAGTTGATTCTGGTGCATGGTTTTGAAACCGCAGTCAGAAAAAAAATTACATCCATATCAACATTTTTATCAGCTCCGGTCCTGTTGTTTTGGTCAAAAAATGAAAATTCTAAAAGTTCCTGTTTTTCTGCTTTAAACTCCAGGTACACATCCAAAAAGCATTACTGAGTTGAATGAAGTTGATTCTGGTGCATGGTTTTGAAACTGCACTCAGAAAAAAAATTACATCCATATCAACATTTTTATCAACTCCGGACCTGTCGTTTTGGTCAAAAAATGAAAATTCTAAAAGTTCCTGTTTTTCTGCTTTAAACTCTAGGTACACATCCAAAATGCATTACTGAGTTGAAAGAAGTTGATTCTGGTGCATGGTTTTGAAACTGCAGTCAGAAAAAAAATTACATCCATATCAACATTTTATCAGCTCCGGACCTGTCGTTTTGGTCAAAAAATTAAAATTCTAAAAGTTCCTGTTTTTCTGCTTTAAACTCTAGGTACACATCCAAAATGCATTACTGAGTTGAAAGAAGTGAATTCTGGTGCATGGTTTTAAAATCGCAGTCAGAAAAAAAAAACATCCTTATCAACATTTTTATCAGCTCCGGTCCTGTCGTTTTGGTCAAAAAATTAAAATTCTAAAAGTTCCTGTTTTTCTGCTTTAAACTCTAGGTACACATCCAAAATGAATTACTGAGTTGAAAGAAGTTGATTCTGGTGCATGGTTTTGAAACCGCAGTCAGAAAAAAAATTATATCCATATCAACATTTTTATCAGCTCCGGACCTGTCGTTTTGGTCAAAAAATGAAAATTCTAAAAGTTCCTATTTTTTTGCTTTAAACTCTAGGTACACATCCAAAATGTATTACTGAGTTGAAAGAAGTTGATTCTGGTGCATGGTTTTGAAACCGCAGTCAGAAAAAAAATTACATCCATATCAACATTTTTATCAGCTCCGGTCCTGTTGTTTTGGTCAAAAAATGAAAATTCTAAAAGTTCCTGTTTTTCTGCTTTAAACTCTAGGTACACATCCAAAATGTATTACTGAGTTGAAAGAAGTTGATTCTGGTGCATGGTTTTGAAACCGCAGTCAGAAAAAAAATTACATCAATATCAACATTTTTATCAGCTCCGGTCCTGTCGTTTTGGTCAAAAAATGAAAATTCTAAAAGTTCCTGTTTTTCTGTTGTAAACTCTAGGTACACATCAAAATGCATTACTGAGTTGAAAGCAGTGAATTCTGGTGCATGGTTTTGAAATCGCAGTCAGAAAAAAAATTACATCCATATCAACATTTTTATCAGCTCCGGACCTGTCGTTTTGGTCAAAAAATGAAAAATCTAAAAGTTCCTGTTTTTCTGCTTTAAACTCTAGGTACACATCCAAAATGCATTACTGAGATAAAAGAAGTTGATTCTGGTGCATGGTTTTGAAACCGCAGTCAGAAAAAAATTACATCCATATCAACATTTTTATCAGCTCCGGACCTGTCGTTTTGGTCAAAAAATGAAAATTCTAAAAGTTCCTGTTTTTCTGCTTTAAACTCCAGGTACACATCCAAAAAGCATTACTGAGTTGAAAGAAGTTGATTCTGGTGCATGGTTTTGAAACTGCACTCAGAAAAAAAATTACATCCATATCAACATTTTTATCATCTCCGGACCTGTCGTTTTGGTCAAAAAATGAAAATTCTAAAAGTTCCTGTTTTTCTGCTTTAAACTCTAGGTACACATCCAAAATGCATTACTGAGTTGAAAGAAGTTGATTCTGGTGCATGGTTTTGAAACTGCAGTCAGAAAAAAAATTACATCCATATCAACATTTTATCAGCTCCGGACCTGTCGTTTTGGTCAAAAAATTAAAATTCTAAAAGTTCCTGTTTTTCTGCTTTAAACTCTAGGTACACATCCAAAATGCATTACTGAGTTGAAAGAAGTGAATTCTGGTGCATGGTTTTGAAATCGCAGTCAGAAAAAAAAAACATCCTTATCAACTTTTTTATCAGCTCCGGTCCTGTCGTTTTGGTCAAAAAATTAAAATTCTAAAAGTTCCTGTTTTTCTGCTTTAAACTCTAGGTACACATCCAAAATGAATTACTGAGTTGAAAGAAGTTGATCCTGGTGCATGGTTTTGAGACCGCAGTCAGAAAAAAAATTACATCCATATCAACATTTTTATTAGCTCCGGACCTGTCGTTTTGGTTAAAAAATTAAAATTCTAAAAGTTCCTATTTTTCTGCTATAAACTCTAGGTACACATCCAAAATGTATTACTGAGTTGAAAGAAGTTGATTCTGGTGCATGGTTTTGAACCCGCAGTCAGAAAAAAAATTACATCCATATCAACATTTTTATCAGCTCCGGTCCTGTTGTTTTGGTCAAAAAATGAAAATTCTAAAAGTTCCTGTTTTTCTGCTTTAAACTCTAGGTACACATCAAAATGCATTACTGAGTTGAAAGAAGTGAATTCTGGTGCATGGTTTTATATTCGCAGTCAGAAAAAAATTACATCCATATCAACATTTTTATCAGCTCCGGACCTGTCGTTTTGGTCAAAAAATGAAAATTCTAAAACTTCCTGTTTTTCTGCTTTAAACTCTAGGTACACATCCAAAATGCATTACTGAGTTGAAAGAAGTGAATTCTGGTGCATGGTTTTGAAATCGCAGTCAGAAAAAAAATTACATCCATATCAACATTTTTATCAGCTCCGGACCTGTCGTTTTGGTTAAAAAATTAAAATTCTAAAAGTTCCTATTTTTCTGCTATAAACTCTAGGTACACATCCAAAATGTATTACTGAGTTGAAAGAAGTTGATTCTGGTGCATGGTTTTGAAATCGCAGTCAGAAAAAAAATTACATCCATATCAACATTTTTATCAGCTCCGGACCTGTCGTTTTGGTCAAAAAATGAAAATTCTAAAAGTTCCTGTTTTTCTGCTTTAAACTCTAGGTACACATCCAAAATGCATTACTGAGTTGAAAGAAGTTGATTCTGGTGCATGGTTTTGAAACTGCAGTCAGAAAAAAAATTACATCCATATCAACATTTTATCAGCTCCGGACCTGTCGTTTTGGTCAAAAAATGAAAATTCTAAAAGTTCCTGTTTTTCTGCTTTAAACTCTAGGTACACATCCAAAATGCATTACTGAGTTGAAAGAAGTGAATTCTGGTGCATGGTTTTGAAATCGCAGTCAGAAAAAAAAAAACATCCTTATCAACATTTTTATCAGCTCCGGTCCTGTCGTTTTGGTCAAAAAATTAAAATTCTAAAAGTTCCTGTTTTTCTGCTGTAAACTCTAGGTACACATCAAAATGCATTACTGAGTTGAAAGCAGTGAATTCTGGTGCATGGTTTTGAAATCGCAGACAGAAAAAAAATTACATCCATATCAACATTTTTATCAGCTCCGGACCTGTCGTTTTGGTCAAAAAATGAAAAATCTAAAAGTTCCTGTTTTTCTGCTTTAAACTCTAGGTACACATCCAAAATGCATTACTGAGATAAAAGAAGTTGATTCTGGTGCATGGTTTTGAAACCGCAGTCAGAAAAAAATTACATCCATATCAACATTTTTATCAGCTCCGGACCTGTCGTTTTGGTCAAAAAATGAAAATTCTAAAAGTTCCTGTTTTTCTGCTTTAAACTCCAGGTACACATCCAAAAAGCATTACTGAGTTGAAAGAAGTTGATTCTGGTGCATGGTTTTGAAACTGCACTCAGAAAAAAAATTACATCCATATCAACATTTTTATCATCTCCGGACCTGTCGTTTTGGTCAAAAAATGAAAATTCTAAAAGTTCCTGTTTTTCTGCTTTAAACTCTAGGTACACATCCAAAATGCATTACTGAGTTGAAAGAAGTTGATTCTGGTGCATGGTTTTGAAACTGCAGTCAGAAAAAAAATTACATCCATATCAACATTTTATCAGCTCCGGACCTGTCGTTTTGGTCAAAAAATTAAAATTCTAAAAGTTCCTGTTTTTCTGCTTTAAACTCTAGGTACACATCCAAAATGAATTACTGAGTTGAAAGAAGTTGATTCTGGTGCATGGTTTTGAAACCGCAGTCAGAAAAAAAATTACATCCATATCAACATTTTTATTAGCTCCGGACCTGTCGTTTTGGTTAAAAAATTAAAATTCTAAAAGTTCCTATTTTTCTGCTATAAACTCTAGGTACACATCCAAAATGTATTACTGAGTTGAAAGAAGTTGATTCTGGTGCATGGTTTTGAAACCGCAGTCAGAAAAAAAAATTACATGCATATCAACATTTTTATCAGCTCCGGTCCTGTTGTTTTGGTCAAAAAATGAAAATTCTAAAAGTTCCTGTTTTTCTGCTTTAAACTCTAGGTACACATCCAAAATGTATTACTGAGTTGAAAGAAGTTGATTCTGGTTCATGGTTTTGAACCCGCAGTCAGAAAAAAAATTACATCCATATCAACATTTTTATCAGCTCCGGTCCTGTTGTTTTGGTCAAAAAATGAAAATTCTAAAAGTTCCTGTTTTTCTGCTTTAAACTCTAGGTACACATCAAAATGCATTACTGAGTTGAAAGAAGTGAATTCTGGTGCATGGTTTTATATTCACAGTCAGAAAAAAAATTACATCTATATCAACATTTTTATCAGCTCCGGACCTGTCGTTTTGGTCAAAAAAATGAAAATTCTAAAACTTCCTGTTTTTCTGCTTTAAACTCTAGGTACACATCCAAAATGCATTACTGAGTTGAAAGAAGTTGATTCTGGTGCATGGTTTTGAAACTGCAGTCAGAAAAAAAATTACATCCATATCAACATTTTATCAGCTCCGGACCTGTCGTTTTGGTCAAAAAATGAAAATTCTAAAAGTTCCTGTTTTTCTGCTTTAAACTCTAGGTACACATCCAAAATGCATTACTGAGTTGAAAGAAGTGAATTCTGGTGCATGGTTTTGAAATCGCAGTCAGAAAAAAAAAACCATCCTTATCAACATTTTTATCAGCTCCGGTCCTGTCGTTTTGGTCAAAAAATTAAAATTCTAAAAGTTCCTGTTTTTCTGCTTTAAACTCTAGGTACACATCCAAAATGAATTACTGAGTTGAAAGAAGTTGATTCTGGTGCATGGTTTTGAAACCGCAGTCAGAAAAAAATTACATCCATATCAACATTTTTATCAGCTCCGGACCTGTCGTTTTGGTCAAAAATGAAAATTCTAAAAGTTCCTATTTTTCTGCTTTAAACTCTAGGTACACATCCAAAATGTATTACTAAGTTGAAAGAAGTTGATTCTGGTGCATGGTTTTGAAACCGCAGTCAGAAAAAAAATTACATCCATATCAACATTTTTATCAGCTCCGGTCCTGTTGTTTTGGTCAAAAAATGAAAATTCTAAAAGTTCCTGTTTTTCTGCTTTAAACTCTAGGTACACATCCAAAATGTATTACTGAGTTGAAAGAAGTTGATTCTGGTGCATGGTTTTGAAACCGCAGTCAGAAAAAAAATTACATCCATATCAACATTTTTATCAGCTCCGGACCTGTCGTTTTGGTCAAAAAATGAAAATTCTAAAAGTTCCTGTTTTTCTGCTTTAAACTCCAGGTACACATCCAAAAAGCATTACTGAGTTGAAAGAAGTTGATTCTTGTGCATGGTTTTGAAACTGCAGTCAGAAAAAAAATTACATCCATATCAACATTTTTATCATCTCCGGACCTGTCGTTTTCGTCAAAAAATGAAAATTCTAAAAGTTCCTGTTTTTCTGCTTTAAACTCTAGGTACACATCCAAAATGCATTACTGAGTTGAAAGAAGTTGATTCTGGTGCATGGTTTTGAAACTGCAGTCAGAAAAAAAATTACATCCATATCAACATTTTATCAGCTCCGGACCTGTCGTTTTGGTCAAAAAATTAAAATTCTAAAAGTTCCTGTTTTTCTGCTTTAAACTCCAGGTACACATCCAAAAAGCATTACTGAGTTGAAAGAAGTTGATTCTTGTGCATGGTTTTGAAACTGCAGTCAGAAAAAAAATTACATCCATATCAACATTTTTATCATCTCCGGACCTGTCGTTTTCGTCAAAAAATGAAAATTCTAAAAGTTCCTGTTTTTCTGCTTTAAACTCTAGGTACACATCCAAAATGCATTACTGAGTTGAAAGAAGTTGATTCTGGTGCATGGTTTTGAAACCGCAGTCAGAAAAAAATTACATCCATATCAACATTTTTATCAGCTCCGGACCTGTCGTTTTGGTCAAAAAATGAAAATTCTAAAAGTTCCTGTTTTTCTGCTTTAAACTCCAGGTACACATCCAAAATGCATTACTGAGTTGAAAGAAGTTGATTCTGGTGCATGGTTTTGAAACCGCAGTCAGAAAAAAATTACATCCATATCAACATTTTTATCAGCTCCGGACCTGTCGTTTTGGTCAAAAAATGAAAATTCTAAAAGTTCCTGTTTTTCTGCTTTAAACTCCAGGTACACATCCAAAAAGCATTACTGAGTTGAAAGAAGTTGATTCTTGTGCATGGTTTTGAAACTGCAGTCAGAAAAAAAATTACATCCATATCAACATTTTTATCATCTCCGGACCTGTCGTTTTCGTCAAAAAATGAAAATTCTAAAAGTTCCTGTTTTTCTGCTTTAAACTCTAGGTACACATCCAAAATGCATTACTGAGTTGAAAGAAGTTGATTCTGGTGCATGGTTTTGAAACCGCAGTCAGAAAAAAATTACATCCATATCAACATTTTTATCAGCTCCGGACCTGTCGTTTTGGTCAAAAATGAAAATTCTAAAAGTTCCTATTTTTCTGCTTTAAACTCTAGGTACACATCCAAAATGTATTACTAAGTTGAAAGAAGTTGATTCTGGTGCATGGTTTTGAAACCGCAGTCAGAAAAAAAATTACATCCATATCAACATTTTTATCAGCTCCGGTCCTGTTGTTTTGGTCAAAAAATGAAAATTCTAAAAGTTCCTGTTTTTCTGCTTTAAACTCTAGGTACACATCCAAAATGTATTACTGAGTTGAAAGAAGTTGATTCTGGTGCATGGTTTTGAAACCGCAGTCAGAAAAAAAATTACATCCATATCAACATTTTTATCAGCTCCGGACCTGTCGTTTTGGTCAAAAAATGAAAATTCTAAAAGTTCCTGTTTTTCTGCTTTAAACTCCAGGTACACATCCAAAAAGCATTACTGAGTTGAAAGAAGTTGATTCTTGTGCATGGTTTTGAAACTGCAGTCAGAAAAAAAATTACATCCATATCAACATTTTTATCATCTCCGGACCTGTCGTTTTCGTCAAAAAATGAAAATTCTAAAAGTTCCTGTTTTTCTGCTTTAAACTCTAGGTACACATCCAAAATGCATTACTGAGTTGAAAGAAGTTGATTCTGGTGCATGGTTTTGAAACTGCAGTCAGAAAAAAAATTACATCCATATCAACATTTTATCAGCTCCGGACCTGTCGTTTTGGTCAAAAAATTAAAATTCTAAAAGTTCCTGTTTTTCTGCTTTAAACTCTAGGTACACATCCAAAATGCATTACTGAGTTGAAAGAAGTAAATTCTGGTGCATGGTTTTGAAATCGCAGTCATAAAAAACAAACATCCTTATCAACTTTTTTATCAGCTCCGGTCCTGTCGTTTTGGTCAAAAAATTAAAATTCTAAAAGTTCCTGTTTTTCTGCTTTAAACTCTAGGTACACATCCAAAATGAATTACTGAGTTGAAAGAAGTTGATTCTGGTGCATGGTTTTGAAACCGCAGTCAGAAAAAAATTACATCCATATCAACATTTTTATCAGCTCCGGACCTGTCGTTTTGGTCAAAAATGAAAATTCTAAAAGTTCCTATTTTTCTGCTTTAAACTCTAGGTACACATCCAAAATGTATTACTAAGTTGAAAGAAGTTGATTCTGGTGCATGGTTTTGAAACCGCAGTCAGAAAAAAAATTACATCCATATCAACATTTTTATCAGCTCCGGTCCTGTTGTTTTGGTCAAAAAATGAAAATTCTAAAAGTTCCTGTTTTTCTGCTTTAAACTCTAGGTACACATCCAAAATGTATTACTGAGTTGAAAGAAGTTGATTCTGGTGCATGGTTTTGAAACCGCAGTCAGAAAAAAAATTACATCCATATCAACATTTTTATCAGCTCCGGACCTGTCGTTTTGGTCAAAAAATGAAAATTCTAAAAGTTCCTGTTTTTTTGCTTTAAACTCTAGGTACACATCCAAAATGTATTACTGAGTTGAAAGAAGTTGATTCTGGTGCATGGTTTTGAAACCGCAGTCAGAAAAAAAATTACATCCATATCAACATTTTTATCAGCTCCGGTCCTGTTGTTTTGGTCAAAAAATGAAAATTCTAAAAGTTCCTGTTTTTCTGCTTTAAACTCTAGGTACACATCCAAAATGTATTACTGAGTTGAAAGAAGTTGATTCTGGTGCATGGTTTTGAAACCGCAGTCAGAAAAAAAATTACATCCATATCAACATTTTTATCAGCTCCGGTCCTGTTGTTTTGGTCAAAAAATGAAAATTCTAAAAGTTCCTGTTTTTCTGCTTTAAACTCTAGGTACACATCCAAAATGTATTACTGAGTTGAAAGAAGTTGATTCTGGTGCATGGTTTTGAAACCGCAGTCAGAAAAAAAATTACATCCATATCAACATTTTTATCAGCTCCGGAACTGTCGTTTTGGTCAAAAAATAAAAATTCTAAAAGTTCCTTTTTTTCTGCTTTAAACTCTAGGTACACATCCAAAATGTATTACTGAGTTGAAAGAAGTTGATTCTGGTGCATGGTTTTGAAACCGCAGTCAGAAAAAAAATTACATCCATATCAACATTTTTATCAGCTCCGGACCTGTCGTTTTGGTCAAAAAATGAAAATTCTAAAAGTTCCTTTTTTTCTGCTTTAAACTCTAGGTACACATCCAAAATGTATTACTGAGTTGAAAGAAGTTGATTCTGGTGCATGGTTTTGAAACCGCAGTCAGAAAAAAAATTACATCCATATCAACATTTTATCAGCTCCGGACCTGTCGTTTTGGTCAAAAAATTAAAATTCTAAAAGTTCCTGTTTTTCTGCTTTAAACTCTAGGTACACATCCAAAATGCATTACTGAGTTGAAAGAAGTGAATTCTGGTGCATGGTTTTAAAATCGCAGTCAGAAAAAAAAAACATCCTTATCAACATTTTTATCAGCTCCGGTCCTGTCGTTTTGGTCAAAAAATTAAAATTCTAAAAGTTCCTGTTTTTCTGCTTTAAACTCTAGGTACACATCCAAAATGAATTACTGAGTTGAAAGAAGTTGATTCTGGTGCATGGTTTTGAAACCGCAGTCAGAAAAAAAATTACATCCATATCAACATTTTTATCAGCTCCGGACCTGTCGTTTTGGTCAAAAAATGAAAATTCTAAAAGTTCCTATTTTTTTGCTTTAAACTCTAGGTACACATCCAAAATGTATTACTGAGTTGAAAGAAGTTGATTCTGGTGCATGGTTTTGAAACCGCAGTCAGAAAAAAAATTACATCCATATCAACATTTTTATCAGCTCCGGTCCTGTTGTTTTGGTCAAAAAATGAAAATTCTAAAAGTTCCTGTTTTTCTGCTTTAAACTCTAGGTACACATCCAAAATGTATTACTGAGTTGAAAGAAGTTGATTCTGGTGCATGGTTTTGAAACCGCAGTCAGAAAAAAAATTACATCAATATCAACATTTTTATCAGCTCCGGTCCTGTCGTTTTGGTCAAAAAATGAAAATTCTAAAAGTTCCTGTTTTTCTGTTGTAAACTCTAGGTACACATCAAAATGCATTACTGAGTTGAAAGCAGTGAATTCTGGTGCATGGTTTTGAAATCGCAGTCAGAAAAAAAATTACATCCATATCAACATTTTTATCAGCTCCGGACCTGTCGTTTTGGTCAAAAAATGAAAAATCTAAAAGTTCCTGTTTTTCTGCTTTAAACTCTAGGTACACATCCAAAATGCATTACTGAGATAAAAGAAGTTGATTCTGGTGCATGGTTTTGAAACCGCAGTCAGAAAAAAATTACATCCATATCAACATTTTTATCAGCTCCGGACCTGTCGTTTTGGTCAAAAAATGAAAATTCTAAAAGTTCCTGTTTTTCTGCTTTAAACTCCAGGTACACATCCAAAAAGCATTACTGAGTTGAAAGAAGTTGATTCTGGTGCATGGTTTTGAAACTGCACTCAGAAAAAAAATTACATCCATATCAACATTTTTATCATCTCCGGACCTGTCGTTTTGGTCAAAAAATGAAAATTCTAAAAGTTCCTGTTTTTCTGCTTTAAACTCTAGGTACACATCCAAAATGCATTACTGAGTTGAAAGAAGTTGATTCTGGTGCATGGTTTTGAAACTGCAGTCAGAAAAAAAATTACATCCATATCAACATTTTATCAGCTCCGGACCTGTCGTTTTGGTCAAAAAATTAAAATTCTAAAAGTTCCTGTTTTTCTGCTTTAAACTCTAGGTACACATCCAAAATGCATTACTGAGTTGAAAGAAGTGAATTCTGGTGCATGGTTTTGAAATCGCAGTCAGAAAAAAAAAACATCCTTATCAACTTTTTTATCAGCTCCGGTCCTGTCGTTTTTGTCAAAAAATTAAAATTCTAAAAGTTCCTGTTTTTCTGCTTTAAACTCTAGGTACACATCCAAAATGAATTACTGAGTTGAAAGAAGTTGATCCTGGTGCATGGTTTTGAGACCGCAGTCAGAAAAAAAATTACATCCATATCAACATTTTTATTAGCTCCGGACCTGTCGTTTTGGTTAAAAAATTAAAATTCTAAAAGTTCCTATTTTTCTGCTATAAACTCTAGGTACACATCCAAAATGTATTACTGAGTTGAAAGAAGTTGATTCTGGTGCATGGTTTTGAACCCGCAGTCAGAAAAAAAATTACATCCATATCAACATTTTTATCAGCTCCGGTCCTGTTGTTTT
This sequence comes from Crinia signifera, assembly GCF_055691185.1. Lineage (NCBI taxonomy): Eukaryota > Metazoa > Chordata > Amphibia > Anura > Myobatrachidae > Crinia > Crinia signifera. The sequence continues at coordinate 113,985,188 of NC_139226.1, read as the reverse complement.
GGTCAAAAAATGAAAATTCTAAAAGTTCCTGTTTTTCTGCTTTAAACTCTAGGTACACATCAAAATGCATTACTGAGTTGAAAGAAGTGAATTCTGGTGCATGGTTTTATATTCGCAGTCAGAAAAAAATTACATCCATATCAACATTTTTATCAGCTCCGGACCTGTCGTTTTGGTCAAAAAATGAAAATTCTAAAACTTCCTGTTTTTCTGCTTTAAACTCTAGGTACACATCCAAAATGCATTACTGAGTTGAAAGAAGTGAATTCTGGTGCATGGTTTTGAAATCGCAGTCAGAAAAAAAATTACATCCATATCAACATTTTTATCAGCTCCGGACCTGTCGTTTTGGTTAAAAAATTAAAATTCTAAAAGTTCCTATTTTTCTGCTATAAACTCTAGGTACACATCCAAAATGTATTACTGAGTTGAAAGAAGTTGATTCTGGTGCATGGTTTTGAAATCGCAGTCAGAAAAAAAATTACATCCATATCAACATTTTTATCAGCTCCGGACCTGTCGTTTTGGTCAAAAAATGAAAATTCTAAAAGTTCCTGTTTTTCTGCTTTAAACTCTAGGTACACATCCAAAATGCATTACTGAGTTGAAAGAAGTTGATTCTGGTGCATGGTTTTGAAACTGCAGTCAGAAAAAAAATTACATCCATATCAACATTTTATCAGCTCCGGACCTGTCGTTTTGGTCAAAAAATGAAAATTCTAAAAGTTCCTGTTTTTCTGCTTTAAACTCTAGGTACACATCCAAAATGCATTACTGAGTTGAAAGAAGTGAATTCTGGTGCATGGTTTTGAAATCGCAGTCAGAAAAAAAAAAACATCCTTATCAACATTTTTATCAGCTCCGGTCCTGTCGTTTTGGTCAAAAAATTAAAATTCTAAAAGTTCCTGTTTTTCTGCTGTAAACTCTAGGTACACATCAAAATGCATTACTGAGTTGAAAGCAGTGAATTCTGGTGCATGGTTTTGAAATCGCAGACAGAAAAAAAATTACATCCATATCAACATTTTTATCAGCTCCGGACCTGTCGTTTTGGTCAAAAAATGAAAAATCTAAAAGTTCCTGTTTTTCTGCTTTAAACTCTAGGTACACATCCAAAATGCATTACTGAGATAAAAGAAGTTGATTCTGGTGCATGGTTTTGAAACCGCAGTCAGAAAAAAATTACATCCATATCAACATTTTTATCAGCTCCGGACCTGTCGTTTTGGTCAAAAAATGAAAATTCTAAAAGTTCCTGTTTTTCTGCTTTAAACTCCAGGTACACATCCAAAAAGCATTACTGAGTTGAAAGAAGTTGATTCTGGTGCATGGTTTTGAAACTGCACTCAGAAAAAAAATTACATCCATATCAACATTTTTATCATCTCCGGACCTGTCGTTTTGGTCAAAAAATGAAAATTCTAAAAGTTCCTGTTTTTCTGCTTTAAACTCTAGGTACACATCCAAAATGCATTACTGAGTTGAAAGAAGTTGATTCTGGTGCATGGTTTTGAAACTGCAGTCAGAAAAAAAATTACATCCATATCAACATTTTATCAGCTCCGGACCTGTCGTTTTGGTCAAAAAATTAAAATTCTAAAAGTTCCTGTTTTTCTGCTTTAAACTCTAGGTACACATCCAAAATGAATTACTGAGTTGAAAGAAGTTGATTCTGGTGCATGGTTTTGAAACCGCAGTCAGAAAAAAAATTACATCCATATCAACATTTTTATTAGCTCCGGACCTGTCGTTTTGGTTAAAAAATTAAAATTCTAAAAGTTCCTATTTTTCTGCTATAAACTCTAGGTACACATCCAAAATGTATTACTGAGTTGAAAGAAGTTGATTCTGGTGCATGGTTTTGAAACCGCAGTCAGAAAAAAAAATTACATGCATATCAACATTTTTATCAGCTCCGGTCCTGTTGTTTTGGTCAAAAAATGAAAATTCTAAAAGTTCCTGTTTTTCTGCTTTAAACTCTAGGTACACATCCAAAATGTATTACTGAGTTGAAAGAAGTTGATTCTGGTTCATGGTTTTGAACCCGCAGTCAGAAAAAAAATTACATCCATATCAACATTTTTATCAGCTCCGGTCCTGTTGTTTTGGTCAAAAAATGAAAATTCTAAAAGTTCCTGTTTTTCTGCTTTAAACTCTAGGTACACATCAAAATGCATTACTGAGTTGAAAGAAGTGAATTCTGGTGCATGGTTTTATATTCACAGTCAGAAAAAAAATTACATCTATATCAACATTTTTATCAGCTCCGGACCTGTCGTTTTGGTCAAAAAAATGAAAATTCTAAAACTTCCTGTTTTTCTGCTTTAAACTCTAGGTACACATCCAAAATGCATTACTGAGTTGAAAGAAGTTGATTCTGGTGCATGGTTTTGAAACTGCAGTCAGAAAAAAAATTACATCCATATCAACATTTTATCAGCTCCGGACCTGTCGTTTTGGTCAAAAAATGAAAATTCTAAAAGTTCCTGTTTTTCTGCTTTAAACTCTAGGTACACATCCAAAATGCATTACTGAGTTGAAAGAAGTGAATTCTGGTGCATGGTTTTGAAATCGCAGTCAGAAAAAAAAAACCATCCTTATCAACATTTTTATCAGCTCCGGTCCTGTCGTTTTGGTCAAAAAATTAAAATTCTAAAAGTTCCTGTTTTTCTGCTTTAAACTCTAGGTACACATCCAAAATGAATTACTGAGTTGAAAGAAGTTGATTCTGGTGCATGGTTTTGAAACCGCAGTCAGAAAAAAATTACATCCATATCAACATTTTTATCAGCTCCGGACCTGTCGTTTTGGTCAAAAATGAAAATTCTAAAAGTTCCTATTTTTCTGCTTTAAACTCTAGGTACACATCCAAAATGTATTACTGAGTTGAAAGAAGTTGATTCTGGTGCATGGTTTTGAAACCGCAGTCAGAAAAAAAATTACATCCATATCAACATTTTTATCAGCTCCGGACCTGTCGTTTTGGTCAAAAAATGAAAATTCTAAAAGTTCCTTTTTTTCTGCTTTAAACTCTAGGTACACATCCAAAATGTATTACTGAGTTGAAAGAAGTTGATTCTGGTGCATGGTTTTGAAACCGCAGTCAGAAAAAAAATTACATCCATATCAACATTTTTATCAGCTCCGGTCCTGTTGTTTTGGTCAAAAAATGAAAATTCTAAAAGTTCCTGTTTTTCTGCTTTAAACTCCAGGTACACATCCAAAAAGCATTACTGAGTTGAATGAAGTTGATTCTGGTGCATGGTTTTGAAACTGCACTCAGAAAAAAAATTACATCCATATCAACATTTTTATCAACTCCGGACCTGTCGTTTTGGTCAAAAAATGAAAATTCTAAAAGTTCCTGTTTTTCTGCTTTAAACTCTAGGTACACATCCAAAATGCATTACTGAGTTGAAAGAAGTTGATTCTGGTGCATGGTTTTGAAACTGCAGTCAGAAAAAAAATTACATCCATATCAACATTTTATCAGCTCCGGACCTGTCGTTTTGGTCAAAAAATTAAAATTCTAAAAGTTCCTGTTTTTCTGCTTTAAACTCTAGGTACACATCCAAAATGCATTACTGAGTTGAAAGAAGTGAATTCTGGTGCATGGTTTTAAAATCGCAGTCAGAAAAAAAAAACATCCTTATCAACATTTTTATCAGCTCCGGTCCTGTCGTTTTGGTCAAAAAATTAAAATTCTAAAAGTTCCTGTTTTTCTGCTTTAAACTCTAGGTACACATCCAAAATGAATTACTGAGTTGAAAGAAGTTGATTCTGGTGCATGGTTTTGAAACCGCAGTCAGAAAAAAAATTACATCCATATCAACATTTTTATCAGCTCCGGACCTGTCGTTTTGGTCAAAAAATGAAAATTCTAAAAGTTCCTATTTTTTTGCTTTAAACTCTAGGTACACATCCAAAATGTATTACTGAGTTGAAAGAAGTTGATTCTGGTGCATGGTTTTGAAACCGCAGTCAGAAAAAAAATTACATCCATATCAACATTTTTATCAGCTCCGGTCCTGTTGTTTTGGTCAAAAAATGAAAATTCTAAAAGTTCCTGTTTTTCTGCTTTAAACTCTAGGTACACATCCAAAATGTATTACTGAGTTGAAAGAAGTTGATTCTGGTGCATGGTTTTGAAACCGCAGTCAGAAAAAAAATTACATCAATATCAACATTTTTATCAGCTCCGGTCCTGTCGTTTTGGTCAAAAAATGAAAATTCTAAAAGTTCCTGTTTTTCTGTTGTAAACTCTAGGTACACATCAAAATGCATTACTGAGTTGAAAGCAGTGAATTCTGGTGCATGGTTTTGAAATCGCAGTCAGAAAAAAAATTACATCCATATCAACATTTTTATCAGCTCCGGACCTGTCGTTTTGGTCAAAAAATGAAAAATCTAAAAGTTCCTGTTTTTCTGCTTTAAACTCTAGGTACACATCCAAAATGCATTACTGAGATAAAAGAAGTTGATTCTGGTGCATGGTTTTGAAACCGCAGTCAGAAAAAAATTACATCCATATCAACATTTTTATCAGCTCCGGACCTGTCGTTTTGGTCAAAAAATGAAAATTCTAAAAGTTCCTGTTTTTCTGCTTTAAACTCCAGGTACACATCCAAAAAGCATTACTGAGTTGAAAGAAGTTGATTCTGGTGCATGGTTTTGAAACTGCACTCAGAAAAAAAATTACATCCATATCAACATTTTTATCATCTCCGGACCTGTCGTTTTGGTCAAAAAATGAAAATTCTAAAAGTTCCTGTTTTTCTGCTTTAAACTCTAGGTACACATCCAAAATGCATTACTGAGTTGAAAGAAGTTGATTCTGGTGCATGGTTTTGAAACTGCAGTCAGAAAAAAAATTACATCCATATCAACATTTTATCAGCTCCGGACCTGTCGTTTTGGTCAAAAAATTAAAATTCTAAAAGTTCCTGTTTTTCTGCTTTAAACTCTAGGTACACATCCAAAATGCATTACTGAGTTGAAAGAAGTGAATTCTGGTGCATGGTTTTGAAATCGCAGTCAGAAAAAAAAAACATCCTTATCAACTTTTTTATCAGCTCCGGTCCTGTCGTTTTGGTCAAAAAATTAAAATTCTAAAAGTTCCTGTTTTTCTGCTTTAAACTCTAGGTACACATCCAAAATGAATTACTGAGTTGAAAGAAGTTGATCCTGGTGCATGGTTTTGAGACCGCAGTCAGAAAAAAAATTACATCCATATCAACATTTTTATTAGCTCCGGACCTGTCGTTTTGGTTAAAAAATTAAAATTCTAAAAGTTCCTATTTTTCTGCTATAAACTCTAGGTACACATCCAAAATGTATTACTGAGTTGAAAGAAGTTGATTCTGGTGCATGGTTTTGAACCCGCAGTCAGAAAAAAAATTACATCCATATCAACATTTTTATCAGCTCCGGTCCTGTTGTTTTGGTCAAAAAATGAAAATTCTAAAAGTTCCTGTTTTTCTGCTTTAAACTCTAGGTACACATCAAAATGCATTACTGAGTTGAAAGAAGTGAATTCTGGTGCATGGTTTTATATTCGCAGTCAGAAAAAAATTACATCCATATCAACATTTTTATCAGCTCCGGACCTGTCGTTTTGGTCAAAAAATGAAAATTCTAAAACTTCCTGTTTTTCTGCTTTAAACTCTAGGTACACATCCAAAATGCATTACTGAGTTGAAAGAAGTGAATTCTGGTGCATGGTTTTGAAATCGCAGTCAGAAAAAAAATTACATCCATATCAACATTTTTATCAGCTCCGGACCTGTCGTTTTGGTTAAAAAATTAAAATTCTAAAAGTTCCTATTTTTCTGCTATAAACTCTAGGTACACATCCAAAATGTATTACTGAGTTGAAAGAAGTTGATTCTGGTGCATGGTTTTGAAATCGCAGTCAGAAAAAAAATTACATCCATATCAACATTTTTATCAGCTCCGGACCTGTCGTTTTGGTCAAAAAATGAAAATTCTAAAAGTTCCTGTTTTTCTGCTTTAAACTCTAGGTACACATCCAAAATGCATTACTGAGTTGAAAGAAGTTGATTCTGGTGCATGGTTTTGAAACTGCAGTCAGAAAAAAAATTACATCCATATCAACATTTTATCAGCTCCGGACCTGTCGTTTTGGTCAAAAAATGAAAATTCTAAAAGTTCCTGTTTTTCTGCTTTAAACTCTAGGTACACATCCAAAATGCATTACTGAGTTGAAAGAAGTGAATTCTGGTGCATGGTTTTGAAATCGCAGTCAGAAAAAAAAAAACATCCTTATCAACATTTTTATCAGCTCCGGTCCTGTCGTTTTGGTCAAAAAATTAAAATTCTAAAAGTTCCTGTTTTTCTGCTGTAAACTCTAGGTACACATCAAAATGCATTACTGAGTTGAAAGCAGTGAATTCTGGTGCATGGTTTTGAAATCGCAGACAGAAAAAAAATTACATCCATATCAACATTTTTATCAGCTCCGGACCTGTCGTTTTGGTCAAAAAATGAAAAATCTAAAAGTTCCTGTTTTTCTGCTTTAAACTCTAGGTACACATCCAAAATGCATTACTGAGATAAAAGAAGTTGATTCTGGTGCATGGTTTTGAAACCGCAGTCAGAAAAAAATTACATCCATATCAACATTTTTATCAGCTCCGGACCTGTCGTTTTGGTCAAAAAATGAAAATTCTAAAAGTTCCTGTTTTTCTGCTTTAAACTCCAGGTACACATCCAAAAAGCATTACTGAGTTGAAAGAAGTTGATTCTGGTGCATGGTTTTGAAACTGCACTCAGAAAAAAAATTACATCCATATCAACATTTTTATCATCTCCGGACCTGTCGTTTTGGTCAAAAAATGAAAATTCTAAAAGTTCCTGTTTTTCTGCTTTAAACTCTAGGTACACATCCAAAATGCATTACTGAGTTGAAAGAAGTTGATTCTGGTGCATGGTTTTGAAACTGCAGTCAGAAAAAAAATTACATCCATATCAACATTTTATCAGCTCCGGACCTGTCGTTTTGGTCAAAAAATTAAAATTCTAAAAGTTCCTGTTTTTCTGCTTTAAACTCTAGGTACACATCCAAAATGAATTACTGAGTTGAAAGAAGTTGATTCTGGTGCATGGTTTTGAAACCGCAGTCAGAAAAAAAATTACATCCATATCAACATTTTTATTAGCTCCGGACCTGTCGTTTTGGTTAAAAAATTAAAATTCTAAAAGTTCCTATTTTTCTGCTATAAACTCTAGGTACACATCCAAAATGTATTACTGAGTTGAAAGAAGTTGATTCTGGTGCATGGTTTTGAAACCGCAGTCAGAAAAAAAAATTACATGCATATCAACATTTTTATCAGCTCCGGTCCTGTTGTTTTGGTCAAAAAATGAAAATTCTAAAAGTTCCTGTTTTTCTGCTTTAAACTCTAGGTACACATCCAAAATGTATTACTGAGTTGAAAGAAGTTGATTCTGGTTCATGGTTTTGAACCCGCAGTCAGAAAAAAAATTACATCCATATCAACATTTTTATCAGCTCCGGTCCTGTTGTTTTGGTCAAAAAATGAAAATTCTAAAAGTTCCTGTTTTTCTGCTTTAAACTCTAGGTACACATCAAAATGCATTACTGAGTTGAAAGAAGTGAATTCTGGTGCATGGTTTTATATTCACAGTCAGAAAAAAAATTACATCTATATCAACATTTTTATCAGCTCCGGACCTGTCGTTTTGGTCAAAAAAATGAAAATTCTAAAACTTCCTGTTTTTCTGCTTTAAACTCTAGGTACACATCCAAAATGCATTACTGAGTTGAAAGAAGTTGATTCTGGTGCATGGTTTTGAAACTGCAGTCAGAAAAAAAATTACATCCATATCAACATTTTATCAGCTCCGGACCTGTCGTTTTGGTCAAAAAATGAAAATTCTAAAAGTTCCTGTTTTTCTGCTTTAAACTCTAGGTACACATCCAAAATGCATTACTGAGTTGAAAGAAGTGAATTCTGGTGCATGGTTTTGAAATCGCAGTCAGAAAAAAAAAACCATCCTTATCAACATTTTTATCAGCTCCGGTCCTGTCGTTTTGGTCAAAAAATTAAAATTCTAAAAGTTCCTGTTTTTCTGCTTTAAACTCTAGGTACACATCCAAAATGAATTACTGAGTTGAAAGAAGTTGATTCTGGTGCATGGTTTTGAAACCGCAGTCAGAAAAAAATTACATCCATATCAACATTTTTATCAGCTCCGGACCTGTCGTTTTGGTCAAAAATGAAAATTCTAAAAGTTCCTATTTTTCTGCTTTAAACTCTAGGTACACATCCAAAATGTATTACTAAGTTGAAAGAAGTTGATTCTGGTGCATGGTTTTGAAACCGCAGTCAGAAAAAAAATTACATCCATATCAACATTTTTATCAGCTCCGGTCCTGTTGTTTTGGTCAAAAAATGAAAATTCTAAAAGTTCCTGTTTTTCTGCTTTAAACTCTAGGTACACATCCAAAATGTATTACTGAGTTGAAAGAAGTTGATTCTGGTGCATGGTTTTGAAACCGCAGTCAGAAAAAAAATTACATCCATATCAACATTTTTATCAGCTCCGGACCTGTCGTTTTGGTCAAAAAATGAAAATTCTAAAAGTTCCTGTTTTTCTGCTTTAAACTCCAGGTACACATCCAAAAAGCATTACTGAGTTGAAAGAAGTTGATTCTTGTGCATGGTTTTGAAACTGCAGTCAGAAAAAAAATTACATCCATATCAACATTTTTATCATCTCCGGACCTGTCGTTTTCGTCAAAAAATGAAAATTCTAAAAGTTCCTGTTTTTCTGCTTTAAACTCTAGGTACACATCCAAAATGCATTACTGAGTTGAAAGAAGTTGATTCTGGTGCATGGTTTTGAAACTGCAGTCAGAAAAAAAATTACATCCATATCAACATTTTATCAGCTCCGGACCTGTCGTTTTGGTCAAAAAATTAAAATTCTAAAAGTTCCTGTTTTTCTGCTTTAAACTCCAGGTACACATCCAAAAAGCATTACTGAGTTGAAAGAAGTTGATTCTTGTGCATGGTTTTGAAACTGCAGTCAGAAAAAAAATTACATCCATATCAACATTTTTATCATCTCCGGACCTGTCGTTTTCGTCAAAAAATGAAAATTCTAAAAGTTCCTGTTTTTCTGCTTTAAACTCTAGGTACACATCCAAAATGCATTACTGAGTTGAAAGAAGTTGATTCTGGTGCATGGTTTTGAAACCGCAGTCAGAAAAAAATTACATCCATATCAACATTTTTATCAGCTCCGGACCTGTCGTTTTGGTCAAAAAATGAAAATTCTAAAAGTTCCTGTTTTTCTGCTTTAAACTCCAGGTACACATCCAAAATGCATTACTGAGTTGAAAGAAGTTGATTCTGGTGCATGGTTTTGAAACCGCAGTCAGAAAAAAATTACATCCATATCAACATTTTTATCAGCTCCGGACCTGTCGTTTTGGTCAAAAAATGAAAATTCTAAAAGTTCCTGTTTTTCTGCTTTAAACTCCAGGTACACATCCAAAAAGCATTACTGAGTTGAAAGAAGTTGATTCTTGTGCATGGTTTTGAAACTGCAGTCAGAAAAAAAATTACATCCATATCAACATTTTTATCATCTCCGGACCTGTCGTTTTCGTCAAAAAATGAAAATTCTAAAAGTTCCTGTTTTTCTGCTTTAAACTCTAGGTACACATCCAAAATGCATTACTGAGTTGAAAGAAGTTGATTCTGGTGCATGGTTTTGAAACCGCAGTCAGAAAAAAATTACATCCATATCAACATTTTTATCAGCTCCGGACCTGTCGTTTTGGTCAAAAATGAAAATTCTAAAAGTTCCTATTTTTCTGCTTTAAACTCTAGGTACACATCCAAAATGTATTACTAAGTTGAAAGAAGTTGATTCTGGTGCATGGTTTTGAAACCGCAGTCAGAAAAAAAATTACATCCATATCAACATTTTTATCAGCTCCGGTCCTGTTGTTTTGGTCAAAAAATGAAAATTCTAAAAGTTCCTGTTTTTCTGCTTTAAACTCTAGGTACACATCCAAAATGTATTACTGAGTTGAAAGAAGTTGATTCTGGTGCATGGTTTTGAAACCGCAGTCAGAAAAAAAATTACATCCATATCAACATTTTTATCAGCTCCGGACCTGTCGTTTTGGTCAAAAAATGAAAATTCTAAAAGTTCCTGTTTTTCTGCTTTAAACTCCAGGTACACATCCAAAAAGCATTACTGAGTTGAAAGAAGTTGATTCTTGTGCATGGTTTTGAAACTGCAGTCAGAAAAAAAATTACATCCATATCAACATTTTTATCATCTCCGGACCTGTCGTTTTCGTCAAAAAATGAAAATTCTAAAAGTTCCTGTTTTTCTGCTTTAAACTCTAGGTACACATCCAAAATGCATTACTGAGTTGAAAGAAGTTGATTCTGGTGCATGGTTTTGAAACTGCAGTCAGAAAAAAAATTACATCCATATCAACATTTTATCAGCTCCGGACCTGTCGTTTTGGTCAAAAAATTAAAATTCTAAAAGTTCCTGTTTTTCTGCTTTAAACTCTAGGTACACATCCAAAATGCATTACTGAGTTGAAAGAAGTAAATTCTGGTGCATGGTTTTGAAATCGCAGTCATAAAAAACAAACATCCTTATCAACTTTTTTATCAGCTCCGGTCCTGTCGTTTTGGTCAAAAAATTAAAATTCTAAAAGTTCCTGTTTTTCTGCTTTAAACTCTAGGTACACATCCAAAATGAATTACTGAGTTGAAAGAAGTTGATTCTGGTGCATGGTTTTGAAACCGCAGTCAGAAAAAAATTACATCCATATCAACATTTTTATCAGCTCCGGACCTGTCGTTTTGGTCAAAAATGAAAATTCTAAAAGTTCCTATTTTTCTGCTTTAAACTCTAGGTACACATCCAAAATGTATTACTAAGTTGAAAGAAGTTGATTCTGGTGCATGGTTTTGAAACCGCAGTCAGAAAAAAAATTACATCCATATCAACATTTTTATCAGCTCCGGTCCTGTTGTTTTGGTCAAAAAATGAAAATTCTAAAAGTTCCTGTTTTTCTGCTTTAAACTCTAGGTACACATCCAAAATGTATTACTGAGTTGAAAGAAGTTGATTCTGGTGCATGGTTTTGAAACCGCAGTCAGAAAAAAAATTACATCCATATCAACATTTTTATCAGCTCCGGACCTGTCGTTTTGGTCAAAAAATGAAAATTCTAAAAGTTCCTGTTTTTTTGCTTTAAACTCTAGGTACACATCCAAAATGTATTACTGAGTTGAAAGAAGTTGATTCTGGTGCATGGTTTTGAAACCGCAGTCAGAAAAAAAATTACATCCATATCAACATTTTTATCAGCTCCGGTCCTGTTGTTTTGGTCAAAAAATGAAAATTCTAAAAGTTCCTGTTTTTCTGCTTTAAACTCTAGGTACACATCCAAAATGTATTACTGAGTTGAAAGAAGTTGATTCTGGTGCATGGTTTTGAAACCGCAGTCAGAAAAAAAATTACATCCATATCAACATTTTTATCAGCTCCGGTCCTGTTGTTTTGGTCAAAAAATGAAAATTCTAAAAGTTCCTGTTTTTCTGCTTTAAACTCTAGGTACACATCCAAAATGTATTACTGAGTTGAAAGAAGTTGATTCTGGTGCATGGTTTTGAAACCGCAGTCAGAAAAAAAATTACATCCATATCAACATTTTTATCAGCTCCGGAACTGTCGTTTTGGTCAAAAAATAAAAATTCTAAAAGTTCCTTTTTTTCTGCTTTAAACTCTAGGTACACATCCAAAATGTATTACTGAGTTGAAAGAAGTTGATTCTGGTGCATGGTTTTGAAACCGCAGTCAGAAAAAAAATTACATCCATATCAACATTTTTATCAGCTCCGGACCTGTCGTTTTGGTCAAAAAATGAAAATTCTAAAAGTTCCTTTTTTTCTGCTTTAAACTCTAGGTACACATCCAAAATGTATTACTGAGTTGAAAGAAGTTGATTCTGGTGCATGGTTTTGAAACCGCAGTCAGAAAAAAAATTACATCCATATCAACATTTTATCAGCTCCGGACCTGTCGTTTTGGTCAAAAAATTAAAATTCTAAAAGTTCCTGTTTTTCTGCTTTAAACTCTAGGTACACATCCAAAATGCATTACTGAGTTGAAAGAAGTGAATTCTGGTGCATGGTTTTAAAATCGCAGTCAGAAAAAAAAAACATCCTTATCAACATTTTTATCAGCTCCGGTCCTGTCGTTTTGGTCAAAAAATTAAAATTCTAAAAGTTCCTGTTTTTCTGCTTTAAACTCTAGGTACACATCCAAAATGAATTACTGAGTTGAAAGAAGTTGATTCTGGTGCATGGTTTTGAAACCGCAGTCAGAAAAAAAATTACATCCATATCAACATTTTTATCAGCTCCGGACCTGTCGTTTTGGTCAAAAAATGAAAATTCTAAAAGTTCCTATTTTTTTGCTTTAAACTCTAGGTACACATCCAAAATGTATTACTGAGTTGAAAGAAGTTGATTCTGGTGCATGGTTTTGAAACCGCAGTCAGAAAAAAAATTACATCCATATCAACATTTTTATCAGCTCCGGTCCTGTTGTTTTGGTCAAAAAATGAAAATTCTAAAAGTTCCTGTTTTTCTGCTTTAAACTCTAGGTACACATCCAAAATGTATTACTGAGTTGAAAGAAGTTGATTCTGGTGCATGGTTTTGAAACCGCAGTCAGAAAAAAAATTACATCAATATCAACATTTTTATCAGCTCCGGTCCTGTCGTTTTGGTCAAAAAATGAAAATTCTAAAAGTTCCTGTTTTTCTGTTGTAAACTCTAGGTACACATCAAAATGCATTACTGAGTTGAAAGCAGTGAATTCTGGTGCATGGTTTTGAAATCGCAGTCAGAAAAAAAATTACATCCATATCAACATTTTTATCAGCTCCGGACCTGTCGTTTTGGTCAAAAAATGAAAAATCTAAAAGTTCCTGTTTTTCTGCTTTAAACTCTAGGTACACATCCAAAATGCATTACTGAGATAAAAGAAGTTGATTCTGGTGCATGGTTTTGAAACCGCAGTCAGAAAAAAATTACATCCATATCAACATTTTTATCAGCTCCGGACCTGTCGTTTTGGTCAAAAAATGAAAATTCTAAAAGTTCCTGTTTTTCTGCTTTAAACTCCAGGTACACATCCAAAAAGCATTACTGAGTTGAAAGAAGTTGATTCTGGTGCATGGTTTTGAAACTGCACTCAGAAAAAAAATTACATCCATATCAACATTTTTATCATCTCCGGACCTGTCGTTTTGGTCAAAAAATGAAAATTCTAAAAGTTCCTGTTTTTCTGCTTTAAACTCTAGGTACACATCCAAAATGCATTACTGAGTTGAAAGAAGTTGATTCTGGTGCATGGTTTTGAAACTGCAGTCAGAAAAAAAATTACATCCATATCAACATTTTATCAGCTCCGGACCTGTCGTTTTGGTCAAAAAATTAAAATTCTAAAAGTTCCTGTTTTTCTGCTTTAAACTCTAGGTACACATCCAAAATGCATTACTGAGTTGAAAGAAGTGAATTCTGGTGCATGGTTTTGAAATCGCAGTCAGAAAAAAAAAACATCCTTATCAACTTTTTTATCAGCTCCGGTCCTGTCGTTTTGGTCAAAAAATTAAAATTCTAAAAGTTCCTGTTTTTCTGCTTTAAACTCTAGGTACACATCCAAAATGAATTACTGAGTTGAAAGAAGTTGATCCTGGTGCATGGTTTTGAGACCGCAGTCAGAAAAAAAATTACATCCATATCAACATTTTTATTAGCTCCGGACCTGTCGTTTTGGTTAAAAAATTAAAATTCTAAAAGTTCCTATTTTTCTGCTATAAACTCTAGGTACACATCCAAAATGTATTACTGAGTTGAAAGAAGTTGATTCTGGTGCATGGTTTTGAACCCGCAGTCAGAAAAAAAATTACATCCATATCAACATTTTTATCAGCTCCGGTCCTGTTGTTTTGGTCAAAAAATGAAAATTCTAAAAGTTCCTGTTTTTCTGCTTTAAACTCTAGGTACACATCAAAATGCATTACTGAGTTGAAAGAAGTGAATTCTGGTGCATGGTTTTATATTCGCAGTCAGAAAAAAATTACATCCATATCAACATTTTTATCAGCTCCGGACCTGTCGTTTTGGTCAAAAAATGAAAATTCTAAAACTTCCTGTTTTTCTGCTTTAAACTCTAGGTACACATCCAAAATGCATTACTGAGTTGAAAGAAGTGAATTCTGGTGCATGGTTTTGAAATCGCAGTCAGAAAAAAAATTACATCCATATCAACATTTTTATCAGCTCCGGACCTGTCGTTTTGGTTAAAAAATTAAAATTCTAAAAGTTCCTATTTTTCTGCTATAAACTCTAGGTACACATCCAAAATGTATTACTGAGTTGAAAGAAGTTGATTCTGGTGCATGGTTTTGAAATCGCAGTCAGAAAAAAAATTACATCCATATCAACATTTTTATCAGCTCCGGACCTGTCGTTTTGGTCAAAAAATGAAAATTCTAAAAGTTCCTGTTTTTCTGCTTTAAACTCTAGGTACACATCCAAAATGCATTACTGAGTTGAAAGAAGTTGATTCTGGTGCATGGTTTTGAAACTGCAGTCAGAAAAAAAATTACATCCATATCAACATTTTATCAGCTCCGGACCTGTCGTTTTGGTCAAAAAATGAAAATTCTAAAAGTTCCTGTTTTTCTGCTTTAAACTCTAGGTACACATCCAAAATGCATTACTGAGTTGAAAGAAGTGAATTCTGGTGCATGGTTTTGAAATCGCAGTCAGAAAAAAAAAAACATCCTTATCAACATTTTTATCAGCTCCGGTCCTGTCGTTTTGGTCAAAAAATTAAAATTCTAAAAGTTCCTGTTTTTCTGCTGTAAACTCTAGGTACACATCAAAATGCATTACTGAGTTGAAAGCAGTGAATTCTGGTGCATGGTTTTGAAATCGCAGACAGAAAAAAAATTACATCCATATCAACATTTTTATCAGCTCCGGACCTGTCGTTTTGGTCAAAAAATGAAAAATCTAAAAGTTCCTGTTTTTCTGCTTTAAACTCTAGGTACACATCCAAAATGCATTACTGAGATAAAAGAAGTTGATTCTGGTGCATGGTTTTGAAACCGCAGTCAGAAAAAAATTACATCCATATCAACATTTTTATCAGCTCCGGACCTGTCGTTTTGGTCAAAAAATGAAAATTCTAAAAGTTCCTGTTTTTCTGCTTTAAACTCCAGGTACACATCCAAAAAGCATTACTGAGTTGAAAGAAGTTGATTCTGGTGCATGGTTTTGAAACTGCACTCAGAAAAAAAATTACATCCATATCAACATTTTTATCATCTCCGGACCTGTCGTTTTGGTCAAAAAATGAAAATTCTAAAAGTTCCTGTTTTTCTGCTTTAAACTCTAGGTACACATCCAAAATGCATTACTGAGTTGAAAGAAGTTGATTCTGGTGCATGGTTTTGAAACTGCAGTCAGAAAAAAAATTACATCCATATCAACATTTTATCAGCTCCGGACCTGTCGTTTTGGTCAAAAAATTAAAATTCTAAAAGTTCCTGTTTTTCTGCTTTAAACTCTAGGTACACATCCAAAATGAATTACTGAGTTGAAAGAAGTTGATTCTGGTGCATGGTTTTGAAACCGCAGTCAGAAAAAAAATTACATCCATATCAACATTTTTATTAGCTCCGGACCTGTCGTTTTGGTTAAAAAATTAAAATTCTAAAAGTTCCTATTTTTCTGCTATAAACTCTAGGTACACATCCAAAATGTATTACTGAGTTGAAAGAAGTTGATTCTGGTGCATGGTTTTGAAACCGCAGTCAGAAAAAAAAATTACATGCATATCAACATTTTTATCAGCTCCGGTCCTGTTGTTTTGGTCAAAAAATGAAAATTCTAAAAGTTCCTGTTTTTCTGCTTTAAACTCTAGGTACACATCCAAAATGTATTACTGAGTTGAAAGAAGTTGATTCTGGTTCATGGTTTTGAACCCGCAGTCAGAAAAAAAATTACATCCATATCAACATTTTTATCAGCTCCGGTCCTGTTGTTTTGGTCAAAAAATGAAAATTCTAAAAGTTCCTGTTTTTCTGCTTTAAACTCTAGGTACACATCAAAATGCATTACTGAGTTGAAAGAAGTGAATTCTGGTGCATGGTTTTATATTCACAGTCAGAAAAAAAATTACATCTATATCAACATTTTTATCAGCTCCGGACCTGTCGTTTTGGTCAAAAAAATGAAAATTCTAAAACTTCCTGTTTTTCTGCTTTAAACTCTAGGTACACATCCAAAATGCATTACTGAGTTGAAAGAAGTTGATTCTGGTGCATGGTTTTGAAACTGCAGTCAGAAAAAAAATTACATCCATATCAACATTTTATCAGCTCCGGACCTGTCGTTTTGGTCAAAAAATGAAAATTCTAAAAGTTCCTGTTTTTCTGCTTTAAACTCTAGGTACACATCCAAAATGCATTACTGAGTTGAAAGAAGTGAATTCTGGTGCATGGTTTTGAAATCGCAGTCAGAAAAAAAAAACCATCCTTATCAACATTTTTATCAGCTCCGGTCCTGTCGTTTTGGTCAAAAAATTAAAATTCTAAAAGTTCCTGTTTTTCTGCTTTAAACTCTAGGTACACATCCAAAATGAATTACTGAGTTGAAAGAAGTTGATTCTGGTGCATGGTTTTGAAACCGCAGTCAGAAAAAAATTACATCCATATCAACATTTTTATCAGCTCCGGACCTGTCGTTTTGGTCAAAAATGAAAATTCTAAAAGTTCCTATTTTTCTGCTTTAAACTCTAGGTACACATCCAAAATGTATTACTAAGTTGAAAGAAGTTGATTCTGGTGCATGGTTTTGAAACCGCAGTCAGAAAAAAAATTACATCCATATCAACATTTTTATCAGCTCCGGTCCTGTTGTTTTGGTCAAAAAATGAAAATTCTAAAAGTTCCTGTTTTTCTGCTTTAAACTCTAGGTACACATCCAAAATGTATTACTGAGTTGAAAGAAGTTGATTCTGGTGCATGGTTTTGAAACCGCAGTCAGAAAAAAAATTACATCCATATCAACATTTTTATCAGCTCCGGACCTGTCGTTTTGGTCAAAAAATGAAAATTCTAAAAGTTCCTGTTTTTCTGCTTTAAACTCCAGGTACACATCCAAAAAGCATTACTGAGTTGAAAGAAGTTGATTCTTGTGCATGGTTTTGAAACTGCAGTCAGAAAAAAAATTACATCCATATCAACATTTTTATCATCTCCGGACCTGTCGTTTTCGTCAAAAAATGAAAATTCTAAAAGTTCCTGTTTTTCTGCTTTAAACTCTAGGTACACATCCAAAATGCATTACTGAGTTGAAAGAAGTTGATTCTGGTGCATGGTTTTGAAACTGCAGTCAGAAAAAAAATTACATCCATATTAACATTTTATCAGCTCCGGACCTGTCGTTTTGGTCAAAAAATTAAAATTCTAAAAGTTCCTGTTTTTCTGCTTTAAACTCCAGGTACACATCCAAAAAGCATTACTGAGTTGAAAGAAGTTGATTCTTGTGCATGGTTTTGAAACTGCAGTCAGAAAAAAAATTACATCCATATCAACATTTTTATCATCTCCGGACCTGTCGTTTTCGTCAAAAAATGAAAATTCTAAAAGTTCCTGTTTTTCTGCTTTAAACTCTAGGTACACATCCAAAATGCATTACTTAGTTGAAAGAAGTTGATTCTGGTGCATGGTTTTGAAACCGCAGTCAGAAAAAAATTACATCCATATCAACATTTTTATCAGCTCCGGACCTGTCGTTTTGGTCAAAAAATGAAAATTCTAAAAGTTCCTGTTTTTCTGCTTTAAACTCCAGGTACACATCCAAAATGCATTACTGAGTTGAAAGAAGTTGATTCTGGTGCATGGTTTTGAAACCGCAGTCAGAAAAAAATTACATCCATATCAACATTTTTATCAGCTCCGGACCTGTCGTTTTGGTCAAAAAATGAAAATTCTAAAAGTTCCTGTTTTTCTGCTTTAAACTCCAGGTACACATCCAAAAAGCATTACTGAGTTGAAAGAAGTTGATTCTTGTGCATGGTTTTGAAACTGCAGTCAGAAAAAAAATTACATCCATATCAACATTTTTATCATCTCCGGACCTGTCGTTTTCGTCAAAAAATGAAAATTCTAAAAGTTCCTGTTTTTCTGCTTTAAACTCTAGGTACACATCCAAAATGCATTACTGAGTTGAAAGAAGTTGATTCTGGTGCATGGTTTTGAAACCGCAGTCAGAAAAAAATTACATCCATATCAACATTTTTATCAGCTCCGGACCTGTCGTTTTGGTCAAAAATGAAAATTCTAAAAGTTCCTATTTTTCTGCTTTAAACTCTAGGTACACATCCAAAATGTATTACTAAGTTGAAAGAAGTTGATTCTGGTGCATGGTTTTGAAACCGCAGTCAGAAAAAAAATTACATCCATATCAACATTTTTATCAGCTCCGGTCCTGTTGTTTTGGTCAAAAAATGAAAATTCTAAAAGTTCCTGTTTTTCTGCTTTAAACTCTAGGTACACATCCAAAATGTATTACTGAGTTGAAAGAAGTTGATTCTGGTGCATGGTTTTGAAACCGCAGTCAGAAAAAAAATTACATCCATATCAACATTTTTATCAGCTCCGGACCTGTCGTTTTGGTCAAAAAATGAAAATTCTAAAAGTTCCTGTTTTTCTGCTTTAAACTCCAGGTACACATCCAAAAAGCATTACTGAGTTGAAAGAAGTTGATTCTTGTGCATGGTTTTGAAACTGCAGTCAGAAAAAAAATTACATCCATATCAACATTTTTATCATCTCCGGACCTGTCGTTTTCGTCAAAAAATGAAAATTCTAAAAGTTCCTGTTTTTCTGCTTTAAACTCTAGGTACACATCCAAAATGCATTACTGAGTTGAAAGAAGTTGATTCTGGTGCATGGTTTTGAAACTGCAGTCAGAAAAAAAATTACATCCATATCAACATTTTATCAGCTCCGGACCTGTCGTTTTGGTCAAAAAATTAAAATTCTAAAAGTTCCTGTTTTTCTGCTTTAAACTCTAGGTACACATCCAAAATGCATTACTGAGTTGAAAGAAGTAAATTCTGGTGCATGGTTTTGAAATCGCAGTCATAAAAAACAAACATCCTTATCAACTTTTTTATCAGCTCCGGTCCTGTCGTTTTGGTCAAAAAATTAAAATTCTAAAAGTTCCTGTTTTTCTGCTTTAAACTCTAGGTACACATCCAAAATGAATTACTGAGTTGAAAGAAGTTGATTCTGGTGCATGGTTTTGAAACCGCAGTCAGAAAAAAATTACATCCATATCAACATTTTTATCAGCTCCGGACCTGTCGTTTTGGTCAAAAATGAAAATTCTAAAAGTTCCTATTTTTCTGCTTTAAACTCTAGGTACACATCCAAAATGTATTACTAAGTTGAAAGAAGTTGATTCTGGTGCATGGTTTTGAAACCGCAGTCAGAAAAAAAATTACATCCATATCAACATTTTTATCAGCTCCGGTCCTGTTGTTTTGGTCAAAAAATGAAAATTCTAAAAGTTCCTGTTTTTCTGCTTTAAACTCTAGGTACACATCCAAAATGTATTACTGAGTTGAAAGAAGTTGATTCTGGTGCATGGTTTTGAAACCGCAGTCAGAAAAAAAATTACATCCATATCAACATTTTTATCAGCTCCGGACCTGTCGTTTTGGTCAAAAAATGAAAATTCTAAAAGTTCCTGTTTTTCTGCTTTAAACTCCAGGTACACATCCAAAAAGCATTACTGAGTTGAAAGAAGTTGATTCTTGTGCATGGTTTTGAAACTGCAGTCAGAAAAAAAATTACATCCATATCAACATTTTTATCATCTCCGGACCTGTCGTTTTCGTCAAAAAATGAAAATTCTAAAAGTTCCTGTTTTTCTGCTTTAAACTCTAGGTACACATCCAAAATGCATTACTGAGTTGAAAGAAGTTGATTCTGGTGCATGGTTTTGAAACTGCAGTCAGAAAAAAAATTACATCCATATCAACATTTTATCAGCTCCGGACCTGTCGTTTTGGTCAAAAAATTAAAATTCTAAAAGTTCCTGTTTTTCTGCTTTAAACTCTAGGTACACATCCAAAATGCATTACTGAGTTGAAAGAAGTAAATTCTGGTGCATGGTTTTGAAATCGCAGTCATAAAAAACAAACATCCTTATCAACTTTTTTATCAGCTCCGGTCCTGTCGTTTTGGTCAAAAAATTAAAATTCGAAAAGTTCCTGTTTTTCTGCTTTAAACTCTAGGTACACATCCAAAATGAATTACTGAGTTGAAAGAAGTTGATTCTGGTGCATGGTTTTGAAACCGCAGTCAGAAAAAAAATTACATCCATATCAACATTTTTATCAGCTCCGGACCTGTCGTTTTGGTCAAAAAATGAAAATTCTAAAAGTTCCTATTTTTCTGCTTTAAACTCTAGGTACACTTCCAAAATGTATTACTGAGTTGCAAGAAGTTGATTCTGGTGCATGGTTTTAAAATCCGCAGTCAGAAAAAAAATTACATCCATATCAACATTTTTATCAGCTCCGGTCCTGTTGTTTTGGTCAAAAAATGAAAATTCTAAAAGTTCCTGTTTTTCTGCTTTAAACTCTAGGTACACATCCAAAATGTATTACTGAGTTGAAAGAAGTTGATTCTGGTGCATGGTTTTGAAACCGCAGTCAGAAAAAAAATTACATCCATATCAACATTTTTATCAGCTCCGGAACTGTCGTTTTGGTCAAAAAATAAAAATTCTAAAAGTTCCTTTTTTTCTGCTTTAAACTCTAGGTACATATCCAAAATGTATTACTGAGTTGAAAGAAGTTGATTCTGGTGCATGGTTTTGAAACCGCAGTCAGAAAAAAAATTACATCCATATCAACATTTTTATCAGCTCCGGACCTGTCGTTTTGGTCAAAAAATGAAAATTCTAAAAGTTCCTTTTTTTCTGCTTTAAACTCTAGGTACACATCCAAAATGTATTACTGAGTTGAAAGAAGTTGATTCTGGTGCATGGTTTTGAAACCGCAGTCAGAAAAAAAATTACATCCATATCAACATTTTTATCAGCTCCGGTCCTGTTGTTTTGGTCAAAAAATGAAAATTCTAAAAGTTCCTGTTTTTCTGCTTTAAACTCCAGGTACACATCCAAAAAGCATTACTGAGTTGAAAGAAGTTGATTCTGGTGCATGGTTTTGAAACTGCACTCAGAAAAAAAATTACATCCATATCAACATTTTTATCAACTCCGGACCTGTCGTTTTGGTCAAAAAATGAAAATTCTAAAAGTTCCTGTTTTTCTGCTTTAAACTCTAGGTACACATCCAAAATGCATTACTGAGTTGAAAGAAGTTGATTCTGGTGCATGGTTTTGAAACTGCAGTCAGAAAAAAAATTACATCCATATCAACATTTTATCAGCTCCGGACCTGTCGTTTTGGTCAAAAAATTAAAATTCTAAAAGTTCCTGTTTTTCTGCTTTAAACTCTAGGTACACATCCAAAATGCATTACTGAGTTGAAAGAAGTGAATTCTGGTGCATGGTTTTGAAATCGCAGTCAGAAAAAAAAAACATCCTTATCAACTTTTTTATCAGCTCCGGTCCTGTCGTTTTGGTCAAAAAATTAAAATTCTAAAAGTTCCTGTTTTTCTGCTTTAAACTCTAGGTACACATCCAAAATGAATTACTGAGTTGAAAAAAGTTGATCCTGGTGCATGGTTTTGAGACCGCAGTCAGAAAAAAAATTACATCCATATCAACATTTTTATTAGCTCCGGACCTGTCGTTTTGGTTAAAAAATTAAAATTCTAAAAGTTCCTATTTTTCTGCTATAAACTCTAGGTACACATCCAAAATGTATTACTGACTTGAAAGAAGTTGATTCTGGTGCATGGTTTTGAAACCGCAGTCAGAAAAAAAAATTACATCCATATCAACATTTTTATCAGCTCCGGTCCTGTTGTTTTGGTCAAAAAATGAAAATTCTAAAAGTTCCTGTTTTTCTGCTTTAAACTCTAGGTACACATCCAAAATGTATTACTGAGTTGAAAGAAGTTGATTCTGGTTCATGGTTTTGAACACGCAGTCAGAAAAAAAATTACATCCATATCAACATTTTTATCAGCTCCGGTCCTGTTGTTTTGGTCAAAAAATGAAAATTCTAAAAGTTCCTGTTTTTCTGCTTTAAACTCTAGGTACACATCAAAATGCATTACTGAGTTGAAAGAAGTGAATTCTGGTGCATGGTTTTATATTCGCAGTCAGAAAAAAAATTACATCCATATCAACATTTTTATCAGCTCCGGACCTGTCGTTTTGGTCAAAAAATGAAAATTCTAAAACTTCCTGTTTTTCTGCTTTAAACTCTAGGTACACATCCAAAATGCATTACTGAGTTGAAAGAAGTGAATTCTGGTGCATGGTTTTGAAATCGCAGTCAGAAAAAAAATTACATCCATATCAACATTTTTATCAGCTCCGGACCTGTCGTTTTGGTCAAAAAATGAAAATTCTAAAAGTTCCTGTTTTTCTGCTTTAAACTCTAGGTACACATCCAAAATGCATTACTGAGTTGAAAGAAGTTGATTCTGGTGCATGGTTTTGAAACTGCAGTCAGAAAAAAAATTACATCCATATCAACATTTTATCAGCTCCGGACCTGTCGTTTTGGTCAAAAAATGAAAATTCTAAAAGTTCCTGTTTTTCTGCTTTAAACTCTAGGTACACATCCAAAATGCATTACTGAGTTGAAAGAAGTGAATTCTGGTGCATGGTTTTGAAATCGCAGTCAGAAAAAAAAAAAACATCCTTATCAACATTTTTATCAGCTCCGGTCCTGTCGTTTTGGTCAAAAAATTAAAATTCTAAAAGTTCCTGTTTTTCTGCTTTAAACTCTAGGTAAACATCCAAAATGAATTACTGAGTTGAAAGAAGTTGATTCTGGTGCATGGTTTTGAAACCGCAGTCAGAAAAAAATTACATCCATATCAACATTTTTATCAGCTCCGGACCTGTCGTTTTGGTCAAAAAATTTAAATTCTAAAAGTTCCTGTTTTTCTGCTTTAAACTCTAGGTACACATCCAAAATGTATTACTGAGTTGAAAGAAGTTGATTCTGGTGCATGGTTTTGAAACCGCAGTCAGAAAAAAAATTACATCCATATCAACATTTTTATCAGCTCCGGACCTGTCGTTTTGGTCAAAAAATGAAAATTCTAAAAGTTCCTGTTTTTCTGCTTTAAACTCTAGGTACACATCCAAAATGTATTACTGAGTTGAAAGAAGTTGATTCTGGTGCATGGTTTTGAAACCGCAGTCAGAAAAAAAATTACATCCATATCAACATTTTTATCAGCTCCGGACCTGTCGTTTTGGTCAAAAAATGAAAATTCTAAAAGTTCCTATTTTTCTGCTTTAAACTCCAGGTACACATCCAAAATGTATTACTAAGTTGAAAGAAGTTGATTCTGGTGCATGGTTTTGAAACCGCAGTCAGAAAAAAAATTACATCCATATCAACATTTTTATCAGCTCCGGTCCTGTTGTTTTGGTCAAAAAATGAAAATTCTAAAAGTTCCTGTTTTTCTGCTTTAAACTCTAGGTACACATCCAAAATGTATTACTGAGTTGAAAGAAGTTGATTCTGGTGCATGGTTTTGAAACCGCAGTCAGAAAAAAAATTACATCCATATCAACATTTTTATCAGCTCCGGACCTGTCGTTTTGGTCAAAAAATGAAAATTCTAAAAGTTCCTGTTTTTCTGCTTTAAACTCCAGGTACACATCCAAAAAGCATTACTGAGTTGAAAGAAGTTGATTCTTGTGCATGGTTTTGAAACTGCAGTCAGAAAAAAAATTACATCCATATCAACATTTTTATCATCTCCGGACCTGTCGTTTTCGTCAAAAAATGAAAATTCTAAAAGTTCCTGTTTTTCTGCTTTAAACTCTAGGTACACATCCAAAATGCATTACTGAGTTGAAAGAAGTAAATTCTGGTGCATGGTTTTGAAATCGCAGTCATAAAAAACAAACATCCTTATCAACTTTTTTATCAGCTCCGGTCCTGTCGTTTTGGTCAAAAAATTAAAATTCTAAAAGTTCCTGTTTTTCTGCTTTAAACTCTAGGTACACATCCAAAATGAATTACTGAGTTGAAAGAAGTTGATTCTGGTGCATGGTTTTGAAACCGCAGTCAGAAAAAAAATTACATCCATATCAACATTTTTATCAGCTCCGGACCTGTCGTTTTGGTCAAAAAATGAAAATTCTAAAAGTTCCTATTTTTCTGCTTTAAACTCTAGGTACACTTCCAAAATGTATTACTGAGTTGCAAGAAGTTGATTCTGGTGCATGGTTTTGAAACCGCAGTCAGAAAAAAAATTACATCCATATCAACATTTTTATCAGCTCCGGTCCTGTTGTTTTGGTCAAAAAATGAAAATTCTAAAAGTTCCTGTTTTTCTGCTTTAAACTCTAGGTACACATCCAAAATGTATTACTGAGTTGAAAGAAGTTGATTCTGGTGCATGGTTTTGAAACCGCAGTCAGAAAAAAAATTACATCCATATCAACATTTTTATCAGCTCCGGAACTGTCGTTTTGGTCAAAAAATAAAAATTCTAAAAGTTCCTTTTTTTCTGCTTTAAACTCTAGGTACATATCCAAAATGTATTACTGAGTTGAAAGAAGTTGATTCTGGTGCATGGTTTTGAAACCGCAGTCAGAAAAAAAATTACATCCATATCAACATTTTTATCAGCTCCGGACCTGTCGTTTTGGTCAAAAAATGAAAATTCTAAAAGTTCCTTTTTTTCTGCTTTAAACTCTAGGTACACATCCAAAATGTATTACTGAGTTGAAAGAAGTTGATTCTGGTGCATGGTTTTGAAACCGCAGTCAGAAAAAAAATTACATCCATATCAACATTTTTATCAGCTCCGGTCCTGTTGTTTTGGTCAAAAAATGAAAATTCTAAAAGTTCCTGTTTTTCTGCTTTAAACTCCAGGTACACATCCAAAAAGCATTACTGAGTTGAAAGAAGTTGATTCTGGTGCATGGTTTTGAAACTGCACTCAGAAAAAAAAATACATCCATATCAACATTTTTATCAACTCCGGACCTGTCGTTTTGGTCAAAAAATGAAAATTCTAAAAGTTCCTGTTTTTCTGCTTTAAACTCTAGGTACACATCCAAAATGCATTACTGAGTTGAAAGAAGTTGATTCTGGTGCATGGTTTTGAAACTGCAGTCAGAAAAAAAATTACATCCATATCAACATTTTATCAGCTCCGGACCTGTCGTTTTGGTCAAAAAATTAAAATTCTAAAAGTTCCTGTTTTTCTGCTTTAAACTCTAGGTACACATCCAAAATGCATTACTGAGTTGAAAGAAGTGAATTCTGGTGCATGGTTTTGAAATCGCAGTCAGAAAAAAAAACATCCTTATCAACTTTTTTATCAGCTCCGGTCCTGTCGTTTTGGTCAAAAAATTAAAATTCTAAAAGTTCCTGTTTTTCTGCTTTAAACTCTAGGTACACATCCAAAATGAATTACTGAGTTGAAAAAAGTTGATCCTGGTGCATGGTTTTGAGACCGCAGTCAGAAAAAAAATTACATCCATATCAACATTTTTATTAGCTCCGGACCTGTCGTTTTGGTTAAAAAATTAAAATTCTAAAAGTTCCTATTTTTCTGCTATAAACTCTAGGTACACATCCAAAATGTATTACTGAGTTGAAAGAAGTTGATTCTGGTGCATGGTTTTGAAACCGCAGTCAGAAAAAAAAATTACATCCATATCAACATTTTTATCAGCTCCGGTCCTGTTGTTTTGGTCAAAAAATGAAAATTCTAAAAGTTCCTGTTTTTCTGCTTTAAACTCTAGGTACACATCCAAAATGTATTACTGAGTTGAAAGAAGTTGATTCTGGTTCATGGTTTTGAACACGCAGTCAGAAAAAAAATTACATCCATATCAACATTTTTATCAGCTCCGGTCCTGTTGTTTTGGTCAAAAAATGAAAATTCTAAAAGTTCCTGTTTTTCTGCTTTAAACTCTAGGTACACATCAAAATGCATTACTGAGTTGAAAGAAGTGAATTCTGGTGCATGGTTTTATATTCGCAGTCAGAAAAAAAATTACATCCATATCAACATTTTTATCAGCTCCGGACCTGTCGTTTTGGTCAAAAAATGAAAATTCTAAAACTTCCTGTTTTTCTGCTTTAAACTCTAGGTACACATCCAAAATGCATTACTGAGTTGAAAGAAGTGAATTCTGGTGCATGGTTTTGAAATCGCAGTCAGAAAAAAAATTACATCCATATCAACATTTTTATCAGCTCCGGACCTGTCGTTTTGGTCAAAAAATGAAAATTCTAAAAGTTCCTGTTTTTCTGCTTTAAACTCTAGGTACACATCCAAAATGCATTACTGAGTTGAAAGAAGTTGATTCTGGTGCATGGTTTTGAAACTGCAGTCAGAAAAAAAATTACATCCATATCAACATTTTATCAGCTCCGGACCTGTCGTTTTGGTCAAAAAATGAAAATTCTAAAAGTTCCTGTTTTTCTGCTTTAAACTCTAGGTACACATCCAAAATGCATTACTGAGTTGAAAGAAGTGAATTCTGGTGCATGGTTTTGAAATCGCAGTCAGAAAAAAAAAAAACATCCTTATCAACATTTTTATCAGCTCCGGTCCTGTCGTTTTGGTCAAAAAATTAAAATTCTAAAAGTTCCTGTTTTTCTGCTTTAAACTCTAGGTAAACATCCAAAATGAATTACTGAGTTGAAAGAAGTTGATTCTGGTGCATGGTTTTGAAACCGCAGTCAGAAAAAAATTACATCCATATCAACATTTTTATCAGCTCCGGACCTGTCGTTTTGGTCAAAAAATTTAAATTCTAAAAGTTCCTGTTTTTCTGCTTTAAACTCTAGGTACACATCCAAAATGTATTACTGAGTTGAAAGAAGTTGATTCTGGTGCATGGTTTTGAAACCGCAGTCAGAAAAAAAATTACATCCATATCAACATTTTTATCAGCTCCGGACCTGTCGTTTTGGTCAAAAAATGAAAATTCTAAAAGTTCCTATTTTTCTGCTTTAAACTCCAGG
Source organism: Crinia signifera (assembly GCF_055691185.1). Lineage (NCBI taxonomy): Eukaryota > Metazoa > Chordata > Amphibia > Anura > Myobatrachidae > Crinia > Crinia signifera. The sequence continues at coordinate 113,957,918 of NC_139226.1, read as the reverse complement.
TACACATCCAAAAAGCATTACTGAGTTGAAAGAAGTTGATTCTTGTGCATGGTTTTGAAACTGCAGTCAGAAAAAAAAATACATCCATATCAACATTTTTATCATCTCCGGACCTGTCGTTTTCGTCAAAAAATGAAAATTCTAAAAGTTCCTGTTTTTCTGCTTTAAACTCTAGGTACACATCCAAAATGCATTACTGAGTTGAAAGAAGTTGATTCTGGTGCATGGTTTTGAAACTGCAGTCAGAAAAAAAATTACATCCATATCAACATTTTATCAGCTCCGGACCTGTCGTTTTGGTCAAAAAATTAAAATTCTAAAAGTTCCTGTTTTTCTGCTTTAAACTCTAGGTACACATCCAAAATGCATTACTGAGTTGAAAGAAGTGAATTCTGGTGCATGGTTTTGAAATCGCAGTCATAAAAAACAAACATCCTTATCAACTTTTTTATCAGCTCCGGTCCTGTCGTTTTGGTCAAAAAATTAAAATTCTAAAAGTTCCTGTTTTTCTGCTTTAAACTCTAGGTACACATCCAAAATGAATTACTGAGTTGAAAGAAGTTGATTCTGGTGCATGGTTTTGAAACCGCAGTCAGAAAAAAAATTACATCCATATCAAAATTTTTATCAGCTCCGGACCTGTCGTTTTGGTCAAAAAATGAAAATTCTAAAAGTTCCTATTTTTCTGCTTTAAACTCTAGGTACACTTCCAAAATGTATTACTGAGTTGAAAGAAGTTGATTCTGGTGCATGGTTTTGAAACCGCAGTCAGAAAAAAAATTACATCCATATCAACATTTTTATCAGCTCCGGTCCTGTTGTTTTGGTCAAAAAATGAAAATTCTAAAAGTTCCTGTTTTTCTGCTTTAAACTCTAGGTACACATCCAAAATGTATTACTGAGTTGAAAGAAGTTGATTCTGGTGCATGGTTTTGAAACCGCAGTCAGAAAAAAAATTACATCCATATCAACATTTTTATCAGCTCCGGAACTGTCGTTTTGGTCAAAAAATAAAAATTCTAAAAGTTCCTGTTTTTCTGCTTTAAACTCTAGGTACACATCCAAAATGTATTACTGAGTTGAAAGAAGTTGATTCTGGTGCATGGTTTTGAAACCGCAGTCAGAAAAAAAATTACATCCATATCAACATTTTTATCAGCTCCGGAACTGTCGTTTTGGTCAAAAAATAAAAATTCTAAAAGTTCCTGTTTTTCTGCTTTAAACTCTAGGTACACAACCAAAATGTATTACTGAGTTGAAAGAAGTTGATTCTGGTGCATGGTTTTGAAACCGCAGTCAGAAAAAAAATTACATCCATATCAACATTTTTATCAGCTCCGGACCTGTCGTTTTGGTCAAAAAATGAAAATTCTAAAAGTTTCTTTTTTTCTGCTTTAAACTCTAGGTACACATCCAAAATGTATTACTGAGTTGAAAGAAGTTGATTCTGGTGCATGGTTTTGAAACCGCAGTCAGAAAAAAAATTACATCCATATCAACATTTTTATCAGCTCCGGTCCTGTTGTTTTGGTCAAAAAATGAAAATTCTAAAAGTTCCTGTTTTTCTGCTTTAAACTCTAGGTACACATCCAAAATGTATTACTGAGTTGAAAGAAGTTGATTCTGGTGCATGGTTTTGAAACTGCAGTCAGAAAAAAAATTACATCCATATCAACATTTTTATCAGCTCCGGACCTGTCGTTTTGGTCAAAAAATTAAAATTCTAAAAGTTCCTGTTTTTCTGCTTTAAACTCTAGGTACACATCAAAATGCATTACTGAGTTGAAAGAAGTGAATTCTGGTGCATGGTTTTATAATCGCAGTCAGAAAAAAAATTACATCCATATCAACATTTTTATCAGCTCCGGACCTGTCGTTTTGGTCAAAAAATGAAAATTCTAAAACTTCCTGTTTTTCTGCTTTAAACTCTAGGTACACATCCAAAATGCATTACTGAGTTGAAAGAAGTTGATTCTGGTGCATGGTTTTGAAACTGCAGTCAGAAAAAAAATTACATCCATATCAACATTTTATCAGCTCCGGACCTGTCGTTTTGGTCAAAAAATGAAAATTCTAAAAGTTCCTGTTTTTCTGCTTTAAACTCCAGGTACACATCCAAAAAGCATTACTGAGTTGAAAGAAGTGAATTCTGGTGCATGGTTTTGAAATCGCAGTCAGAAAAAAAAAAAACATCCTTATCAACATTTTTATCAGCTCCGGTCCTGTCGTTTTGGTCAAAAAATTAAAATTCTAAAAGTTCCTGTTTTTCTGCTTTAAACTCTAGGTACACATCCAAAATGAATTACTGAGTTGAAAGAAGTTGATTCTGGTGCATGGTTTTGAAACCGCAGTCAGAAAAAAAATTACATCCATATCAACATTTTTATCAGCTCCGGTCCTGTTTTTTTGGTCAAAAATGAAAATTCTAAAAGTTCCTGTTTTTCTGCTTTAAACTCTAGGTACACATCCAAAATGTATTACTGAGTTGAAAGAAGTTGATTCTGGTGCATGGTTTTGAAACTGCAGTCAGAAAAAAAATTACATCCATATCAACATTTTTATCAGCTCCGGACCTGTCGTTTTGGTCAAAAAATTAAAATTCTAAAAGTTCCTGTTTTTCTGCTTTAAACTCTAGGTACACATCAAAATGCATTACTGAGTTGAAAGAAGTGAATTCTGGTGCATGGTTTTATAATCGCAGTCAGAAAAAAAATTACATCCATATCAACATTTTTATCAGCTCCGGACCTGTCGTTTTGGTCAAAAAATGAAAATTCTAAAAGTTCCTATTTTTCTGCTTTAAACTCCAGGTACACATCCAAAATGTATTACTAAGTTGAAAGAAGTTGATTCTGGTGCATGGTTTTGAAACCGCAGTCAGAAAAAAAATTACATCCATATCAACATTTTTATCAGCTCCGGTCCTGTTGTTTTGGTCAAAAAATGAAAATTCTAAAAGTTCCTGTTTTTCTGCTTTAAACTCTAGGTACACATCCAAAATGTATTACTGAGTTGAAAGAAGTTGATTCTGGTGCATGGTTTTGAAACCGCAGTCAGAAAAAAAATTACATCCATATCAACATTTTTATCAGCTCCGGACCTGTCGTTTTGGTCAAAAAATGAAAATTCTAAAAGTTCCTGTTTTTCTGCTTTAAACTCCAGGTACACATCCAAAAAGCATTACTGAGTTGAAAGAAGTTGATTCTTGTGCATGGTTTTGAAACTGCAGTCAGAAAAAAAATTACATCCATATCAACATTTTTATCATCTCCGGACCTGTCGTTTTCGTCAAAAAATGAAAATTCTAAAAGTTCCTGTTTTTCTGCTTTAAACTCTAGGTACACATCCAAAATGCATTACTGAGTTGAAAGAAGTTGATTCTGGTGCATGGTTTTGAAACTGCAGTCAGAAAAAAAATTACATCCATATCAACATTTTATCAGCTCCGGACCTGTCGTTTTGGTCAAAAAATTAAAATTCTAAAAGTTCCTGTTTTTCTGCTTTAAACTCTAGGTACACATCCAAAATGCATTACTGAGTTGAAAGAAGTAAATTCTGGTGCATGGTTTTGAAATCGCAGTCATAAAAAACAAACATCCTTATCAACTTTTTTATCAGCTCCGGTCCTGTCGTTTTGGTCAAAAAATTAAAATTCTAAAAGTTCCTGTTTTTCTGCTTTAAACTCTAGGTACACATCCAAAATGAATTACTGAGTTGAAAGAAGTTGATTCTGGTGCATGGTTTTGAAACCGCAGTCAGAAAAAAAATTACATCCATATCAACATTTTTATCAGCTCCGGACCTGTCGTTTTGGTCAAAAAATGAAAATTCTAAAAGTTCCTATTTTTCTGCTTTAAACTCTAGGTACACTTCCAAAATGTATTACTGAGTTGCAAGAAGTTGATTCTGGTGCATGGTTTTGAAACCGCAGTCAGAAAAAAAATTACATCCATATCAACATTTTTATCAGCTCCGGTCCTGTTGTTTTGGTCAAAAAATGAAAATTCTAAAAGTTCCTGTTTTTCTGCTTTAAACTCTAGGTACACATCCAAAATGTATTACTGAGTTGAAAGAAGTTGATTCTGGTGCATGGTTTTGAAACCGCAGTCAGAAAAAAAATTACATCCATATCAACATTTTTATCAGCTCCGGAACTGTCGTTTTGGTCAAAAAATAAAAATTCTAAAAGTTCCTTTTTTTCTGCTTTAAACTCTAGGTACATATCCAAAATGTATTACTGAGTTGAAAGAAGTTGATTCTGGTGCATGGTTTTGAAACCGCAGTCAGAAAAAAAATTACATCCATATCAACATTTTTATCAGCTCCGGACCTGTCGTTTTGGTCAAAAAATGAAAATTCTAAAAGTTCCTTTTTTTCTGCTTTAAACTCTAGGTACACATCCAAAATGTATTACTGAGTTGAAAGAAGTTGATTCTGGTGCATGGTTTTGAAACCGCAGTCAGAAAAAAAATTACATCCATATCAACATTTTATCAGCTCCGGACCTGTCGTTTTGGTCAAAAAATTAAAATTCTAAAAGTTACTGTTTTTCTGCTTTAAACTCTAGGTACACATCCAAAATGCATTACTGAGTTGAAAGAAGTAAATTCTGGTGCATGGTTTTGAAATCGCAGTCATAAAAAACAAACATCCTTATCAACTTTTTTATCAGCTCCGGTCCTGTCGTTTTGGTCAAAAAATTAAAATTCTAAAAGTTCCTGTTTTTCTGCTTTAAACTCTAGGTACACATCCAAAATGAATTACTGAGTTGAAAGAAGTTGATTCTGGTGCATGGTTTTGAAACCGCAGTCAGAAAAAAAATTACATCCATATCAACATTTTTATCAGCTCCGGTCCTGTTGTTTTGGTCAAAAAATGAAAATTCTAAAAGTTCCTGTTTTTCTGCTTTAAACTCTAGGTACACATCCAAAATGTATTACTGAGTTGAAAGAAGTTGATTCTGGTGCATGGTTTTGAAACCGCAGTCAGAAAAAAAATTACATCCATATCAACATTTTTATCAGCTCCGGAACTGTCGTTTTGGTCAAAAAATAAAAATTCTAAAAGTTCCTTTTTTTCTGCTTTAAACTCTAGGTACATATCCAAAATGTATTACTGAGTTGAAAGAAGTTGATTCTGGTGCATGGTTTTGAAACCGCAGTCAGAAAAAAAATTACATCCATATCAACATTTTTATCAGCTCCGGACCTGTCGTTTTGGTCAAAAAATGAAAATTCTAAAAGTTCCTTTTTTTCTGCTTTAAACTCTAGGTACACATCCAAAATGTATTACTGAGTTGAAAGAAGTTGATTCTGGTGCATGGTTTTGAAACCGCAGTCAGAAAAAAAATTACATCCATATCAACATTTTTATCAGCTCCGGTCCTGTTGTTTTGGTCAAAAAATGAAAATTCTAAAAGTTCCTGTTTTTCTGCTTTAAACTCCAGGTACACATCCAAAAAGCATTACTGAGTTGAAAGAAGTTGATTCTGGTGCATGGTTTTGAAACTGCACTCAGAAAAAAAAATACATCCATATCAACATTTTTATCAACTCCGGACCTGTCGTTTTGGTCAAAAAATGAAAATTCTAAAAGTTCCTGTTTTTCTGCTTTAAACTCTAGGTACACATCCAAAATGCATTACTGAGTTGAAAGAAGTTGATTCTGGTGCATGGTTTTGAAACTGCAGTCAGAAAAAAAATTACATCCATATCAACATTTTATCAGCTCCGGACCTGTCGTTTTGGTCAAAAAATTAAAATTCTAAAAGTTCCTGTTTTTCTGCTTTAAACTCTAGGTACACATCCAAAATGCATTACTGAGTTGAAAGAAGTGAATTCTGGTGCATGGTTTTGAAATCGCAGTCAGAAAAAAAAACATCCTTATCAACTTTTTTATCAGCTCCGGTCCTGTCGTTTTGGTCAAAAAATTAAAATTCTAAAAGTTCCTGTTTTTCTGCTTTAAACTCTAGGTACACATCCAAAATGAATTACTGAGTTGAAAAAAGTTGATCCTGGTGCATGGTTTTGAGACCGCAGTCAGAAAAAAAATTACATCCATATCAACATTTTTATTAGCTCCGGACCTGTCGTTTTGGTTAAAAAATTAAAATTCTAAAAGTTCCTATTTTTCTGCTATAAACTCTAGGTACACATCCAAAATGTATTACTGAGTTGAAAGAAGTTGATTCTGGTGCATGGTTTTGAAACCGCAGTCAGAAAAAAAAATTACATCCATATCAACATTTTTATCAGCTCCGGTCCTGTTGTTTTGGTCAAAAAATGAAAATTCTAAAAGTTCCTGTTTTTCTGCTTTAAACTCTAGGTACACATCCAAAATGTATTACTGAGTTGAAAGAAGTTGATTCTGGTTCATGGTTTTGAACACGCAGTCAGAAAAAAAATTACATCCATATCAACATTTTTATCAGCTCCGGTCCTGTTGTTTTGGTCAAAAAATGAAAATTCTAAAAGTTCCTGTTTTTCTGCTTTAAACTCTAGGTACACATCAAAATGCATTACTGAGTTGAAAGAAGTGAATTCTGGTGCATGGTTTTATATTCGCAGTCAGAAAAAAAATTACATCCATATCAACATTTTTATCAGCTCCGGACCTGTCGTTTTGGTCAAAAAATGAAAATTCTAAAACTTCCTGTTTTTCTGCTTTAAACTCTAGGTACACATCCAAAATGCATTACTGAGTTGAAAGAAGTGAATTCTGGTGCATGGTTTTGAAATCGCAGTCAGAAAAAAAATTACATCCATATCAACATTTTTATCAGCTCCGGACCTGTCGTTTTGGTCAAAAAATGAAAATTCTAAAAGTTCCTGTTTTTCTGCTTTAAACTCTAGGTACACATCCAAAATGCATTACTGAGTTGAAAGAAGTTGATTCTGGTGCATGGTTTTGAAACTGCAGTCAGAAAAAAAATTACATCCATATCAACATTTTATCAGCTCCGGACCTGTCGTTTTGGTCAAAAAATGAAAATTCTAAAAGTTCCTGTTTTTCTGCTTTAAACTCTAGGTACACATCCAAAATGCATTACTGAGTTGAAAGAAGTGAATTCTGGTGCATGGTTTTGAAATCGCAGTCAGAAAAAAAAAAAACATCCTTATCAACATTTTTATCAGCTCCGGTCCTGTCGTTTTGGTCAAAAAATTAAAATTCTAAAAGTTCCTGTTTTTCTGCTTTAAACTCTAGGTAAACATCCAAAATGAATTACTGAGTTGAAAGAAGTTGATTCTGGTGCATGGTTTTGAAACCGCAGTCAGAAAAAAATTACATCCATATCAACATTTTTATCAGCTCCGGACCTGTCGTTTTGGTCAAAAAATTTAAATTCTAAAAGTTCCTGTTTTTCTGCTTTAAACTCTAGGTACACATCCAAAATGTATTACTGAGTTGAAAGAAGTTGATTCTGGTGCATGGTTTTGAAACCGCAGTCAGAAAAAAAATTACATCCATATCAACATTTTTATCAGCTCCGGACCTGTCGTTTTGGTCAAAAAATGAAAATTCTAAAAGTTCCTATTTTTCTGCTTTAAACTCCAGGTACACATCCAAAAAGCATTACTGAGTTGAAAGAAGTTGATTCTTGTGCATGGTTTTGAAACTGCAGTCAGAAAAAAAAATACATCCATATCAACATTTTTATCATCTCCGGACCTGTCGTTTTCGTCAAAAAATGAAAATTCTAAAAGTTCCTGTTTTTCTGCTTTAAACTCTAGGTACACATCCAAAATGCATTACTGAGTTGAAAGAAGTTGATTCTGGTGCATGGTTTTGAAACTGCAGTCAGAAAAAAAATTACATCCATATCAACATTTTATCAGCTCCGGACCTGTCGTTTTGGTCAAAAAATTAAAATTCTAAAAGTTCCTGTTTTTCTGCTTTAAACTCTAGGTACACATCCAAAATGCATTACTGAGTTGAAAGAAGTGAATTCTGGTGCATGGTTTTGAAATCGCAGTCATAAAAAACAAACATCCTTATCAACTTTTTTATCAGCTCCGGTCCTGTCGTTTTGGTCAAAAAATTAAAATTCTAAAAGTTCCTGTTTTTCTGCTTTAAACTCTAGGTACACATCCAAAATGAATTACTGAGTTGAAAGTAGTTGATTCTGGTGCATGGTTTTGAAACCGCAGTCAGAAAAAAAATTACATCCATATCAAAATTTTTATCAGCTCCGGACCTGTCGTTTTGGTCAAAAAATGAAAATTCTAAAAGTTCCTATTTTTCTGCTTTAAACTCTAGGTACACTTCCAAAATGTATTACTGAGTTGAAAGAAGTTGATTCTGGTGCATGGTTTTGAAACCGCAGTCAGAAAAAAAATTACATCCATATCAACATTTTTATCAGCTCCGGTCCTGTTGTTTTGGTCAAAAAATGAAAATTCTAAAAGTTCCTGTTTTTCTGCTTTAAACTCTAGGTACACATCCAAAATGTATTACTGAGTTGAAAGAAGTTGATTCTGGTGCATGGTTTTGAAACCGCAGTCAGAAAAAAAATTACATCCATATCAACATTTTTATCAGCTCCGGAACTGTCGTTTTGGTCAAAAAATAAAAATTCTAAAAGTTCCTGTTTTTCTGCTTTAAACTCTAGGTACACATCCAAAATGTATTACTGAGTTGAAAGAAGTTGATTCTGGTGCATGGTTTTGAAACCGCAGTCAGAAAAAAAATTACATCCATATCAACATTTTTATCAGCTCCGGAACTGTCGTTTTGGTCAAAAAATAAAAATTCTAAAAGTTCCTGTTTTTCTGCTTTAAACTCTAGGTACACAACCAAAATGTATTACTGAGTTGAAAGAAGTTGATTCTGGTGCATGGTTTTGAAACCGCAGTCAGAAAAAAAATTACATCCATATCAACATTTTTATCAGCTCCGGACCTGTCGTTTTGGTCAAAAAATGAAAATTCTAAAAGTTTCTTTTTTTCTGCTTTAAACTCTAGGTACACATCCAAAATGTATTACTGAGTTGAAAGAAGTTGATTCTGGTGCATGGTTTTGAAACCGCAGTCAGAAAAAAAATTACATCCATATCAACATTTTTATCAGCTCCGGTCCTGTTGTTTTGGTCAAAAAATGAAAATTCTAAAAGTTCCTGTTTTTCTGCTTTAAACTCTAGGTACACATCCAAAATGTATTACTGAGTTGAAAGAAGTTGATTCTGGTGCATGGTTTTGAAACTGCAGTCAGAAAAAAAATTACATCCATATCAACATTTTTATCAGCTCCGGACCTGTCGTTTTGGTCAAAAAATTAAAATTCTAAAAGTTCCTGTTTTTCTGCTTTAAACTCTAGGTACACATCAAAATGCATTACTGAGTTGAAAGAAGTGAATTCTGGTGCATGGTTTTATAATCGCAGTCAGAAAAAAAATTACATCCATATCAACATTTTTATCAGCTCCGGACCTGTCGTTTTGGTCAAAAAATGAAAATTCTAAAACTTCCTGTTTTTCTGCTTTAAACTCTAGGTACACATCCAAAATGCATTACTGAGTTGAAAGAAGTTGATTCTGGTGCATGGTTTTGAAACTGCAGTCAGAAAAAAAATTACATCCATATCAACATTTTATCAGCTCCGGACCTGTCGTTTTGGTCAAAAAATGAAAATTCTAAAAGTTCCTGTTTTTCTGCTTTAAACTCCAGGTACACATCCAAAAAGCATTACTGAGTTGAAAGAAGTGAATTCTGGTGCATGGTTTTGAAATCGCAGTCAGAAAAAAAAAAACATCCTTATCAACATTTTTATCAGCTCCGGTCCTGTCGTTTTGGTCAAAAAATTAAAATTCTAAAAGTTCCTGTTTTTCTGCTTTAAACTCTAGGTACACATCCAAAATGAATTACTGAGTTGAAAGAAGTTGATTCTGGTGCATGGTTTTGAAACCGCAGTCAGAAAAAAAATTACATCCATATCAACATTTTTATCAGCTCCGGTCCTGTTTTTTTGGTCAAAAATGAAAATTCTAAAAGTTCCTGTTTTTCTGCTTTAAACTCTAGGTACACATCCAAAATGTATTACTGAGTTGAAAGAAGTTGATTCTGGTGCATGGTTTTGAAACTGCAGTCAGAAAAAAAATTACATCCATATCAACATTTTTATCAGCTCCGGACCTGTCGTTTTGGTCAAAAAATTAAAATTCTAAAAGTTCCTGTTTTTCTGCTTTAAACTCTAGGTACACATCAAAATGCATTACTGAGTTGAAAGAAGTGAATTCTGGTGCATGGTTTTATAATCGCAGTCAGAAAAAAAATTACATCCATATCAACATTTTTATCAGCTCCGGACCTGTCGTTTTGGTCAAAAAATGAAAATTCTAAAACTTCCTGTTTTTCTGCTTTAAACTCTAGGTACACATCCAAAATGCATTACTGAGTTGAAAGAAGTTGATTCTGGTGCATGGTTTTGAAACTGCAGTCAGAAAAAAAATTACATCCATATCAACATTTTATCAGCTCCGGACCTGTCGTTTTGGTCAAAAAATGAAAATTCTAAAAGTTCCTGTTTTTCTGCTTTAAACTCTAGGTACACATCCAAAATGCATTACTGAGATGAAAGAAGTTGATTCTGGTGCATGGTTTTGAAACTGCAGTCAGAAAAAAAATTACATCCATATCAACATTTTATCAGCTCCGGACCTGTCGTTTTGGTCAAAAAATTAAAAAAAATTCTAAAAGTTCCTGTTTTTCTGCTTTAAACTCTAGGTACACATCCAAAATGTATTACTGAGTTGAAAGAAGTTGATTCTGGTGCATGGTTTTGAAACTGCAGTCAGAAAAAAAATTACATCCATATCAACATTTTTATCAGCTCCGGACCTGTCGTTTTGGTCAAAAAATTAAAATTCTAAAAGTTCCTGTTTTTCTGCTTTAAACTCTAGGTACACATCAAAATGCATTACTGAGTTGAAAGAAGTGAATTCTGGTGCATGGTTTTATAATCGCAGTCAGAAAAAAAATTACATCCATATCAACATTTTTATCAGCTCCGGACCTGTCGTTTTGGTCAAAAAATGAAAATTCTAAAAGTTCCTTTTTTTCTGCTTTAAACTCTAGGTACACATCCAAAATGCATTACTAAGATGAAAGAAGTTGATTCTGGTGCATGGTTTTGAAACCGCAGTCAGAAAAAAAATTACATCCATATCAACATTTTTATCAGCTCCGGACCTGTCGTTTTGGTCAAAAAATGAAAATTCTAAAAGTTCCTGTTTTTCTGCTTTAAACTCTAGGTACACATCCAAAATGCATTACTGTTGAAAGAAGTTGATACTGGTGCATGGTTTTGAAACCGCAGTCAGAAAAAAAATTACATCCATATCAACATTTTTTTCAGCTCCGGACCTGTCTTTTTGGTCAAAAAATTAAAATTCTAAAAGTTCCTGTTTTTCTGCTTTAAACTCTAGGTACACATCCAAAATGAATTACTGAGTTGAAAGAAGTTGATTCTGGTGCATGGTTTTGAAACCGCAGTCAGAAAAAAAATTACATCCATATCAACATTTTTATCAGCTCCGGACCTGTCGTTTTGGTCAAAAAATGAAAATTCTAAAAGTTCCTTTTTTTCTGCTTTAAACTCTAGGTACACATCCAAAATGTATTACTGAGTTGAAAGAAGTTGATTCTGGTGCAGGGTTTTGAAACCGCAGTCAGAAAAAAAATTACATCCATATCAACATTTTTATCAGCTCCGGTCATGTTGTTTTGGTCAAAAAATGAAAATTCTAAAAGTTCCTGTTTTTCTGCTTTAAACTCTAGGTACACATCCAAAATGTATTACTGAGTTGAAAGAAGTTGATTCTGGTGCATGGTTTTGAAACCACAGTCAGAAAAAAAATTACATCCATATCAACATTTTTATCAGCTCCGGACCTGTCGTTTTGGTCAAAAAATTAAAATTCTAAAAGTTCCTGTTTTTCTGCTTTAAACTCTAGGTACACATCAAAATGCATTACTGAGTTGAAATAAGTGAATTCTGGTGCATGGTTTTATAATCGCAGTCAGAAAAAAAATTACATCCATATCAACATTTTTATCAGCTCCGGACCTGTCGTTTTGGTCAAAAAATGAAAATTCTAAAACTTCCTGTTTTTCTGCTTTAAACTCTAGGTACACATCCAAAATGCATTACTGAGTTGAAAGAAGTGAATTCTGGTGCATGGTTTTGAAATCGCAGTCAGAAAAAAAAAAAACATCCTTATCAACATTTTTATCAGCTCCGGTCCTGTCGTTTTGGTCAAAAAATTAAAATTCTAAAAGTTCCTGTTTTTCTGCTTTAAACTCTAGGTACACATCCAAAATGCATTACTGAGTTGAAAGAAGTGAATTCTGGTGCATGGTTTTGAAATCGCAGTCAGAAAAAAAAAAAACATCCTTATCAACATTTTTATCAGCTCCGGTCCTGTCGTTTTGGTCAAAAAATTAAAATTCTAAAAGTTCCTGTTTTTCTGCTTTAAACTCTAGGTAAACATCCAAAATGAATTACTGAGTTGAAAGAAGTTGATTCTGGTGCATGGTTTTGAAACCGCAGTCAGAAAAAAATTACATCCATATCAACATTTTTATCAGCTCCGGACCTGTCGTTTTGGTCAAAAAATTTAAATTCTAAAAGTTCCTGTTTTTCTGCTTTAAACTCTAGGTACACATCCAAAATGTATTACTGAGTTGAAAGAAGTTGATTCTGGTGCATGGTTTTGAAACCGCAGTCAGAAAAAAAATTACATCCATATCAACATTTTTATCAGCTCCGGACCTGTCGTTTTGGTCAAAAAATGAAAATTCTAAAAGTTCCTATTTTTCTGCTTTAAACTCCAGGTACACATCCAAAAAGCATTACTGAGTTGAAAGAAGTTGATTCTTGTGCATGGTTTTGAAACTGCAGTCAGAAAAAAAATACATCCATATCAACATTTTTATCATCTCCGGACCTGTCGTTTTCGTCAAAAAATGAAAATTCTAAAAGTTCCTGTTTTTCTGCTTTAAACTCTAGGTACACATCCAAAATGCATTACTGAGTTGAAAGAAGTTGATTCTGGTGCATGGTTTTGAAACTGCAGTCAGAAAAAAAATTACATCCATATCAACATTTTATCAGCTCCGGACCTGTCGTTTTGGTCAAAAAATTAAAATTCTAAAAGTTCCTGTTTTTCTGCTTTAAACTCTAGGTACACATCCAAAATGCATTACTGAGTTGAAAGAAAAGAATTCTGGTGCATGGTTTTGAAATCGCAGTCATAAAAAACAAACATCCTTATCAACTTTTTTATCAGCTCCGGTCCTGTCGTTTTGGTCAAAAAATTAAAATTCTAAAAGTTCCTGTTTTTCTGCTTTAAACTCTAGGTACACATCCAAAATGAATTACTGAGTTGAAAGTAGTTGATTCTGGTGCATGGTTTTGAAACCGCAGTCAGAAAAAAAATTACATCCATATCAAAATTTTTATCAGCTCCGGACCTGTCGTTTTGGTCAAAAAATGAAAATTCTAAAAGTTCCTATTTTTCTGCTTTAAACTCTAGGTACACTTCCAAAATGTATTACTGAGTTGAAAGAAGTTGATTCTGGTGCATGGTTTTGAAACCGCAGTCAGAAAAAAAATTACATCCATATCAACATTTTTATCAGCTCCGGTCCTGTTGTTTTGGTCAAAAAATGAAAATTCTAAAAGTTCCTGTTTTTCTGCTTTAAACTCTAGGTACACATCCAAAATGTATTACTGAGTTGAAAGAAGTTGATTCTGGTGCATGGTTTTGAAACCGCAGTCAGAAAAAAAATTACATCCATATCAACATTTTTATCAGCTCCGGAACTGTCGTTTTGGTCAAAAAATAAAAATTCTAAAAGTTCCTGTTTTTCTGCTTTAAACTCTAGGTACACATCCAAAATGTATTACTGAGTTGAAAGAAGTTGATTCTGGTGCATGGTTTTGAAACCGCAGTCAGAAAAAAAATTACATCCATATCAACATTTTTATCAGCTCCGGAACTGTCGTTTTGGTCAAAAAATAAAAATTCTAAAAGTTCCTGTTTTTCTGCTTTAAACTCTAGGTACACAACCAAAATGTATTACTGAGTTGAAAGAAGTTGATTCTGGTGCATGGTTTTGAAACCGCAGTCAGAAAAAAAATTACATCCATATCAACATTTTTATCAGCTCCGGACCTGTCGTTTTGGTCAAAAAATGAAAATTCTAAAAGTTTCTTTTTTTCTGCTTTAAACTCTAGGTACACATCCAAAATGTATTACTGAGTTGAAAGAAGTTGATTCTGGTGCATGGTTTTGAAACCGCAGTCAGAAAAAAAATTACATCCATATCAACATTTTTATCAGCTCCGGTCCTGTTGTTTTGGTCAAAAAATGAAAATTCTAAAAGTTCCTGTTTTTCTGCTTTAAACTCTAGGTACACATCCAAAATGTATTACTGAGTTGAAAGAAGTTGATTCTGGTGCATGGTTTTGAAACTGCAGTCAGAAAAAAAATTACATCCATATCAACATTTTTATCAGCTCCGGACCTGTCGTTTTGGTCAAAAAATTAAAATTCTAAAAGTTCCTGTTTTTCTGCTTTAAACTCTAGGTACACATCAAAATGCATTACTGAGTTGAAAGAAGTGAATTCTGGTGCATGGTTTTATAATCGCAGTCAGAAAAAAAATTACATCCATATCAACATTTTTATCAGCTCCGGACCTGTCGTTTTGGTCAAAAAATGAAAATTCTAAAACTTCCTGTTTTTCTGCTTTAAACTCTAGGTACACATCCAAAATGCATTACTGAGTTGAAAGAAGTTGATTCTGGTGCATGGTTTTGAAACTGCAGTCAGAAAAAAAATTACATCCATATCAACATTTTATCAGCTCCGGACCTGTCGTTTTGGTCAAAAAATGAAAATTCTAAAAGTTCCTGTTTTTCTGCTTTAAACTCCAGGTACACATCCAAAAAGCATTACTGAGTTGAAAGAAGTGAATTCTGGTGCATGGTTTTGAAATCGCAGTCAGAAAAAAAAAAAACATCCTTATCAACATTTTTATCAGCTCCGGTCCTGTCGTTTTGGTCAAAAAATTAAAATTCTAAAAGTTCCTGTTTTTCTGCTTTAAACTCTAGGTACACATCCAAAATGAATTACTGAGTTGAAAGAAGTTGATTCTGGTGCATGGTTTTGAAACCGCAGTCAGAAAAAAAATTACATCCATATCAACATTTTTATCAGCTCCGGTACTGTTTTTTTGGTCAAAAATGAAAATTCTAAAAGTTCCTGTTTTTCTGCTTTAAACTCTAGGTACACATCCAAAATGTATTACTGAGTTGAAAGAAGTTGATTCTGGTGCATGGTTTTGAAACTGCAGTCAGAAAAAAAATTACATCCATATCAACATTTTTATCAGCTCCGGACCTGTCGTTTTGGTCAAAAAATTAAAATTCTAAAAGTTCCTGTTTTTCTGCTTTAAACTCTAGGTACACATCAAAATGCATTACTGAGTTGAAAGAAGTGAATTCTGGTGCATGGTTTTATAATCGCAGTCAGAAAAAAAATTACATCCATATCAACATTTTTATCAGCTCCGGACCTGTCGTTTTGGTCAAAAAATGAAAATTCTAAAACTTCCTGTTTTTCTGCTTTAAACTCTAGGTACACATCCAAAATGCATTACTGAGTTGAAAGAAGTTGATTCTGGTGCATGGTTTTGAAACTGCAGTCAGAAAAAACATTACATCCATATCAACATTTTATCAGCTCCGGACCTGTCGTTTTGGTCAAAAAATGAAAATTCTAAAAGTTCCTGTTTTTCTGCTTTAAACTCTAGGTACACATCCAAAATGCATTACTGAGATGAAAGAAGTTGATTCTGGTGCATGGTTTTGAAACTGCAGTCAGAAAAAAAATTACATCCATATCAACATTTTATCAGCTCCGGACCTGTCGTTTTGGTCAAAAAATTAAAAAAAATTCTAAAAGTTCCTGTTTTTCTGCTTTAAACTCTAGGTACACATCCAAAATGTATTACTGAGTTGAAAGAAGTTGATTCTGGTGCATGGTTTTGAAACTGCAGTCAGAAAAAAAATTACATCCATATCAACATTTTTATCAGCTCCGGACCTGTCGTTTTGGTCAAAAAATTAAAATTCTAAAAGTTCCTGTTTTTCTGCTTTAAACTCTAGGTACACATCAAAATGCATTACTGAGTTGAAAGAAGTGAATTCTGGTGCATGGTTTTATAATCGCAGTCAGAAAAAAAATTACATCCATATCAACATTTTTATCAGCTCCGGACCTGTCGTTTTGGTCAAAAAATGAAAATTCTAAAAGTTCCTTTTTTTCTGCTTTAAACTCTAGGTACACATCCAAAATGCATTACTAAGATGAAAGAAGTTGATTCTGGTGCATGGTTTTGAAACCGCAGTCAGAAAAAAAATTACATCCATATCAACATTTTTATCAGCTCCGGACCTGTCGTTTTGGTCAAAAAATGAAAATTCTAAAAGTTCCTGTTTTTCTGCTTTAAACTCTAGGTACACATCCAAAATGCATTACTGTTGAAAGAAGTTGATACTGGTGCATGGTTTTGAAACCGCAGTCAGAAAAAAAATTACATCCATATCAACATTTTTTTCAGCTCCGGACCTGTCTTTTTGGTCAAAAAATTAAAATTCTAAAAGTTCCTGTTTTTCTGCTTTAAACTCTAGGTACACATCCAAAATGAATTACTGAGTTGAAAGAAGTTGATTCTGGTGCATGGTTTTGAAACCGCAGTCAGAAAAAAAATTACATCCATATCAACATTTTTATCAGCTCCGGACCTGTCGTTTTGGTCAAAAAATGAAAATTCTAAAAGTTCCTTTTTTTCTGCTTTAAACTCTAGGTACACATCCAAAATGTATTACTGAGTTGAAAGAAGTTGATTCTGGTGCAGGGTTTTGAAACCGCAGTCAGAAAAAAAATTACATCCATATCAACATTTTTATCAGCTCCGGTCATGTTGTTTTGGTCAAAAAATGAAAATTCTAAAAGTTCCTGTTTTTCTGCTTTAAACTCTAGGTACACATCCAAAATGTATTACTGAGTTGAAAGAAGTTGATTCTGGTGCATGGTTTTGAAACCACAGTCAGAAAAAAAATTACATCCATATCAACATTTTTATCAGCTCCGGACCTGTCGTTTTGGTCAAAAAATTAAAATTCTAAAAGTTCCTGTTTTTCTGCTTTAAACTCTAGGTACACATCAAAATGCATTACTGAGTTGAAATAAGTGAATTCTGGTGCATGGTTTTATAATCGCAGTCAGAAAAAAAATTACATCCATATCAACATTTTTATCAGCTCCGGACCTGTCGTTTTGGTCAAAAAATGAAAATTCTAAAACTTCCTGTTTTTCTGCTTTAAACTCTAGGTACACATCCAAAATGCATTACTGAGTTGAAAGAAGTGAATTCTGGTGCATGGTTTTGAAATCGCAGTCAGAAAAAAAAAAAACATCCTTATCAACATTTTTATCAGCTCCGGTCCTGTCGTTTTGGTCAAAAAATTAAAATTCTAAAAGTTCCTGTTTTTCTGCTTTAAACTCTAGGTACACATCCAAAATGAATTACTGAGTTGAAAGAAGTTGATTCTGGTGCATGGTTTTGAAACTGCAGTCAGAAAAAAAATTACATCCATATCAACATTTTATCAGCTCCGGACCTGTCGTTTTGGTCAAAAAATGAAAATTCTAAAAGTTCCTGTTTTTCTGCTTTAAACTCTAGGTACACATCCAAAATGCATTACTGAGATGAAAGAAGTTGATTCTGGTGCATGGTTTTGAAACTGCAGTCAGAAAAAAAATTACATCCATATCAACATTTTATCAGCTCCGGACCTGTCGTTTTGGTCAAAAAATTAAAAAAATTCTAAAAGTTCCTGTTTTTCTGCTTTAAACTCTAGGTACACATCCAAAATGTATTACTGAGTTGAAAGAAGTTGATTCTGGTGCATGGTTTTGAAACTGCAGTCAGAAAAAAAATTACATCCATATCAACATTTTTATCAGCTCCGGACCTGTCGTTTTGGTCAAAAAATTAAAATTCTAAAAGTTCCTGTTTTTCTGCTTTAAACTCTAGGTACACATCAAAATGCATTACTGAGTTGAAAGAAGTGAATTCTGGTGCATGGTTTTATAATCGCAGTCAGAAAAAAAATTACATCCATATCAACATTTTTATCAGCTCCGGACCTGTCGTTTTGGTCAAAAAATGAAAATTCTAAAACTTCCTGTTTTTCTGCTTTAAACTCTAGGTACACATCCAAAATGCATTACTGAGTTGAAAGAAGTTGATTCTGGTGCATGGTTTTGAAATCACAGTCAGAAAAAAAAACATCCTTATCAACATTTTTATCAGCTCCGGTCCTGTCGTTTTGGTCAAAAAATAAAAATTCTAAAAGTTCCTGTTTTTCTGCTTTAAACTCTAGGTACACATCCAAAATGCATTACTGAGTTGAAAGAAGTTGATTCTGGTGCATGGTTTTGAAACCGCAGTTAGAAAAAAAATTACATCCATATCAACATTTTTTTCAGCTCCGGACCTGTCTTTTTGGTCAAAAAATGAAAATTCTAAAAGTTCCTTTTTTTCTGCTTTAAACTCTAGGTACACATCCAAAATGTATTACTGAGTTAAAAGAAGTTGATTCTGGTGCATGGTTTTGAAACCGCAGTCAGAAAAAAAATTACATCCATATCAACATTTTTATCAGCTCCGGACCTGTTGTTTTGGTCAAAAAATGAAAATTCTAAAAGTTCCTGTTTTTCTGCTTTAAACTCTAGGTACACATCCAAAATGTATTACTGAGTTGAAAGAAGTTGATTCTGGTGCATGGTTTTGAAACCGCAGTCAGAAAAAAAATTACATCCATATCAACATTTTTTTCAGCTCCGGACCTGTCTTTTTGGTCAAAAAATTAAAATTCTAAAAGTTCCTGTTTTTCTGCTTTAAACTCTAGGTACACATCCAAAATGAATTACTGAGTTGAAAGAAGTTGATTCTGGTGCATGGTTTTGAAACCGCAGTCAGAAAAAAAATTACATCCATATCAACATTTTTATCAGCTCCGGACCTGTCGTTTTGGTCAAAAAATGAAAATTCTAAAAGTTCCTTTTTTTCTGCTTTAAACTCTAGGTACACATCCAAAATGTATTACTGAGTTGAAAGAAGTTGATTCTGGTGCATGGTTTTGAAACCGCAGTCAGAAAAAAAATTACATCCATATCAACATTTTTATCAGCTCCGGACCTGTCGTTTTGGTCAAAAAATGAAAGTTCTAAAAGTTCCTTTTTTTCTGCTTTAAACTCTAGGTACACATCCAAAATGTATTACTGAGTTGAAAGAAGTTGATTCTGGTGCATGGTTTTGAAACCGCAGTCAGAAAAAAAATTACATCCATATCAACATTTTTATCAGCTCCGGTCATGTTGTTTTGGTCAAAAAATGAAAATTCTAAAAGTTCCTGTTTTCCTGCTTTAAACTCTAGGTACACATCCAAAATGCATTACTGAGTTGAAAGAAGTGAATTCTGGTGCATGGTTTTGAAATCGCAGTCAGAAAAAAAATTACATCCATATCAACATTTTTATCAGCTCCGGACCTGTCGTTTTGGTCAAAAAATGAAAGATCAAAAAGTTCCTGTTTTTCTGCTTTAAACTCTAGGTACACATCCAAAATGCATTACTGAGTTGAAAGAAGTTGATTCTGGTGCATGGTTTTGAAACCGCAGTCAGAAAAAAAATTACATCCATATCAACATTTTTATCAGCTCCGGACCTGTCGTTTTGGTCAAAAAATGAAAATTCTAAAAGTTCCTGTTTTCCTGCTTTAAACTCTAGGTACACATCCAAAATGCATTACTGAGTTGAAAGAAGTGAATTCTGGTGCATGGTTTTGAAATCGCAGTCAGAACAAAAAAAAACATCCTTATCAACATTTTTATCAGCTCCGGTCCTGTCGTTTTGGTCATAAAATTAAAATTCTAAAAGTTTCTGTTTTTCTGCTTTAAACTCTAGGTACACATCCAAAATGCATTACTGAGTTGAAAGAAGTTGATTCTGGTGCATGGTTTTGAAACCGCAGTCAGAAAAAAAATTACATCCATATCAACATTTTTATCAGCTCCGGACCTGTCGTTTTGGTCCAAAATTGAAAATTCTAAAAGTTCCTGTTTTTCTGCTTTAAACTCTAGGTACACATCCAAAATGCATTAATGAGTTGAAAGAAGTGAATTCTGGTGCATGGTTTTGAAATCGCAGTCAGAAAAAAAATTACATCCATATCAACATTTTTATCAGCTCCGGACCTGTCGTTTTGGTCAAAAAATGAAAATTCTAAAAGTTCCTGTTTTTATGCTTTAAACTCTAGGTACACATCCAAAATGTATTACTGAGTTGAAAGAAGTTGATTCTGGTGCATGGTTTTGAAACCGCAGTCAGAAAAAAAATTACATCCATATCAACATTTTTATCAGCTCTGGACCTGTCGTTTTGGTCAAAAAATGAAAATTCTAAAAGTTCCTGTTTTTCTGCTTTAAACTCTAGGTACACATCCAAAATGTATTACTGAGTTGAAAGAAGTTGATTCTGGTGCATGGTTTTGAAACCGCAGTCAGAAAAAAAATTACATCCATATCAACATTTTTATCAGCTCCGGTCCTGTTGTTTTGGTCAAAAAATGAAAATTCTAAAAGTTCCTGTTTTTCTGCTTTAAACTCTAGGTACACATCCAAAATGTATTACTGAGTTGAAAGAAGTTGATTCTGGTGCATGGTTTTGAAACCGCAGTCAGAAAAAAAATTACGTCCATATCAACATTTTTATCAGCTCTGGACCTGTCGTTTTGGTCAAAAAATGAAAATTCTAAAAGTTCCTGTTTTTCTGCTTTAAACTCTAGGTACACATCCAAAATGTATTACTGAGTTGAAAGAAGTTGATTCTGGTGCATGGTTTTGAAACCGCAGTCAGAAAAAAAAATGACATCCATATCAACATTTTTATCAGCTCCGGACCTGTCGTTTTGGTCAAAAAATTAAAATTCTAAAAGTTCCTGTTTTTCTGCTTTAAACTCTAGGTACACATCAAAATGCATTACTGAAGTAAAAGAAGTGAATTCTGGTGCATGGTTTTATAATCGCAGTCAGAAAAAAAATTACATCCATATCAACATTTTTATCAGCTCCGGTCCTGTTGTTTTGGTCAAAAAATGAAAATTCTAAAAGTTCCTGTTTTTCTGCTTTAAACTCTAGGTACACATCCAAAATGTATTACTGAGTTAAAAGAAGTTGATTCTGGTGCATGGTTTTGAAACCGCAGTCAGAAAAAAAATTACATCCATATCAACATTTTTATCAGCTCCGGTCCTGTTGTTTTGGTCAAAAAATGAAAATTCTAAAAGTTCCTGTTTTTCTGCTTTAAACTCTAGGTACACATCCAAAATGTATTACTGAGTTGAAAGAAGTTGATTCTGGTGCATGGTTTTGAAACCGCAGTCAGAAAAAAAAATGACATCCATATCAACATTTTTATCAGCTCCGGACCTGTCGTTTTGGTCAAAAAATTAAAATTCTAAAAGTTCCTGTTTTTCTGCTTTAAACTCTAGGTACACATCAAAATGCATTACTGAAGTAAAAGAAGTGAATTCTGGTGCATGGTTTTATAATCGCAGTCAGAAAAAAAATTACATCCATATCAACATTTTTATCAGCTCCGGTCCTGTTGTTTTGGTCAAAAAATGAAAATTCTAAAAGTTCCTGTTTTTCTGCTTTAAACTCTAGGTACACATCCAAAATGTATTACTGAGTTAAAAGAAGTTGATTCTGGTGCATGGTTTTGAAACCGCAGTCAGAAAAAAAATTACATCCATATCAACATTTTTATCAGCTCCGGTCCTGTTGTTTTGGTCAAAAAATGAAAATTCTAAAAGTTCCTGTTTTTCTGCTTTAAACTCTAGGTACACATCCAAAATAAATTACTGAGTTGAAAGTAGTTGATTCTGGTGCATGGTTTTGAAACCGCAGTCAGAAAAAAAAAATAACATCCATATCAACATTTTTATCAGCTCCGGACCTGTCGTTTTGGTCAAAAAATTAAAATTCTAAAAGTTCCTGTTTTTCTGCTTTAAACTCTAGGTACACATCAAAATGCATTACTGAGTTGAAAGAAGTGAATTCTGGTGCATGGTTTTATATTCGCAGTCAGAAAAAAAATTACATCCATATCAACATTTTTATCAGCTCCGGACCTGTCGTTTTGGTCAAAAAATGAAAATTCTAAAACTTCCTGTTTTTCTGCTTTAAACTCTAGGTACACATCCAAAATGCATTACTGAGTTGAAAGAAGTGAATTCTGGTGCATGGTTTTGAAATCGCAGTCAGAAAAAAAATTACATCCATATCAACATTTTTATCAGCTACGGACCTGTCGTTTTGGTCAAAAAATGAAAATTCTAAAAGTTCCTGTTTTTCTGCTTTAAACTCTAGGTACACATCCAAAATGCATTACTGAGTTGAAAGAAGTTGATTCTGGTGCATGGTTTTGAAACTGCAGTCAGAAAAAAAATTACATCCATATCAACATTTTATCAGCTCCGGACCTGTCGTTTTGGTCAAAAAATGAAAATTCTAAAAGTTCCTGTTTTTCTGCTTTAAACTCTAGGTACACATCCAAAATGCATTACTGAGTTGAAAGAAGTGAATTCTGGTGCATGGTTTTGAAATCGCAGTCAGAAAAAAAAAACATCCTTATCAACATTTTTATCAGCTCCGGTCCTTTAGTTTTGGTCAAAAAATTAAAATTCTAAAAGTTCCTGTTTTTCTGCTTTAAACTCTAGGTACACATCCAAAATGCATTACTGAGTTGAAAGAAGTGAATTCTGGTGCATGGTTTTGAAATCGCAGTCAGAAAAAAAAAAACATCCTTATCAACATTTTTATCAGCTCCGGTCCTTTAGTTTTGGTCAAAAAATGAAAATTCTAAAAGTTCCTGTTTTTCTGCTTTAAACTCTAGGTACACATCCAAAATGTATTACTGAGTTGAAAGAAGTTGATTCTGGTGCATGGTTTTGAAACCGCAGTCAGAAAAAAAATTACATCAATATCAACATTTTTATCAGCTCCGGTCCTGTCGTTTTGGTCAAAAAATTAAAATTCTAAAAGTTCCTGTTTTTCTGCTTTAAACTCTAGGTACACATCAAAATGCATTACTGAGTTGAAAGAAGTGAATTCTGGTGCATGGTTTTATATTCGCAGTCAGAAAAAAAATTACATCCATATCAACATTTTTATCAGCTCCGGACCTGTCGTTTTGGTCAAAAAATGAAAATTCTAAAACTTCCTGTTTTTCTGCTTTAAACTCTAGGTACACATCCAAAATGCATTACTGAGTTGAAAGAAGTGAATTCTGGTGCATGGTTTTGAAATCGCAGTCAGAAAAAAAATTACATCCATATCAACATTTTTATCAGCTACGGACCTGTCGTTTTGGTCAAAAAATGAAAATTCTAAAAGTTCCTGTTTTTCTGCTTTAAACTCTAGGTACACATCCAAAATGCATTACTGAGTTGAAAGAAGTTGATTCTGGTGCATGGTTTTGAAACTGCAGTCAGAAAAAAAATTACATCCATATCAACATTTTATCAGCTCCGGACCTGTCGTTTTGGTCAAAAAATGAAAATTCTAAAAGTTCCTGTTTTTCTGCTTTAAACTCTAGGTACACATCCAAAATGCATTACTGAGTTGAAAGAAGTGAATTCTGGTGCATGGTTTTGAAATCGCAGTCAGAAAAAAAAAACATCCTTATCAACATTTTTATCAGCTCCGGTCCTTTAGTTTTGGTCAAAAAATTAAAATTCTAAAAGTTCCTGTTTTTCTGCTTTAAACTCTAGGTACACATCCAAAATGCATTACTGAGTTGAAAGAAGTGAATTCTGGTGCATGGTTTTGAAATCGCAGTCAGAAAAAAAAAAACATCCTTATCAACATTTTTATCAGCTCCGGTCCTTTAGTTTTGGTCAAAAAATGAAAATTCTAAAAGTTCCTGTTTTTCTGCTTTAAACTCTAGGTACACATCCAAAATGTATTACTGAGTTGAAAGAAGTTGATTCTGGTGCATGGTTTTGAAACCGCAGTCAGAAAAAAAATTACATCAATATCAACATTTTTATCAGCTCCGGTCCTGTCGTTTTGGTCAAAAAATGAAAATTCTAAAAGTTCCTGTTTTTCTGCTGTAAACTCTAGGTACACATCAAAATGCATTACTGAGTTGAAAGCAGTGAATTCTGGTGCATGGTTTTGAAATCGCAGTCAGAAAAAAAATTACATCCATATCAACATTTTTATCAGCTCCGGACCTGTCGTTTTGGTCAAAAAATTAAAAATCTAAAAGTTCCTGTTTTTCTGCTTTAAACTCTAGGTACACATCCAAAATGCATTACTGAGATGAAAGAAGTTGATTCTGGTGCATGGTTTTGAAACCGCAGTCAGAAAAAAAATTAAATCCATATCAACATTTTTATCAGCTCCGGACCTGTCGTTTTGGTCAAAAAATGAAAATTCTAAAAGTTCCTGTTTTTCTGCTTTAAACTCCAGGTACACATCCAAAAAGCATTACTGAGTTGAAAGAAGTTGATTCTGGTGCATGGTTTTGAAACTGCAGTCAGAAAAAAAATTACATCCATATCAACATTTTTATCATCTCCGGACCTGTCGTTTTGGTCAAAAAATGAAAATTCTAAAAGTTCCTGTTTTTCTGCTTTAAACTCTAGGTACACATCCAAAATGCATTACTGAGTTGAAAGAAGTTGATTCTGGTGCATGGTTTTGAAACTGCAGTCAGAAAAAAAATTACATCCATATCAACATTTTATCAGCTCCGGACCTGTCGTTTTGGTCAAAAAATGAAAATTCTAAAAGTTCCTGTTTTTCTGCTTTAAACTCTAGGTACACATCAAAATGCATTACTGAGTTGAAAGAAGTGAATTCTGGTGCATGGTTTTATATTCGCAGTCAGAAAAAAAATTACATCCATATCAACATTTTTATCAGCTCCGGACCTGTCGTTTTGGTCAAAAAATGAAAATTCTAAAAGTTCCTGTTTTTCTGCTTTAAACTCTAGGTACACATCCAAAATGCATTACTGAGTTGAAAGAAGTGAATTCTGGTGCATGGTTTTGAAATCGCAGTCAGAAAAAAAATTACATCCATATCAACATTTTTATCAGCTCCGGACCTGTCGTTTTGGTCAAAAAATGAAAATTCTAAAAGTTCCTGTTTTTCTGCTTTAAACTCTAGGTACACATCCAAAATGCATTACTGAGTTGAAAGAAGTTGATTCTGGTGCATGGTTTTGAAACTGCAGTCAGAAAAAAAATTACATCCATATCAACATTTTATCAGCTCCGGACCTGTCGTTTTGGTCAAAAAATGAAAATTCTAAAAGTTCCTGTTTTTCTGCTTTAAACTCTAGGTACACATCCAAAATGCATTACTGAGTTGAAAGAAGTTGATTCTGGTGCATGGTTTTGAGACCGCAGTCAGAAAAAAAATTACATCCATATCAACATTTTTATTAGCTCCGGACCTGTCGTTTTGGTCAAAAAATGAAAATTCTAAAAGTTCCTATTTTTCTGCTTTAAACTCTAGGTACACATCCAAAATGTATTACTGAGTTGAAAGAAGTTGATTCTGGTGCATGGTTTTGAAACCGCAGTCAGAAAAAAAAATTACATCCATATCAACATTTTTATCAGCTCCGGTCCTGTTGTTTTGGTCAAAAAATGAAAATTCTAAAAGTTCCTGTTTTTCTGCTTTAAACTCTAGGTACAAATCCAAAATGTATTACTGAGTTGAAAGAAGTTGATTCTGGTGCATGGTTTTGAAACCGCAGTCAGAAAAAAAATTACATCCATATCAACATTTTTATCAGCTCCGGTCCTGTTGTTTTGGTCAAAAAATGAAAATTCTAAAAGTTCCTGTTTTTCTGCTTTAAACTCTAGGTACACATCAAAATGCATTACTGAGTTGAAAAAAGTGAATTCTGGTGCATGGTTTTATATTCGCAGTCAGAAAAAAAATTACATCCATATCAACATTTTTATCAGCTCCGGACCTGTCGTTTTGGTCAAAAAATGAAAATTCTAAAACTTCCTGTTTTTCTGCTTTAAACTCTAGGTACACATCCAAAATGCATTACTGAGTTGAAAGAAGTGAATTCTGGTGCATGGTTTTGAAATCGCAGTCAGAAAAAAAATTACATCCATATCAACATTTTTATCAGCTCCGGACCTGTCGTTTTGGTCAAAAAATGAAAATTCTAAAAGTTCCTGTTTTTCTGCTTTAAACTCTAGGTACACATCCAAAATGCATTACTGAGTTGAAAGAAGTTGATTCTGGTGCATGGTTTTGAAACTGCAGTCAGAAAAAAAATTACATCCATATCAACATTTTATCAGCTCCGGAGCTGTCGTTTTGGTCAAAAAATGAAAATTCTAAAAGTTCCTGTTTTTCTGCTTTAAACTCTAGGTACACATCCAAAATGCATTACTGAGTTGAAAGAAGTGAATTCTGGTGCATGGTTTTGAAATCGCAGTCAGAAAAAAAAAAAACATCCTTATCAACATTTTTATCAGCTCCGGTCCTGTCGTTTTGGTCAAAAAATTAAAATTCTAAAAGTTCCTGTTTTTCTGCTTTAAACTCTAGGTACACATCCAAAATGAATTACTGAGTTGAAAGAAGTTGATTCTGGTGCATGGTTTTGAAACCGCAGTCAGAAAAAAAATTACATCCATATCAACATTTTTATCAGCTCCGGTCCTGTTGTTTTGGTCAAAAAATGAAAATTCTAAAAGTTCCTGTTTTTCTGCTTTAAACTCTAGGTACACATCCAAAATGTATTACTGAGTTGAAAGAAGTTGATTCTGGTGCATGGTTTTGAAACCGCAGTCAGAAAAAAAATTACATCCATATCAACATTTTTATCAGCTCCGGACCTGTCGTTTTGGTCAAAAAATGAAAATTCTAAAAGTTCCTGTTTTTCTGCTTTAAACTCTAGGTACACATCCAAAATGCATTACTGAGTTGAAAGAAGTTGATTCTGGTGCATGGTTTTGAAACTGCAGTCAGAAAAAAAATTACATCCATATCAACATTTTATCAGCTCCGGACCTGTCGTTTTGGTCAAAAAATTAAAATTCTAAAAGTTCCTGTTTTTCTGCTTTAAACTCTAGGTACACATCCAAAATGCATTACTGAGTTGAAAGAAGTGAATTCTGGTGCATGGTTTTGAAATCGCAGTCATAAAAAAAAAACATCCTTATCAACTTTTTTATCAGCTCCGGTCCTGTCGTTTTGGTCAAAAAATTAAAATTCTAAAAGTTCCTGTTTTTCTGCTTTAAACTCTAGGTACACATCCAAAATGAATTACTGAGTTGAAAGAAGTTGATTCTGGTGCATGGTTTTGAAACCGCAGTCAGAAAAAAAATTACATCCATATCAACATTTTTATCAGCTCCGGACCTGTCGTTTTGGTCAAAAAATGAAAATTCTAAAAGTTCCTATTTTTCAGCTTTAAACTCTAGGTACACATCCAAAATGTATTACTGAGTTGAAAGAAGTTGATTCTGGTGCATGGTTTTGAAACCGCAGTCAGAAAAAAAATTACATCCATATCAATATTTTTATCAGCTCCGGTCCTGTTGTTTTGGTCAAAAAATGAAAATTCTAAAAGTTCCTGTTTTTCTGCTTTAAACTCTAGGTACACATCCAAAATGCATTACTGAGTTGAAAGAAGTTGATTCTGGTGCATGGTTTTGAAACCGCAGTCAGAAAAAAAATTACATCCATATCAACATTTTATCAGCTCCGGACCTGTCGTTTTGGTCAAAAAATGAAAATTCTAAAAGTTCCTGTTTTTCTGCTTTAAACTCTAGGTACACATCCAAAATGCATTACTGAGTTGAAAGAAGTGAATTCTGGTGCATGGTTTTGAAATCGCAGTCAGAAAAAAAAAACATCCTTATCAACTTTTTTATCAGCTCCGGTCCTGTCGTTTTGGTCAAAAAATTAAAATTCTAAAAGTTCCTATTTTTCTGCTTTAAACTCTAGGTACACATCCAAAATGTATTACTGAGTTGAAAGAAGTTGATTCTGGTGCATGGTTTTGAAACCGCAGTCAGAAAAAAAAATTACATCCATATCAACATTTTTATCAGCTCCGGTCCTGTTGTTTTGGTCAAAAAATGAAAATTCTAAAAGTTCCTGTTTTTCTGCTTTAAACTCTAGGTACACATCCAAAATGTATTACTGAGTTGAAAGAAGTTGATTCTGGTGCATGGTTTTGAAACCGCAGTCAGAAAAAAAATTACATCCATATCAACATTTTTATCAGCTCCGGTCCTGTTGTTTTGGTCAAAAAATGAAAATTCTAAAAGTTCCTGTTTTTCTGCTTTAAACTCTAGGTACACATCAAAATGCATTACTGAGTTGAAAAAAGTGAATTCTGGTGCATGGTTTTATATTCGCAGTCAGAAAAAAAATTACATCCATATCAACATTTTTATCAGCTCCGGACCTGTCGTTTTGGTCAAAAAATGAAAATTCTAAAACTTCCTGTTTTTCTGCTTTAAACTCTAGGTACACATCCAAAATGCATTACTGAGTTGAAAGAAGTGAATTCTGGTGCATGGTTTTGAAATCGCAGTCAGAAAAAAAATTACATCCATATCAACATTTTTATCAGCTCCGGACCTGTCGTTTTGGTCAAAAAATGAAAATTCTAAAAGTTCCTGTTTTTCTGCTTTAAACTCTAGGTACACATCCAAAATGCATTACTGAGTTGAAAGAAGTTGATTCTGGTGCATGGTTTTGAAACTGCAGTCAGAAAAAAAATTACATCCATATCAACATTTTATCAGCTCCGGACCTGTCGTTTTGGTCAAAAAATGAAAATTCTAAAAGTTCCTGTTTTTCTGCTTTAAACTCTAGGTACACATCCAAAATGCATTACTGAGTTGAAAGAAGTGAATTCTGGTACATGGTTTTGAAATCGCAGTCAGAAAAAAAAAAAACATCCTTATCAACATTTTTATCAGCTCCGGTCCTGTCGTTTTGGTCAAAAAATTAAAATTCTAAAAGTTCCTGTTTTTCTGCTTTAAACTCTAGGTACACATCCAAAATGAATTACTGAGTTGAAAGAAGTTGATTCTGGTGCATGGTTTTGAAACCGCAGTCAGAAAAAAAATTACATCCATATCAACATTTTTATCAGCTCCGAACCTGTCGTTTTGGTCAAAAATGAAAATTCTAAAAGTTCCTATTTTTCTGCTTTAAACTCTAGGTACACATCCAAAATGTATTACTAAGTTGAAAGAAGTTGATTCTGGTGCATGGTTTTGAAACCGCAGTCAGAAAAAAAATTACATCCATATCAACATTTTTATCAGCTCCGGTCCTGTTGTTTTGGTCAAAAAATGAAAATTCTAAAAGTTCCTGTTTTTCTGCTTTAAACTCTAGGTACACATCCAAAATGTATTACTGAGTTGAAAGAAGTTGATTCTGGTGCATGGTTTTGAAACCGCAGTCAGAAAAAAAATTACATCCATATCAACATTTTTATCAGCTCCGGACCTGTCGTTTTGGTCAAAAAATGAAAATTCTAAAAGTTCCTGTTTTTCTGCTTTAAACTCCAGGTACACATCCAAAAAGCATTACTGAGTTGAAAGAAGTTGATTCTTGTGCATGGTTTTGAAACTGCAGTCAGAAAAAAAATTACATCCATATAAACATTTTTATCATCTCCGGACCTGTCGTTTTCGTCAAAAAATGAAAATTCTAAAAGTTCCTGTTTTTCTGCTTTAAACTCTAGGTACACATCCAAAATGCATTACTGAGTTGAAAGAAGTTGATTCTGGTGCATGGTTTTGAAACTGCAGTCAGAAAAAAAATTACATCCATATCAACATTTTATCAGCTCCGGACCTGTCGTTTTGGTCAAAAAATTAAAATTCTAAAAGTTCCTGTTTTTCTGCTTTAAACTCTAGGTACACATCCAAAATGCATTACTGAGTTGAAAGAAGTGAATTCTGGTGCATGGTTTTGAAATCGCAGTCATAAAAAAAAAACATCCTTATCAACTTTTTTATCAGCTCCGGTCCTGTCGTTTTGGTCAAAAAATAAAAATTCTAAAAGTTCCTGTTTTTCTGCTTTAAACTCTAGGTACACATCCAAAATGAATTACTGAGTTGAAAGAAGTTGATTCTGGTGCATGGTTTTGAAACCGCAGTCAGAAAAAAAATTACATCCATATCAACATTTTTATCAGCTCCGGACCTGTCGTTTTGGTCAAAAAATGAAAATTCTAAAAGTTCCTATTTTTCAGCTTTAAACTCTAGGTACACATCCAAAATGTATTACTGAGTTGAAAGAAGTTGATTCTGGTGCATGGTTTTGAAACCGCAGTCAGAAAAAAAATTACATCCATATCAATATTTTTATCAGCTCCGGTCCTGTGGTTTTGGTCAAAAAATGAAAATTCTAAAAGTTCCTGTTTTTCTGCTTTAAACTCTAGGTACACATCCAAAATGTATTACTGAGTTGAAAGAAGTTGATTCTGGTGCATGGTTTTGAAACCGCAGTCAGAAAAAAAATTACATCCATATAAACATTTTTATCATCTCCGGACCTGTCGTTTTCGTCAAAAAATGAAAATTCTAAAAGTTCCTGTTTTTCTGCTTTAAACTCTAGGTACACATCCAAAATGCATTACTGAGTTGAAAGAAGTTGATTCTGGTGCATGGTTTTGAAACTGCAGTCAGAAAAAAAATTACATCCATATCAACATTTTATCAGCTCCGGACCTGTCGTTTTGGTCAAAAAATTAAAATTCTAAAAGTTCCTGTTTTTCTGCTTTAAACTCTAGGTACACATCCAAAATGCATTACTGAGTTGAAAGAAGTGAATTCTGGTGCATGGTTTTGAAATCGCAGTCATAAAAAAAAAACATCCTTATCAACTTTTTTATCAGCTCCGGTCCTGTCGTTTTGGTCAAAAAATTAAAATTCTAAAAGTTCCTGTTTTTCTGCTTTAAACTCTAGGTACACATCCAAAATGAATTACTGAGTTGAAAGAAGTTGATTCTGGTGCATGGTTTTGAAACCGCAGTCAGAAAAAAAATTACATCCATATCAACATTTTTATCAGCTCCGGACCTGTCGTTTTGGTCAAAAAATGAAAATTCTAAAAGTTCCTATTTTTCAGCTTTAAACTCTAGGTACACATCCAAAATGTATTACTGAGTTGAAAGAAGTTGATTCTGGTGCATGGTTTTGAAACCGCAGTCAGAAAAAAAATTACATCCATATCAATATTTTTATCAGCTCCGGTCCTGTTGTTTTGGTCAAAAAATGAAAATTCTAAAAGTTCCTGTTTTTCTGCTTTAAACTCTAGGTACACATCCAAAATGTATTACTGAGTTGAAAGAAGTTGATTCTGGTGCATGGTTTTGAAACCGCAGTCAGAAAAAAAATTACATCCATATCAACATTTTTATCAGCTCCGGAACTGTCGTTTTGGTCAAAAAATAAAAATTCTAAAAGTTCCTGTTTTTCTGCTTTAAACTCTAGGTACACATCCAAAATGAATTACTGAGTTGAAAGAAGTTGATTCTGGTGCATGGTTTTGAAACCGCAGTCAGAAAAAAAATTACATCCATATCAACATTTTTATCAGCTCCGGACCTGTCGTTTTGGTCAAAAAATGAAAATTCTAAAAGTTCCTTTTTTTCTGCTTTAAACTCTAGGTACACATCCAAAACGTATTACTGAGTTGAAATAAGTTGATTCTGGTGCATGGTTTTGAAACCGCAGTCAGAAAAAAAATTACATCCATATCAACATTTTTATCAGCTCCGGTCCTGTTGTTTTGGTCAAAAAATGAAAATTCTAAAAGTTCCTGTTTTTCTGCTTTAAACTCTAGGTACACATCCAAAATGTATTACTGAGTTGAAAGAAGTTGATTCTGGTGCATGGTTTTGAAACTGCAGTCAGAAAAAAAATTACATCCATATCAACATTTTTATCAGCTCCGGACCTGTCGTTTTGGTCAAAAAATTAAAATTCTAAAAGTTCCTGTTTTTCTGCTTTAAACTCTAGGTACACATCCAAAATGCATTACTGAGTTGAAAGAAGTTGATTCTGGTGCATGGTTTTGAAACTGCAGTCAGAAAAAAAATTACATCCATATCAACATTTTATCAGCTCCGGACCAGTCGTTTTGGTCAAAAAATTAAAAAATTTCTAAAAGTTCCTGTTTTTCTGCTTTAAACTCTAGGTACACATCCAAAATGTATTACTGAGTTGAAAGAAGTTGATTCTGGTGCATGGTTTTGAAACTGCAGTCAGAAAAAAAATTACATCCATATCAACATTTTTATCAGCTCCGGACCTGTCGTTTTGGTCAAAAAATTAAAATTCTAAAAGTTCCTGTTTTTCTGCTTTAAACTCTAGGTACACATCAAAATGCATTACTGAGTTGAAAGAAGTGAATTCTGGTGCATGGTTTTATAATCACAGTCAGAAAAAAAATTACATCCATATCAACATTTTTATCAGCTCCGGACCTGTCGTTTTGGTCAAAAAATGAAAATTCTAAAACTTCCTGTTTTTCTGCTTTAAACTCTAGGTACACATCCAAAATGCATTACTGAGTTGAAAGAAGTTGATTCTGGTGCATGGTTTTGAAACTGCAGTCAGAAAAAAAATTACATCCATATCAACATTTTATCAGCTCCGGACCTGTCGTTTTGGTCAAAAAATTAAAATTCTAAAAGTTCCTGTTTTTCTGCTTTAAACTCTAGGTACACATCCAAAATGCATTACTGAGATGAAAGAAGTTGATTCTGGTGCATGGTTTTGAAACCGCAGTCAGAAAAAAAATTACATTTATATCAACATTTTTATCAGCTCCGGTCCTGTTGTTTTGGTCAAAAAATGAAAATTCTAAAAGTTCCTGTTTTTCTGCTTGAAACTCTAGGTACACATCCAAAATGTATTACTGAGTGGAAAGAAGTTGATTCTGGTGCATGGTTTTGAAACCGCAGTCAGAAAAAAAATTACATCCATATCAACATTTTTATCAGCTCCGGAACTGTCGTTTTGGTCAAAAAATAAAAATTCTAAAAGTTCCTGTTTTTCTGCTTTAAACTCTAGGTACACATCCAAAATGAATTACTGAGTTGAAAGAAGTTGATTCTGGTGCATGGTTTTGAAACCGCAGTCAGAAAAAAAATTACATCCATATCAACATTTTTATCAGCTCCGGACCTGTCGTTTTGGTCAAAAAATGAAAATTCTAAAAGTTCCTTTTTTTCTGCTTTAAACTCTAGGTACACATCCAAAATGTATTACTGAGTTGAAAGAAGTTGATTCTGGTGCATGGTTTTGAAACCGCAGTCAGAAAAAAAATTACATCCATATCAACATATTTATCATCTCCGGACCTGTCGTTTTGGTCAAAAAATGAAAATTCTAAAAGTTCCTGTTTTTCTGCTTTAAACTCTAGGTACACATCCAAAATGCATTACTGAGTTGAAAGAAGTTGATTCTGGTGCATGGTTTTGAAATCGCAGTCAGAAAAAAGATAACATCCATATCAACATTTTTATCAGCTCCGGTCCTGTCGTTTTGGTCAAAAAATGAAAATTCTAAAAGTTCCTGTTTTTCTGCTTTCAACTCTAGGTACACATCCAAAATGCATTACTGAGTTGAAAGAAGTTGATTCTGGTGCATGGTTTTGAAACCGCAGTCAGAAAAAAAATTACATCCATATCAACATTTTTATCAGCTCCGGTCCTGTCGTTTTGGTCAAAAAATGAAAATTCTAAAAGTTCCTGTTTTTCTGCTTTAAACTCTAGGTACACATCCAAAATGCATTACTGAGTTGAAAGAAGTGAATTCTGGTGCATGGTTTTGAAATCGCAGTCAGAAAAAAAATAACATCCATATCAACATTTTTATCAGCTCCGGTCCTGTCGTTTTGGTCAAAAAAATGAAAATTCTAAAAGTTCCTGTTTTTCTGCTTTAAACTCTAGGTACACATCCAAAATGCATTACTGAGTTGAAAGAAGTTGATTCTGGTGCATGGTTTTGAAACCACAGTCAGAAAAAAAATTACATCCATATCAACATTTTTATCAGCTCCGGTCCTGTCGTTTTGGTCAAAAAATTAAAATTCTAAACGTTCCTCTTTTTCTGCTTTAAACTCTAGGTACACATCCAAAATGAATTACTGAGTTGAAAGAAGTTGATTCTGGTGCATGGTTTTGAAACCGCAGTCAGAAAAAAAATTACATCCATATCAACATTTTTATCAGCTCTGAACCTGTCGTTTTGGTCAAAAATTAAAAATTCTAAAAATTCCTGTTTTTCTGCTTTAAACTCTAGGTACACATCCAAAATGAATTACTGAGTTGAAAGAAGTTGATTCTGGTGCATGGTTTTGAAATCGCAGTCAGAAAAAAAATTACATCCATATCAACATTTTTATCAGCTCTGAACCTGTCGTTTTGGTCAATAAATGAAAATTCTAAAAGTTCCTGTTTTTCTGCTTTAAACTCTAGGTACACATCCAAAATGCATTACTGAGTTGAAAGAAGTTGATTCTGGTGCATGGTTTTGAAACCGCAGTCAGAAAAAAAATTACATCTATATCAACATTTTTATCAGCTCTGGACCTGTCGTTTTGGTCAAAAAATGAAAATTCTAAAAGTTCCTGTTTTTCTGCTTTAAACTCTAGGTACACATCCAAAATGTATTACTGAGTTGAAAGAAGTTGATTCTGGTGCATGGTTTTAAAACCGCAGTCAGAAAAAAAATTACATCCATATCAACATTTGTATCAGCTCCGGTCCTGTTGTTTTAATCAAAAAATGAAAATTCTAAAAGTTCCTGTTTTTCTGCTTTAAACTCTAGGTACACATCCAAAATGCATTACTGAGTTGAAAGAAGTTGATTCTGGTGCATGGTTTTGAAACCGCAGTCAAAAAAAAATAACATCCATATCAACATTTTTATCAGCTCCGGTCCTGTCGTTTTGGTCAAAAAATGAAAATTCTAAAAGTTCCTATTTTTCTGCTTTAAACTCTAGGTACACATCCAAAATGTATTACTGAGTTGAAAGAAGTTGATTCTGGTGCATGGTTTTGAAACCGCAGTCAGAAAAAAAATTACATCCATATCAACATTTTTATCAGCTCCGGTCCTGTCGTTTTGGTCAAAAAATGAAAATTCTAAAAGTTCCTGTTTTTCTGCTTTAAACTCTAGGTACACATCCAAAATGTGTTACTGAGTTGAAAGAAGTTGATTCTGGTGCATGGTTTTGAAACTGCAGTCAGAAAAAAAATTACATCCATATCAACATTTTTATCAGCTCCGGACCTGTCGTTTTGGTCAAAAAATTAAAATTCTAAAAGTTCCTGTTTTTCTGCTTTAAACTCTAGGTACACATCAAAATGCATTACTGAGTTGAAAGAAGTGAATTCTGGTGCATGGTTTTATAATCGCAGTCAGAAAAAAAATTACATCCATATCAACATTTTTATCAGCTCCGGACCTGTCGTTTTGGTCAAAAAATGAAAATTCTAAAACTTCCTGTTTTTCTGCTTTAAACTCTAGGTACACATCCAAAATGCATTACTGAGTTGAAAGAAGTTGATTCTGGTGCATGGTTTTGAAACTGCAGTCAGAAAAAAAATTACATCCATATCAATATTTTATCAGCTCCGGACCTGTCGTTTTGGTCAAAAAATGAAAATTCTAAAAGTTCCTGTTTTTCTGCTTTAAACTCTAGGTACACATCCAAAATGCATTACTGAGTTGAAAGAAGTTGATACTGGTGCATGGTTTTGAAACCGCAGTCAGAAAAAAAATTACATCCATATCAACATTTTTTTCAGCTCCGGACCTGTCTTTTTCGTCAAAAAATGAAAATTCTAAAAGTTCCTGTTTTTCTGCTTTAAACTCTAGGTACACATCCAAAATGCATTACTGAGTTGAAAGAAGTTGATTCTGGTGCATGGTTTTGAAACTGCAGTCAGAAAAAAAATTACATCCATATCAACATTTTATCAGCTCCGGACCTGTCGTTTTGGTCAAAAAATTAAAATTCTAAAAGTTCCTGTTTTTCTGCTTTAAACTCTAGGTACACATCCAAAATGAATTACTGAGTTGAAAGAAGTTGATTCTGGTGCATGGTTTTGAAACCGCAGTCAGAAAAAAAATTACATCCATATCAACATTTTTATCAGCTCCGGACCTGTCGTTTTGGTCAAAAAATGAAAATTCTAAAAGTTCCTATTTTTCTGCTTTAAACTCTAGGTACACATCCAAAATGTATTACTGAGTTGAAAGAAGTTGATTCTGGTGCATGGTTTTGAAACCGCAGTCAGAAAAAAAAATTACATCCATATCAACATTTTTATCAGCTCCGGTCCTGTTGTTTTGGTCAAAAAATGAAAATTCTAAAAGTTCCTGTTTTTCTGCTTTAAACTCTAGGTACACATCCAAAATGTATTACTGAGTTGAAAGAAGTTGATTCTGGTGCATGGTTTTGAAACCGCAGTCAGAAAAAAAATTACATCCATATCAACATTTTTATCAGCTCCGGACCTGTCGTTTTGGTCAAAAAATGAAAATTCTAAAAGTTCCTTTTTTTCTGCTTTAAACTCTAGGTACAAATCCAAAATGTATTACTGAGTTGAAAGAAGTGAATTCTGGTGCATGGTTTTGAAACCGCAGTCAGAAAAAAAATTACATCCATATCAACATTTTTATCAGCTCCGGACCTGTCGTTTTGGTCAAAAAATGAAAATTCTAAAAGTTCCTTTTTTTCTGCTTTAAACTCTAGGTACACATCCAAAATGTATTACTGAGTTGAAAGAAGTTGATTCTGGTGCATGGTTTTGAAACCGCAGTCAGAAAAAAAATTACATCCATATCAACATTTTTATCAGCTCCGGTCCTGTTGTTTTGGTCAAAAAATGAAAATTCTAAAAGTTCCTGTTTTTCTGCTTTAAACTCTAGGTACACATCCAAAATGTATTACTGAGTTGAAATAAGTTGATTCTGGTGCATGGTTTTGAAACTGCAGTCAGAAAAAAAATTACATCCATATCAACATTTTTATCAGCTCCGGACCTGTCGTTTTGGTCAAAAAATTAAAATTCTAAAAGTTCCTGTTTTTCTGCTTTAAACTCTAGGTACACATCAAAATGCATTACTGAGTTGAAAGAAGTGAATTCTGGTGCATGGTTTTATAATCGCAGTCAGAAAAAAAATTACATCCATATCAACATTTTTATCAGCTCCGGACCTGTCGTTTTGGTCAAAAAATGAAAATTCTAAAACTTCCTGTTTTTCTGCTTTAAACTCTAGGTACACATCCAAAATGAATTACTGAGTTGAAAGAAGTTGATTCTGGTGCATGGTTTTGAAACCGCAGTCAGAAAAAAAATTACATCCATATCAACATTTTTATCAGCTCCGGACCTGTCGTTTTGGTCAAAAAATGAAAATTCTAAAAGTTCCTTTTTTTCTGCTTTAAACTCTAGGTACACATCCAAAATGTATTACTGAGTTGAAAGAAGTTGATTCTGGTGCATGGTTTTGAAATCGCAGTCAGAAAAAAAATTACATCCATATCAACATTTTTATCAGCTCCGGTCATGTTGTTTTGGTCAAAAAATGAAAATTCTAAAAGTTCCTGTTTTTCTGCTTTAAACTCTAGGTACACATCCAAAATGTATTACTGAGTTGAAAGAAGTTGATTCTGGTGCATGGTTTTGAAACCACAGTCAGAAAAAAAATTACATCCATATCAACATTTTTATCAGCTCCGGACCTGTCGTTTTGGTCAAAAAATTAAAATTCTAAAAGTTCCTGTTTTTCTGCTTTAAACTCTAGGTACACATCAAAATGCATTACTGAGTTGAAATAAGTGAATTCTGGTGCATGGTTTTATAATCGCAGTCAGAAAAAAAATTACATCCATATCAACATTTTTATCAGCTCCGGACCTGTCGTTTTGGTCAAAAAATGAAAATTCTAAAACTTCCTGTTTTTCTGCTTTAAACTCTAGGTACACATCCAAAATGCATTACTGAGTTGAAAGAAGTGAATTCTGGTGCATGGTTTTGAAATCGCAGTCAGAAAAAAAATTACATCCATATCAACATTTTTATCAGCTCCGGACCTGTCGTTTTGGTCAAAAAATGAAAATTCTAAAAGTTCCTGTTTTTCTGCTTTAAACTCTAGGTACACATCCAAAATGCATTACTGAGTTGAAAGAAGTGAATTCTGGTGCATGGTTTTGAAATCGCAGTCAGAAAAAAAAAAAACATCCTTATCAACATTTTTATCAGCTCCGGTCCTGTCGTTTTGGTCAAAAAATTAAAATTCTAAAAGTTCCTGTTTTTCTGCTTTAAACTCTAGGTACACATCCAAAATGAATTACTGAGTTGAAAGAAGTTGATTCTGGTGCATGGTTTTGAAACCGCAGTCAGAAAAAAAATTACATCCATATCAACATTTTTATCAGCTCCGGTCCTGTTTTTTTGGTCAAAAAATGAAAATTCTAAAAGTTCCTGTTTTTCTGCTTTAAACTCTAGGTACACATCCAAAATGTATTACTGAGTTGAAAGAAGTTGATTCTGGTGCATGGTTTTGAAACTGCAGTCAGAAAAAAAATTACATCCATATCAACATTTTTATCAGCTCCGGACCTGTCGTTTTGGTCAAAAAATTAAAATTCTAAAAGTTCCTGTTTTTCTGCTTTAAACTCTAGGTACACATCAAAATGCATTACTTAGTTGAAAGAAGTGAATTCTGGTGCATGGTTTTATAATCGCAGTCAGAAAAAAAATTACATCCATATCAACATTTTTATCAGCTCCGGACCTGTCGTTTTGGTCAAAAAATGAAAATTCTAAAACTTCCTGTTTTTCTGCTTTAAACTCTAGGTACACATCCAAAATGCATTACTGAGTTGAAAGAAGTTGATTCTGGTGCATGGTTTTGAAACTGCAGTCAGAAAAAAAATTACATCCATATCAACATTTTATCAGCTCCGGACCTGTCGTTTTGGTCAAAAAATGAAAATTCTAAAAGTTCCTGTTTTTCTGCTTTAAACTCTAGGTACACATCCAAAATGCATTACTGAGATGAAAGAAGTTGATTCTGGTGCATGGTTTTGAAACTGCAGTCAGAAAAAAAATTACATCCATATCAACATTTTATCAGCTCCGGACCTGTCGTTTTGGTCAAAAAATTAAAAAAATTCTAAAAGTTCCTGTTTTTCTGCTTTAAACTCTAGGTACACATCCAAAATGTATTACTGAGTTGAAAGAAGTTGATTCTGGTGCATGGTTTTGAAACTGCAGTCAGAAAAAAAATTACATCCATATCAACATTTTTATCAGCTCCGGACCTGTCGTTTTGGTCAAAAAATTAAAATTCTAAAAGTTCCTGTTTTTCTGCTTTAAACTCTAGGTACACATCCAAAATGCATTACTGAGTTGAAAGAAGTGAATTCTGGTGCATTTTTTTGAAATCGCAGTCAGAAAAAAAATTACATCCATATCAACATTTTTATCAGCTCCGGACCTGTCGTTTTGGTCAAAAAATGAAAATTCTAAAAGTTCCCGTTTTTATGCTTTAAACGCTAGGTACACATCCAAAATGTATTACTGAGTTGAAAGAAGTTGATTCTGGTGCATGGTTTTGAAACCGCAGTCAGAAAAAAAATTACATCCATATCAACATTTTTATCAGCTCTGGACCTGTCGTTTTGGTCAAAAAATGAAAATTCTAAAAGTTCCTGTTTTTCTGCTTTAAACTCTAGGTACACATCCAAAATGTATTACTGAGTTGAAAGAAGTTGATTCTGGTGCATGGTTTTGAAACCGCAGTCAGAAAAAAAATTACATCCATATCAACATTTTTATCAGCTCCGGTCCTGTTGTTTTGGTCAAAAAATGAAAATTCTAAAAGTTCCTGTTTTTCTGCTTTAAACTCTAGGTACACATCCAAAATGTATTACTGAGTTGAAAGAAGTGAATTCTGGTGCATGGTTTTGAAACCGCAGTCAGAAAAAAAATTACATCCATATCAACATTTTTATCAGCTCCGGACCTGTCGTTTTGGTCAAAAAATTAAAATTCTAAAAGTTCCTGTTTTTCTGCTTTAAATTCTAGGTACACATCAAAATGCATTACTGAGTTGAAAGAAGTGAATTCTGGTGCATGGTTTTATAATCGCAGTCAGAAAAAAAATTACATCCATATCAACATTTTTATCAGATCCGGACCTGTCGTTTTGGTCAAAAAATGAAAATTCTAAAACTTCCTGTTTTTCTGCTTTAAACTCTAGGTACACATCCAAAATGTATTACTGAGTTGAAAGAAGTTGATTCTGGTGCATGGTTTTGAAACCGCAGTCAGAAAAAAAATTACATCCATATCAACATTTTTATCAGCTCCGGTCATGTTGTTTTGGTCAAAAAATGAAAATTCTAAAAGTTCCTGTTTTTCTGCTTTAAACTCTAGGTACACATCCAAAATGTATTACTGAGTTGAAAGAAGTTGATTCTGGTGCATGGTTTTGAAACCACAGTCAGAAAAAAAATTACATCCATATCAACATTTTTATCAGCTCCGGACCTGTCGTTTTGGTCAAAAAATTAAAATTCTAAAAGTTCCTGTTTTTCTGCTTTAAACTCTAGGTACACATCAAAATGCATTACTGAGTTGAAATAAGTGAATTCTGGTGCATGGTTTTATAATCGCAGTCAGAAAAAAAATTACATCCATATCAACATTTTTATCAGCTCCGGACCTGTCGTTTTGGTCAAAAAATGAAAATTCTAAAACTTCCTGTTTTTCTGCTTTAAACTCTAGGTACACATCCAAAATGCATTACTGAGTTGAAAGAAGTAAATTCTGGTGCATGGTTTTGAAATCGCAGTCAGAAAAAAAATTACATCCATATCAACATTTTTATCAGCTCCGGACCTGTCGTTTTGGTCAAAAAATGAAAATTCTAAAAGTTCCTGTTTTTCTGCTTTAAACTCTAGGTACACATCCAAAATGCATTACTGAGTTGAAAGAAGTGAATTCTGGTGCATGGTTTTGAAATCGCAGTCAGAAAAAAAAAAAACATCCTTATCAACATTTTTATCAGCTCCGGTCCTGTCGTTTTGGTCAAAAAATTAAAATTCTAAAAGTTCCTGTTTTTCTGCTTTAAACTCTAGGTACACATCCAAAATGAATTACTGAGTTGAAAGAAGTTGATTCTGGTGCATGGTTTTGAAACCGCAGTCAGAAAAAAAATTACATCCATATCAACATTTTTATCAGCTCCGGTCCTGTTTTTTTGGTCAAAAAATGAAAATTCTAAAAGTTCCTGTTTTTCTACTTTAAACTCTAGGTACACATCCAAAATGTATTACTGAGTTGAAAGAAGTTGATTCTGGTGCATGGTTTTGAAACTGCAGTCAGAAAAAAAATTACATCCATATCAACATTTT
This sequence comes from Crinia signifera, assembly GCF_055691185.1. NCBI lineage: Eukaryota > Metazoa > Chordata > Amphibia > Anura > Myobatrachidae > Crinia > Crinia signifera. Next base: position 113,916,332 of record NC_139226.1, on the reverse strand, counting down.
TATCAGCTCCGGACCTGTCGTTTTGGTCAAAAAATTAAAATTCTAAAAGTTCCTGTTTTTCTGCTTTAAACTCTAGGTACACATCAAAATGCATTACTGAGTTGAAAGAAGTGAATTCTGGTGCATGGTTTTATAATCGCAGTCAGAAAAAAAATTACATCCATATCAACATTTTTATCAGCTCCAGACCTGTCGTTTTGGTCAAAAAATGAAAATTCTAAAACTTCCTGTTTTTCTGCTTTAAACTCTAGGTACACATCCAAAATGCATTACTGAGTTGAAAGAAGTTGATTCTGGTGCATGGTTTTGAAACTGCAGTCAGAAAAAAAATTACATCCATATCAACATTTTATCAGCTCCGGACCTGTCGTTTTGGTCAAAAAATGAAAATTCTAAAAGTTCCTGTTTTTCTGCTTTAAACTCTAGGTACACATCCAAAATGCATTACTGTTGAAAGAAGTTGATACTGGTGCATGGTTTTGAAACCGCAGTCAGAAAAAAAATTACATCCATATCAACATTTTTATCAGCTCCGGACCTGTCGTTTTGGTCAAAAAATGAAAATTCTAAAAGTTCCTTTTTTTCTGCTTTAAACTCTAGGTACACATCCAAAATGTATTACTGAGTTGAAAGAAGTTGATTCTGGTGCATGGTTTTGAAACCGCAGTCAGAAAAAAAATTACATCCATATCAACATTTTTATCAGCTCCGGTCATGTTGTTTTGGTCAAAAAAATGAAAATTCTAAAAGTTCCTGTTTTTCTGCTTTAAACTCTAGGTACACATCCAAAATGTATTACTGAGTTGAAAGAATTTGATTCTGGTGCATGGTTTTGAAACCACAGTCAGAAAAAAAATTACATCCATATCAACATTTTTATCAGCTCCGGACCTGTCGTTTTGGTCAAAAAATTAAAATTCTAAAAGTTCCTGTTTTTCTGCTTTAAACTCTAGGTACACATAAAAATCCATTACTGAGTTGAAATAAGTGAATTCTGGTGCATGGTTTTATAATCGCAGTCAGAAAAAAAATTACATCCATATCAACATTTTTATCAGCTCCGGACCTGTCGTTTTGGTCAAAAAATGAAAATTCTAAAACTTCCTGTTTTTCTGCTTTAAACTCTAGGTACACATCCAAAATGCATTACTGAGTTGAAAGAAGTGAATTCTGGTGCATGGTTTTGAAATCGCAGTCAGAAAAAAAAAAACATCCTTATCAACATTTTTATCAGCTCCGGTCCTGTCGTTTTGGTCAAAAAATTAAAATTCTAAAAGTTCCTTTTTTTCTGCTTTAAACTCTAGGTACACATCCAAAATGAATTACTGAGTTGAAAGAAGTTGATTCTGGTGCATGGTTTTGAAACTGCAGTCAGAAAAAAAATTACATCCATATCAACATTTTATCAGCTCCGGACCTGTCGTTTTGGTCAAAAAATGAAAATTCTAAAAGTTCCTGTTTTTCTGCTTTAAACTCTAGGTACACATCCAAAATGCATTACTGAGTTGAAAGAAGTGAATTCTGGTGCATGGTTTTGAAATCGCAGTCAGAAAAAAAAAACATCCTTATCAACTTTTTTATCAGCTCCGGACCTGTCGTTTTGGTCAAAAAATGAAAATTCTAAAACTTCCTGTTTTTCTGCTTTAAACTCTAGGTACACATCCAAAATGCATTACTGAGTTGAAAGAAGTGAATTCTGGTGCATGGTTTTGAAATCGCAGTCAGAAAAAAAAAAACATCCTTATCAACATTTTTATCAGCTCCGGTCCTGTCGTTTTGGTCAAAAAATTAAAATTCTAAAAGTTCCTTTTTTTCTGCTTTAAACTCTAGGTACACATCCAAAATGCATTACTGAGTTGAAAGAAGTGAATTCTGGTGCATGGTTTTGAAATCGCAGTCAGAAAAAAAAAACATCCTTATCAACTTTTTTATCAGCTCCGGTCCTGTCGTTTTGGTCAAAAAATTAAAATTCTAAAAGTTCCTGTTTTTCTGCTTTAAACTCTAGGTACACATCCAAAATGAATTACTGAGTTGAAAGAAGTTGATTCTGGTGCATGGTTTTGAGACCGCAGTCAGAAAAAAAATTACATCCATATCAACATTTTTATTAGCTCCGGACCTGTCGTTTTGGTCAAAAAATGAAAATTCTAAAAGTTCCTATTTTTCTGCTTTAAACTCTAGGTACACATCCAAAATGTATTACTGAGTTGAAAGAAGTTGATTCTGGTGCATGGTTTTGAAACCGCAGTCAGAAAAAAAAATTACATCCATATCAACATTTTTATCAGCTCCGGTCCTGTTGTTTTGGTCAAAAAATGAAAATTCTAAAAGTTCCTGTTTTTCTGCTTTAAACTCTAGGTACACATCCAAAATGTATTACTGAGTTGAAAGAAGTTGATTCTGGTGCATGGTTTTGAAACCGCAGTCAGAAAAAAAATTACATCCATATCAACATTTTTATCAGCTCCGGTCCTGTTGTTTTGGTCAAAAAATGAAAATTCTAAAAGTTCCTGTTTTTCTGCTTTAAACTCTAGGTACACATCAAAATGCATTACTGAGTTGAAAGAAGTGAATTCTGGTGCATGGTTTTATATTCGCAGTCAGAAAAAAAATTACATCCATATCAACATTTTTATCAGCTCCGGACCTGTCGTTTTGGTCAAAAAATTAAAATTCTAAAAGTTCCTGTTTTTCTGCTTTAAACTCTAGGTACACATCCAAAATGCATTACTGAGTTGAAAGAAGTTGATTCTGGTGCATGGTTTTGAAACTGCAGTCAGAAAAAAAATTACATCCATATCAACATTTTATCAGCTCCGGACCTGTCGTTTTGGTCAAAAAATGAAAATTCTAAAAGTTCCTGTTTTTCTGCTTTAAACTCTAGGTACACATCCAAAATGCATTACTGAGTTGAAAGAAGTGAATTCTGGTGCATGGTTTTGAAATCGCAGTCAGAAAAAAAAACATCCTTATCAACTTTTTTATCAGCTCCGGTCCTGTCGTTTTGGTCAAAAAATTAAAATTCTAAAAGTTCCTGTTTTTCTGCTTTAAACTCTAGGTACACATCCAAAATGAATTACTGAGTTGAAAGAAGTTGATTCTGGTGCATGGTTTTGAGACCGCAGTCAGAAAAAAAATTACATCCATATCAACATTTTTATTAGCTCCGGACCTGTCGTTTTGGTTTTAAAAAATGAAAATTCTAAAAGTTCCTATTTTTCTGCTTTAAACTCTAGGTACACATCCAAAATGTATTACTGAGTTGAAAGAAGTTGATTCTGGTGCATGGTTTTGAAACCGCAGTCAGAAAAAAAAATTACATCCATATCAACATTTTTATCAGCTCCGGTCCTGTTGTTTTGGTCAAAAAATGAAAATTCTAAAAGTTCCTGTTTTTCTGCTTTAAACTCTAGGTACACATCCAAAATGTATTACTGAGTTGAAAGAAGTTGATTCTGGTGCATGGTTTTGAAACCGCAGTCAGAAAAAAAATTACATCCATATCAACATTTTTATCAGCTCCGGTCCTGTTGTTTTGGTCAAAAAATGAAAATTCTAAAAGTTCCTGTTTTTCTGCTTTAAACTCTAGGTACACATCAAAATGCATTACTGAGTTGAAAGAAGTGAATTCTGGTGCATGGTTTTATATTCGCAGTCAGAAAAAAAATTACATCCATATCAACATTTTTATCAGCTCCGGACCTGTCGTTTTGGTCAAAAAATGAAAATTCTAAAAGTTCCTGTTTTTCTGCTTTAAACTCTAGGTACACATCCAAAATGTATTACTGAGTTGAAAGAAGTTGATTCTGGTGCATGGTTTTGAAACCGCAGTCAGAAAAAAAATTACATCCATATCAACATTTTTATCAGCTCCGGTCCTGTTGTTTTGGTCAAAAAATGAAAATTCTAAAAGTTCCTGTTTTTCTGCTTTAAACTCTAGGTACACATCAAAATGCATTACTGAGTTGAAAGAAGTGAATTCTGGTGCATGGTTTTATATTCGCAGTCAGAAAAAAAATTACATCCATATCAACATTTTTATCAGCTCCGGACCTGTCGTTTTGGTCAAAAAATGAAAATTCTAAAAGTTCCTATTTTTCTGCTTTAAACTCTAGGTACACATCCAAAATGTATTACTGAGTTGAAAGAAGTTGATTCTGGTGCATGGTTTTGAAACCGCAGTCAGAAAAAAAATTACATCCATATCAACATTTTTATCAGCTCCGGTCCTGTCGTTTTGGTCAAAAAATGAAAATTCTAAAAGTTCCTGTTTTTCTGCTTTAAACTCTAGGTACACATCCAAAATGTATTACTGAGTTGAAAGAAGTTGATTCTGGTGCATGGTTTTGAATCTGCAGTCAGAAAAAAAATTACATCAATATCAAATTTTTTATCAGCTCCGGTCCTGTCGTTTTGGTCAAAAAATGAAAATTCTAAAAGTTCCTGTTTTTCTGCTTTAAACTCTAGGTACACATCCAAAATGCATTACTGAGTTGAAAGAAGTGAATTCTGGTGCATGGTTTTGAAATCGCAGTCAGAAAAAAAATTACATCAATATCAACATTTTTATCAGCTCCGGTCCTGTCGTTTTGGTCAAAAAATGAAAATTCTAAAAGTTCCTTTTTTTCTGCTTTCAACTCTAGGTACACATCCAAAATGCATTACTGAGTTGAAAGAAGTTGATTCTGGTGCATGGTTTTGAATCCGCAGTCAGAAAAAAAATTACTAACATATCAACATTTTTATCAGCTCCGGACCTGTCGTTTTGGTCAAAAAATGAAAATTCTAAAAGTTCCTGTTTTTCTGCTTTAAACTCTAGGTACACATCCAAAATGCATTACTGAGTTGAAAGAAGTTGATTCTGGTGCATGGTTTTGAAACTGCAGTCAGAATAAAAATTACATCCATATCAACATTTTTATCAGCTCCGGACCTGTCGTTTTGGTCAAAAAATGAAAATTCTAAAAGTTCCTGTTTTTCTGCTTTAAACTCTAGGTACACATCCAAAATGCATTACTGAGTTGAAAGAAGTGAATTCTGGTGCATGGTTTTGAAATCGCAGTCAGAAAAAAAATTACATCCATATGAACATTTTTATCAGCTCCGGACCTGTCGTTTTGGTCAAAAAATGAAAATTCTAAAAGTTCCTGTTTTTCAGCTTTAAACTCTAGGTACACATCCAAAATGCATTACTGAGTTGAAAGAAGTTGATTCTGGTGCATGGTTTTGAAACTGCAGTCAGAAAAAAAATTACATCCATATCAACATTTTTATCAGCTCCGGACCTGTCGTTTTCGTCAAAAAATGAAAATTTTAAAAGTTCCTGTTTTTCTGCTTTAAACTCTAGGTACACATCCAAAATGTATTACTGAGTTGAAAGAAGTTGATTCTGGTGCATAATTTTGAAACCGCAGTCAGAAAAAAAATTACATCCATATCATCATTTTTATCAGCTCCGGTCCTGTTGTTTTGGTCAAAAAATGAAAATTCTAAAAGTTCCTATTTTTCTGCTTTAAACTCTAGGTACACATCCAAAATGCATTACTTAGTTGAAAGAAGTGAATTCTGGTGCATGGTTTTGAAATCACAGTCAGAAAAAAATAACATCCATATCAACATTTTTATCAGCTCCGGTCCTGTCGTTTTGGTCAAAAAATGAAAATTCTAAAAGTTCCTGTTTTTCAGCTTTAAACTCTAGGTACACATCCAAAATGCATTACTGAGTTGAAAGAAGTTGATTCTGGTGCATGGTTTTGAAACCGCAGTCAGAAAAAAAATTACATCCATATCAACATTTTTATCAGCTCCGGTCCTGTTGTTTTGGTCAAAAAATGAAAATTCTAAAAGTTCCTGTTTTTCTGCTTTAAACTCTAGGTACACATCCAAAATGTATTACTGAGTTGAAAGAAGTTTATTCTGGTGCATAATTTTGAAACCGCAGTCAGAAAAAAAATTACATCCATATCATCATTTTTATCAGCTCCGATCCTGTTGTTTTGGTCAAAAAATGAAAATTCTAAAAGTTCCTGTTTTTCTGCTTTAAACTCTAGGTAAACATCCAAAATGCATTACTGAGTTTAAAGAAGTTGATTCTGGTGCATGGTTTTGAAACCGCAGTCAAAAAAAAATAACATCCATATCAACATTTTTATCAGCTCCGGTCCTGTCGTTTTGGTCAAAAAATGAAAATTCTAAAAGTTCCTGTTTTTCTGCTTTAAACTCTAGGTACACATCCAAAATGCATTACTGAGTTGAAAGAAGTTGATTCTGGTGCATGGTTTTGAAATCGCAGTCAGAAAAAAAATTACATCAATATCAACATTTTTATCAGCTCCGGTCCTGTCGTTTTGGTCAAAAAATGAAAATTCTAAAAGTTGCTGTTTTTCTGCTTTAAACTCTAGGTACACATCCAAAATGCATTACTGAGTTGAAAGAAGTGAATTCTGGTGCATGGTTTTGAAATCGCAGTCAGAAAAAAAATTACATCCATATCAACATTTTTATCAGCTCCGGACCTGTCGTTTTGGTCAAAAAATGAAAATTCTAAAAGTTCCTGTTTTTCTGCTTTAAACTCTAGGTACACATCCAAAATGCATTACTGAGTTGAAAGAAGTTGATTCTGGTGCATGGTTTTGAAACTGCAGTCAGAAAAAAAATTACATCCATATCAACATTTTTATCAGCTCCGGTCCTGTCGTTTTGGTCAAAAAATGAAAATTCTAAAAGTTCCTGTTTTTCTGCTTTAAACTCTAGGTACACATCCAAAATGCATTACTGAGTTGAAAGAAGTTGATTCTGGTGCATGGTTTTGAAATTGCAGTCAGAAAAAAAATTACATCAATATCAACATTTTTATCAGCTCCGGTCCTGTCGTTTTGGTCAAAAAATGAAAATTCTAAAAGTTGTTGTTTTTCTGCTTTAAACTCTAGGTACACATCCAAAATGCATTACTGAGTTGAAAGAAGTGAATTCTGGTGCATGGTTTTGAAATCGCAGTCAGAAAAAAAATTACATCCATATCAACATTTTTATCAGCTCCGGACCTGTCGTTTTGGTCAAAAAATGAAAATTCTAAAAGTTCCTGTTTTTCTGCTTTAAACTCTAGGTACACATCCAAAATGCATTACTGAGTTGAAAGAAGTTGAATCTGGTGCATGGTTTTGAAACTGCAGTCAGAAAAAAAATTACATCCATATCAACATTTTTATCATCTCCGGACCTGTCGTTTTGGTCAAAAAATGAAAATTCTAAAAGTTCCTGTTTTTCTGCTTTAAACTCTAGGTACACATCCAAAATGCATTACTGAGTTGAAAGAAGTGAATTCTGGTGCATGGTTTTGAAATCGCAGTCAGAAAAAAAATAACATCCATATCAACATTTTTATCAGCTCCGGTCCTGTCGTTTTGATCAAAAAAATGAAAATTCTAAAAGTTCCTGTTTTTCTGCTTTAAACTCTAGGTACACATCAAAAATGCATTACTGAGTTGAAAAAAGTGAATTCTGGTGCATGGTTTTGAAATCGCAGTCAGAAAAAAAATTACATCCATATCAACATTTTTATCAGCTCCGGACCTGTCGTTTTGGTCAAAAAATGAAAATTCTAAAAGTTCCTGTTTTTCTGCTTTAAACTCTAGGTACACATCCAAAATGCATTACTGAGTTGAAAGAAGTTGATTCTGGTGCATGGTTTTGAAACTGCAGTCAGAAAAAAAATTACATCCATATCAACATTTTATCAGCTCCGGACCTGTCGTTTTGGTCAAAAAATGAAAATTCTAAAAGTTCCTGTTTTTCTGCTTTAAACTCTAGGTACACATCCAAAATGCATTACTGAGTTGAAAGAAGTGAATTCTGGTGCATGGTTTTGAAATCGCAGTCAGAAAAAAAAACATCCTTATCAACATTTTTATCAGCTCCGGTCCTGTCGTTTTGGTCAAAAAATTAAAATTCTAAAAGTTCCTGTTTTTCTGCTTTAAACTCTAGGTACACATCCAAAATGAATTACTGAGTTGAAAGAAGTTGATTCTGGTGCATGGTTTTGAGACCGCAGTCAGAAAAAAAATTACATCCATATCAACATTTTTATTAGCTCCGGACCTGTCGTTTTGGTCAAAAAATGAAAATTCTAAAAGTTCCTATTTTTCTGCTTTAAACTCTAGGTACACATCCAAAATGTATTACTGAGTTGAAAGAAGTTGATTCTGGTGCATGGTTTTGAAACCGCAGTCAGAAAAAAAAATTACATCCATATCAACATTTTTATCAGCTCCGGTCCTGTTGTTTTGGTCAAAAAATGAAAATTCTAAAAGTTCCTGTTTTTCTGCTTTAAACTCTAGGTACACATCCAAAATGTATTACTGAGTTGAAAGAAGTTGATTCTGGTGCATGGTTTTGAAACCGCAGTCAGAAAAAAAATTACATCCATATCAACATTTTTATCAGCTCCGGTCCTGTTGTTTTGGTCAAAAAATGAAAATTCTAAAAGTTCCTGTTTTTCTGCTTTAAACTCTAGGTACACATCAAAATGCATTACTGAGTTGAAAGAAGTGAATTCTGGTGCATGGTTTTATATTCGCAGTCAGAAAAAAAATTACATCCATATCAACATTTTTATCAGCTCCGGACCTGTCGTTTTGGTCAAAAAATGAAAATTCTAAAACTTCCTGTTTTTCTGCTTTAAACTCTAGGTACACATCCAAAATGCATTACTGAGTTGAAAGAAGTGAATTCTGGTGCATGGTTTTGAAATCGCAGTCAGAAAAAAAATTACATCCATATCAACATTTTTATCAGCTCCGGACCTGTCGTTTTGGTCAAAAAATGAAAATTCTAAAAGTTCCTGTTTTTCTGCTTTAAACTCTAGGTACACATCCAAAATGCATTACTGAGTTGAAAGAAGTGAATTCTGGTGCATGGTTTTGAAATCGCAGTCAGAAAAAAAAAACATCCTTATCAACATTTTTATCAGCTCCGGTCCTGTCGTTTTGGTCAAAAAATTAAAATTCTAAAAGTTCCTGTTTTTCTGCTTTAAACTCTAGGTACACATCCAAAATGAATTACTGAGTTGAAAGAAGTTGATTCTGGTGCATGGTTTTGAAACCGCAGTCAGAAAAAAAATTACATCCATATCAACATTTTTATCAGCTCCGGACCTGTCGTTTTGGTCAAAAAATGAAAATTCTAAAAGTTCCTATTTTTCTGCTTTAAACTCTAGGTACACATCCAAAATGTATTACTGAGTTGAAAGAAGTTGATTCTGGTGCATGGTTTTGAAACCGCAGTCAGAAAAAAAATTACATCCATATCAACATTTTTATCAGCTCCGGTCCTGTTGTTTTGGTCAAAAAATGAAAATTCTAAAAGTTCCTGTTTTTCTGCTTTAAACTCTAGGTACACATCCAAAATGTATTACTGAGTTGAAAGAAGTTGATTCTGGTGCATGGTTTTGAAACCGCAGTCAGAAAAAAAATTACATCAATATCAACATTTTTATCAGCTCCGGTCCTGTCGTTTTGGTCAAAAAATGAAAATTCTAAAAGTTCCTGTTTTTCTGCTGTAAACTCTAGGTACACATCAAAATGCATTACTGAGTTGAAAGCAGTGAATTCTGGTGCATGGTTTTGAAATCGCAGTCAGAAAAAAAATTACATCCATATCAACATTTTTATCAGCTCCGGAACTGTCGTTTTGGTCAAAAAATAAAAATTCTAAAAGTTCCTGTTTTTCTGCTTTAAACTCTAGGTACACATCCAAAATGTATTACTGAGTTGAAAGAAGTTGATTCTGGTGCATGGTTTTGAAACCACAGTCAGAAAAAAAATTACATCCATATCAACATTTTTATCAGCTCCGGACCTGTCGTTTTGGTCAAAAAATTAAAATTCTAAAAGTTCCTGTTTTTCTGCTTTAAACTCTAGGTACACATAAAAATGCATTACTGAGTTGAAATAAGTGAATTCTGGTGCATGGTTTTATAATCGCAGTCAGAAAAAAAATTACATCCATATCAACATTTTTATCAGCTCCGGACCTGTCGTTTTGGTCAAAAAATGAAAATTCTAAAACTTCCTGTTTTTCTGCTTTAAACTCTAGGTACACATCCAAAATGCATTACTGAGTTGAAAGAAGTGAATTCTGGTGCATGGTTTTGAAATCGCAGTCAGAAAAAAAATTACATCCATATCAACATTTTTATCAGCTCCGGACCTGTCGTTTTGGTCAAAAAATGAAAATTCTAAAAGTTCCTGTTTTTCTGCTTTAAACTCTAGGTACACATCCAAAATGCATTACTGAGTTGAAAGAAGTGAATTCTGGTGCATGGTTTTGAAATCGCAGTCAGAAAAAAAAACAACATCCTTATCAACATTTTTATCAGCTCCGGTCCTGTCGTTTTGGTCAAAAAATTAAAATTCTAAAAGTTCCTGTTTTTCTGCTTTAAACTCTAGGTACACATCCAAAATGAATTACTGAGTTGAAAGAAGTTGATTCTGGTGCATGGTTTTGAAACCGCAGTCAGAAAAAAAATTACATCCATATCAACATTTTTATCAGCTCCGGTCCTGTTTTTTTGGTCAAAAAATGAAAATTCTAAAAGTTCCTGTTTTTCTACTTTAAACTCTAGGTACACATCCAAAATGTATTACTGAGTTGAAAGAAGTTGATTCTGGTGCATGGTTTTGAAACTGCAGTCAGAAAAAAAATTACATCCATATCAACATTTTTATCAGCTCCGGACCTGTCGTTTTGGTCAAAAAATTAAAATTCTAAAAGTTCCTGTTTTTCTGCTTTAAACTCTAGGTACACATCAAAATGCATTACTGAGTTGAAAGAAGTGAATTCTGGTGCATGGTTTTATAATCGCAGTCAGAAAAAAAATTACATCCATATCAACATTTTTATCAGCTCCGGACCTGTCGTTTTGGTAAAAAAATGAAAATTCTAAAACTTCCTGTTTTTCTGCTTTAAACTCTAGGTACACATCCAAAATGCATTACTGAGTTGAAAGAAGTTGATTCTGGTGCATGGTTTTGAAACTGCAGTCAGAAAAAAAATTACATCCATATCAACATTTTATCAGCTCCGGACCTGTCGTTTTGGTCAAAAAATGAAAATTCTAAAAGTTCCTGTTTTTCTGCTTTAAACTCTAGGTACACATCCAAAATGCATTACTGTTGAAAGAAGTTGATACTGGTGCATGGTTTTGAAACCGCAGTCAGAAAAAAAATTACATCCATATCAACATTTTTTTCAGCTCCGGACCTGTCTTTTTGGTCAAAAAATTAAAATTCTAAAAGTTCCTGTTTTTCTGCTTTAAACTCTAGGTACACATCCAAAATGAATTACTGAGTTGAAAGAAGTTGATTCTGGTGCATGGTTTTGAAACCGCAGTCAGAAAAAAAATTACATCCATATCAACATTTTTATCAGCTCCGGTCCTGTTTTTTTGGTCAAAAAATGAAAATTCTAAAAGTTCCTGTTTTTCTACTTTAAACTCTAGGTACACATCCAAAATGTATTACTGAGTTGAAAGAAGTTGATTCTGGTGCATGGTTTTGAAACTGCAGTCAGAAAAAAAATTACATCCATATCAACATTTTTATCAGCTCCGGACCTGTCGTTTTGGTCAAAAAATTAAAATTCTAAAAGTTCCTGTTTTTCTGCTTTAAACTCTAGGTACACATCAAAATGCATTACTGAGTTGAAAGAAGTGAATTCTGGTGCATGGTTTTATAATCGCAGTCAGAAAAAAAATTACATCCATATCAACATTTTTATCAGCTCCGGACCTGTCGTTTTGGTCAAAAAATGAAAATTCTAAAACTTCCTGTTTTTCTGCTTTAAACTCTAGGTACACATCCAAAATGCATTACTGAGTTGAAAGAAGTTGATTCTGGTGCATGGTTTTGAAACTGCAGTCAGAAAAAAAATTACATCCATATCAACATTTTATCAGCTCCGGACCTGTCGTTTTGGTCAAAAAATGAAAATTCTAAAAGTTCCTGTTTTTCTGCTTTAAACTCTAGGTACACATCCAAAATGCATTACTGTTGAAAGAAGTTGATACTGGTGCATGGTTTTGAAACCGCAGTCAGAAAAAAAATTACATCCATATCAACATTTTTTTCAGCTCCGGACCTGTCTTTTTGGTCAAAAAATTAAAATTCTAAAAGTTCCTGTTTTTCTGCTTTTAACTCTAGGTACACATCCAAAATGAATTACTGAGTTGAAAGAAGTTGATTCTGGTGCATGGTTTTGAAACCGCAGTCAGAAAAAAAATTACATCCATATCAACATTTTTATCAGCTCCGGACCTGTCGTTTTGGTCAAAAAATGAAAATTCTAAAAGTTCCTTTTTTTCTGCTTTAAACTCTAGGTACACATCCAAAATGTATTACTGAGTTGAAAGAAGTTGATTCTGGTGCATGGTTTTGAAACCGCAGTCAGAAAAAAAATTACATCCATATCAACATTTTTATCAGCTCCGGTCATGTTGTTTTGGTCAAAAAATGAAAATTCTAAAAGTTCCTGTTTTTCTGCTTTAAACTCTAGGTACACATCCAAAATGTATTACTGAGTTGAAAGAAGTTGATTCTGGTGCATGGTTTTGAAACCACAGTCAGAAAAAAAATTACATCCATATCAACATTTTTATCAGCTCCGGACCTGTCGTTTTGGTCAAAAAATTAAAATTCTAAAAGTTCCTGTTTTTCTGCTTTAAACTCTAGGTACACATAAAAATCCATTACTGAGTTGAAATAAGTGAATTCTGGTGCATGGTTTTATAATCGCAGTCAGAAAAAAAATTACATCCATATCAACATTTTTATCAGCTCCGGACCTGTCGTTTTGGTCAAAAAATGAAAATTCTAAAACTTCCTGTTTTTCTGCTTTAAACTCTAGGTACACATCCAAAATGCATTACTGAGTTGAAAGAAGTGAATTCTGGTGCATGGTTTTGAAATCGCAGTCAGAAAAAAAAAAAACATCCTTATCAACATTTTTATCAGCTCCGGTCCTGTCGTTTTGGTCAAAAAATTAAAATTCTAAAAGTTCCTGTTTTTCTGCTTTAAACTCTAGGTACACATCCAAAATGAATTACTGAGTTGAAAGAAGTTGATTCTGGTGCATGGTTTTGAAACTGCAGTCAGAAAAAAAATTACATCCATATCAACATTTTATCAGCTCCGGACCTGTCGTTTTGGTCAAAAAATGAAAATTCTAAAAGTTCCTGTTTTTCTGCTTTAAACTCTAGGTACACATCCAAAATGCATTACTGAGTTGAAAGAAGTGAATTCTGGTGCATGGTTTTGAAATCGCAGTCAGAAAAAAAAAACATCCTTATCAACTTTTTTATCAGCTCCGGTCCTGTCGTTTTGGTCAAAAAATTAAAATTCTAAAAGTTCCTGTTTTTCTGCTTTAAACTCTAGGTACACATCCAAAATGAATTACTGAGTTGAAAGAAGTTGATTCTGGTGCATGGTTTTGAGACCGCAGTCAGAAAAAAAATTACATCCATATCAACATTTTTATTAGCTCCGGACCTGTCGTTTTGGTCAAAAAATGAAAATTCTAAAAGTTCCTATTTTTCTGCTTTAAACTCTAGGTACACATCCAAAATGTATTACTGAGTTGAAAGAAGTTGATTCTGGTGCATGGTTTTGAAACCGCAGTCAGAAAAAAAAATTACATCCATATCAACATTTTTATCAGCTCCGGTCCTGTTGTTTTGGTCAAAAAATGAAAATTCTAAAAGTTCCTGTTTTTCTGCTTTAAACTCTAGGTACACATCCAAAATGTATTACTGAGTTGAAAGAAGTTGATTCTGGTGCATGGTTTTGAAACCGCAGTCAGAAAAAAAATTACATCCATATCAACATTTTTATCAGCTCCGGTCCTGTTGTTTTGGTCAAAAAATGAAAATTCTAAAAGTTCCTGTTTTTCTGCTTTAAACTCTAGGTACACATCAAAATGCATTACTGAGTTGAAAGAAGTGAATTCTGGTGCATGGTTTTATATTCGCAGTCAGAAAAAAATTACATCCATATCAACATTTTTATCAGCTCCGGACCTGTCGTTTTGGTCAAAAAATTAAAATTCTAAAAGTTCCTGTTTTTCTGCTTTAAACTCTAGGTACACATCAAAAATGCATTACTGAGTTGAAAAAAGTGAATTCTGGTGCATGGTTTTGAAATCGCAGTCAGAAAAAAAATTACATCCATATCAACATTTTTATCAGCTCCGGACCTGTCGTTTTGGTCAAAAAATGAAAATTCTAAAAGTTCCTGTTTTTCTGCTTTAAACTCTAGGTACACATCCAAAATGCATTACTGAGTTGAAAGAAGTTGATTCTGGTGCATGGTTTTGAAACTGCAGTCAGAAAAAAAATTACATCCATATCAACATTTTATCAGCTCCGGACCTGTCGTTTTGGTCAAAAAATGAAAATTCTAAAAGTTCCTGTTTTTCTGCTTTAAACTCTAGGTACACGTCCAAAATGCATTACTGAGTTGAAAGAAGTGAATTCTGGTGCATGGTTTTGAAATCGCAGTCAGAAAAAAAAACATCCTTATCAACTTTTTTATCAGCTCCGGTCCTGTCGTTTTGGTCAAAAAATTAAAATTCTAAAAGTTCCTGTTTTTCTGCTTTAAACTCTAGGTACACATCCAAAATGAATTACTGAGTTGAAAGAAGTTGATTCTGGTGCATGGTTTTGAGACCGCAGTCAGAAAAAAAATTACATCCATATCAACATTTTTATTTGCTCCGGACCTGTCGTTTTGGTCAAAAAATGAAAATTCTAAAAGTTCCTATTTTTCTGCTTTAAACTCTAGGTACACATCCAAAATGTATTACTGAGTTGAAAGAAGTTGATTCTGGTGCATGGTTTTGAAACCGCAGTCAGAAAAAAAAATTACATCCATATCAACATTTTTATCAGCTCCGGTCCTGTTGTTTTGGTCAAAAAATGAAAATTCTAAAAGTTCCTGTTTTTCTGCTTTAAACTCTAGGTACACATCCAAAATGTATTACTGAGTTGAAAGAAGTTGATTCTGGTGCATGGTTTTGAAACCGCAGTCAGAAAAAAAATTACATCCATATCAACATTTTTATCAGCTCCGGTCCTGTTGTTTTGGTCAAAAAATGAAAATTCTAAAAGTTCCTGTTTTTCTGCTTTAAACTCTAGGTACACATCAAAATGCATTACTGAGTTGAAAGAAGTGAATTCTGGTGCATGGTTTTATATTCGCAGTCAGAAAAAAAATTACATCCATATCAACATTTTTATCAGCTCCGGACCTGTCGTTTTGGTCAAAAAATGAAAATTCTAAAACTTCCTGTTTTTCTGCTTTAAACTCTAGGTACACATCCAAAATGCATTACTGAGTTGAAAGAAGTGAATTCTGGTGCATGGTTTTGAAATCGCAGTCAGAAAAAAAATTACATCCATATCAACATTTTTATCAGCTCCGGACCTGTCGTTTTGGTCAAAAAATGAAAATTCTAAAAGTTCCTGTTTTTCTGCTTTAAACTCTAGGTACACATCCAAAATGCATTACTGAGTTGAAAGAAGTGAATTCTGGTGCATGGTTTTGAAATCGCAGTCAGAAAAAAAAAACATCCTTATCAACATTTTTATCAGCTCCGGTCCTGTCGTTTTGGTCAAAAAATGAAAATTCTAAAAGTTCCTGTTTTTCTGCTTTAAACTCTAGGTACACATCCAAAATGTATTACTGAGTTGAAAGAAGTTGATTCTGGTGCATGGTTTTGAAACCGCAGTCAGAAAAAAAATTAAATCCATATCAACATTTTTATCAGCTCCGGACCTGTCGTTTTGGTCAAAAAATGAAAATTCTAAAAGTTCCTGTTTTTCTGCTTTAAACTCCAGGTACACATCCAAAAAGCATTACTGAGTTGAAAGAAGTTGATTCTGGTGCATGGTTTTGAAACCGCAGTCAGAAAAAAAATTACATCCATATCAACATTTGTATCAGCTCCGGTCCTGTTGTTTTGGTAAAAAAATGAAAATTCTTAAAGTTCCTGTTTTTCTGCTTTAAACTCTAGGTACACATCCAAAATGCATTACTGAGTTGAAAGAAGTTGATTCTGGTGCATGGTTTTGAAACCGCAGTCAGAAAAAAAATTACATCCATATCAACATTTTTATCAGCTCCGGTCCTGTTGTTTTGGTCAAAAAATGAAAATTCTAAAAGTTCCTGTTTTTCTGCTTTAAACTCTAGGTACACATCCAAAATGCATTACTGAGTTGAAAGAAGTTGATTCTGGTGCATGGTTTTGAAACCGCAGTCAGAAAAAAATTACATCCATATCAACATTTTTATGAGCTCCGGACCTGTCGTTTTGGTCAAAAAATTAAAATTCTAAAAGTTCCTGTTTTTCTGCTTTAAACTCTAGGTACACATCCAAAATGCATTACTGAGTTGAAAGAAGTGAATTCTGGTGCATGGTTTTGAAATCGCAGTCAGAAAAAAATTACATCCATATCAACATTTTTATCAGCTCCGGACCTGTCGTTTTGGTCAAAAAATGAAAATTCTAAAAGTTCCTGTTTTTCTGCTTTAAACTCTAGGTACACATCCAAAATGTATTACTGAGTTGAAAGAAGTTGATTCTGGTGCATGGTTTTGAAACCGCAGTCAGAAAAAAAATTACATCAATATCAACATTTTTATCAGCTCCGGTCCTGTCGTTTTGGTCAAAAAATGAAAATTCTAAAAGTTCCTGTTTTTCTGCTTTCAACTCTAGGTACACATCCAAAATGCATTACTGAGTTGAAAGAAGTTGATTCTGGTGCATGGTTTTGAAACCGCAGTCAGAAAAAAAATTACATCCATATCAACATTTTTATCAGCTCCGGTCCTGTCGTTTTGGTCAAAAAATGAAAATTCTAAAAGTTCCTGTTTTTCTGCTTTAAACTCTAGGTACACATCCAAAATGTATTACTGAGTTGAAAGAAGTTGATTCTGGTGCATGGTTTTGAATCTGCAGTCAGAAAAAAAATTACATCAATATCAAAATTTTTATCAGCTCCGGTCCTGTCGTTTTGGTCAAAAAATGAAAATTCTAAAAGTTCCTGTTTTTCTGCTTTAAACTCTAGGTACACATCCAAAATGCATTACTGAGTTGAAAGAAGTGAATTCTGGTGCATGGTTTTGAAATCGCAGTCAGAAAAAAAATTACATCAATATCAACATTTTTATCAGCTCCGGTCCTGTCGTTTTGGTCAAAAAATGAAAATTCTAAAAGTTCCTTTTTTTCTGCTTTCAACTCTAGGTACACATCCAAAATGCATTACTGAGTTGAAAGAAGTTGATTCTGGTGCATGGTTTTGAATCCGCAGTCAGAAAAAAAATTACTAACATATCAACATTTTTATCAGCTCCGGACCTGTCGTTTTGGTCAAAAAATGAAAATTCTAAAAGTTCCTGTTTTTCTGCTTTAAACTCTAGGTACACATCCAAAATGCATTACTGAGTTGAAAGAAGTTGATTCTGGTGCATGGTTTTGAAACTGCAGTCAGAATAAAAATTACATCCATATCAACATTTTTATCAGCTCCGGACCTGTCGTTTTGGTCAAAAAATGAAAATTCTAAAAGTTCCTGTTTTTCTGCTTTAAACTCTAGGTACACATCCAAAATGCATTACTGAGTTGAAAGAAGTAAATTCTGGTGCATGGTTTTGAAATCGCAGTCAGAAAAAAAATTACATCCATATGAACATTTTTATCAGCTCCGGACCTGTCGTTTTGGTCAAAAAATGAAAATTCTAAAAGTTCCTGTTTTTCAGCTTTAAACTCTAGGTACACATCCAAAATGCATTACTGAGTTGAAAGAAGTTGATTCTGGTGCATGGTTTTGAAACCGCAGTCAGAAAAAAAATTACATCCATATCAACATTTTTATCAGCTCCGGTCCTGTTGTTTTGGTCAAAAAATGAAAATTCTAAAAGTTCCTGTTTTTCTGCTTTAAACTCTAGGTACACATCAAAATGCATTACTGAGTTGAAAGAAGTGAATTCTGGTGCATGGTTTTATATTCGCAGTCAGAAAAAAAATTACATCCATATCAACATTTTTATCAGCTCCGGACCTGTCGTTTTGGTCAAAAAATGAAAATTCTAAAACTTCCTGTTTTTCTGCTTTAAACTCTAGGTACACATCCAAAATGCATTACTGAGTTGAAAGAAGTGAATTCTGGTGCATGGTTTTGAAATCGCAGTCAGAAAAAAAATTACATCCATATCAACATTTTTATCAGCTCCGGACCTGTCGTTTTGGTCAAAAAATGAAAATTCTAAAAGTTCCTGTTTTTCTGCTTTAAACTCTAGGTACACATCCAAAATGCATTACTGAGTTGAAAGAAGTGAATTCTGGTGCATGGTTTTGAAATCGCAGTCAGAAAAAAAAAACATCCTTATCAACATTTTTATCAGCTCCGGTCCTGTCGTTTTGGTCAAAAAATGAAAATTCTAAAAGTTCCTGTTTTTCTGCTTTAAACTCTAGGTACACATCCAAAATGTATTACTGAGTTGAAAGAAGTTGATTCTGGTGCATGGTTTTGAAACCGCAGTCAGAAAAAAAATTAAATCCATATCAACATTTTTATCAGCTCCGGACCTGTCGTTTTGGTCAAAAAATGAAAATTCTAAAAGTTCCTGTTTTTCTGCTTTAAACTCCAGGTACACATCCAAAAAGCATTACTGAGTTGAAAGAAGTTGATTCTGGTGCATGGTTTTGAAACCGCAGTCAGAAAAAAAATTACATCCATATCAACATTTGTATCAGCTCCGGTCCTGTTGTTTTGGTAAAAAAATGAAAATTCTAAAAGTTCCTGTTTTTCTGCTTTAAACTCTAGGTACACATCCAAAATGCATTACTGAGTTGAAAGAAGTTGATTCTGGTGCATGGTTTTGAAACCGCAGTCAGAAAAAAAATTACATCCATATCAACATTTTTATCAGCTCCGGTCCTGTTGTTTTGGTCAAAAAATGAAAATTCTAAAAGTTCCTGTTTTTCTGCTTTAAACTCTAGGTACACATCCAAAATGCATTACTGAGTTGAAAGAAGTTGATTCTGGTGCATGGTTTTGAAACCGCAGTCAGAAAAAAATTACATCCATATCAACATTTTTATGAGCTCCGGACCTGTCGTTTTGGTCAAAAAATTAAAATTCTAAAAGTTCCTGTTTTTCTGCTTTAAACTCTAGGTACACATCCAAAATGCATTACTGAGTTGAAAGAAGTGAATTCTGGTGCATGGTTTTGAAATCGCAGTCAGAAAAAAATTACATCCATATCAACATTTTTATCAGCTCCGGACCTGTCGTTTTGGTCAAAAAATGAAAATTCTAAAAGTTCCTGTTTTTCTGCTTTAAACTCTAGGTACACATCCAAAATGTATTACTGAGTTGAAAGAAGTTGATTCTGGTGCATGGTTTTGAAACCGCAGTCAGAAAAAAAATTACATCAATATCAACATTTTTATCAGCTCCGGTCCTGTCGTTTTGGTCAAAAAATGAAAATTCTAAAAGTTCCTGTTTTTCTGCTTTCAACTCTAGGTACACATCCAAAATGCATTACTGAGTTGAAAGAAGTTGATTCTGGTGCATGGTTTTGAAACCGCAGTCAGAAAAAAAATTACATCCATATCAACATTTTTATCAGCTCCGGTCCTGTCGTTTTGGTCAAAAAATGAAAATTCTAAAAGTTCCTGTTTTTCTGCTTTAAACTCTAGGTACACATCCAAAATGTATTACTGAGTTGAAAGAAGTTGATTCTGGTGCATGGTTTTGAATCTGCAGTCAGAAAAAAAATTACATCAATATCAAAATTTTTATCAGCTCCGGTCCTGTCGTTTTGGTCAAAAAATGAAAATTCTAAAAGTTCCTGTTTTTCTGCTTTAAACTCTAGGTACACATCCAAAATGCATTACTGAGTTGAAAGAAGTTGATTCTGGTGCATGGTTTTGAATCCGCAGTCAGAAAAAAAATTACTAACATATCAACATTTTTATCAGCTCCGGACCTGTCGTTTTGGTCAAAAAATGAAAATTCTAAAAGTTCCTGTTTTTCTGCTTTAAACTCTAGGTACACATCCAAAATGCATTACTGAGTTGAAAGAAGTTGATTCTGGTGCATGGTTTTGAAACTGCAGTCAGAATAAAAATTACATCCATATCAACATTTTTATCAGCTCCGGACCTGTCGTTTTGGTCAAAAAATGAAAATTCTAAAAGTTCCTGTTTTTCTGCTTTAAACTCTAGGTACACATCCAAAATGCATTACTGAGTTGAAAGAAGTGAATTCTGGTGCATGGTTTTGAAATCGCAGTCAGAAAAAAAATTACATCCATATGAACATTTTTATCAGCTCCGGACCTGTCGTTTTGGTCAAAAAATGAAAATTCTAAAAGTTCCTGTTTTTCAGCTTTAAACTCTAGGTACACATCCAAAATGCATTACTGAGTTGAAAGAAGTTGATTCTGGTGCATAATTTTGAAACCGCAGTCAGAAAAAAAATTACATCCATATCATCATTTTTATCAGCTCCGGTCCTGTTGTTTTGGTCAAAAAATGAAAATTCTAAAAGTTCCTATTTTTCTGCTTTAAACTCTAGGTACACATCCAAAATGCATTACTTAGTTGAAAGAAGTGAATTCTGGTGCATGGTTTTGAAATCACAGTCAGAAAAAAATAACATCCATATCAACATTTTTATCAGCTCCGGTCCTGTCGTTTTGGTCAAAAAATGAAAATTCTAAAAGTTCCTGTTTTTCAGCTTTAAACTCTAGGTACACATCCAAAATGCATTACTGAGTTGAAAGAAGTTGATTCTGGTGCATGGTTTTGAAACCGCAGTCAGAAAAAAAATTACATCCATATCAACATTTTTATCAGCTCCGGTCCTGTCGTTTTGGTCAAAAAATGAAAATTCTAAAAGTTCCTGTTTTTCTGCTTTAAACTCTAGGTACACATCCAAAATGTATTACTGAGTTGAAAGAAGTTGATTCTGGTGCATAATTTTGAAACCGCAGTCAGAAAAAAAATTACATCCATATCATCATTTTTATCAGCTCCGGTCCTGTTGTTTTGGTCAAAAAATGAAAATTCTAAAAGTTCCTATTTTTCTGCTTTAAACTCTAGGTACACATCCAAAATGCATTACTTAGTTGAAAGAAGTGAATTCTGGTGCATGGTTTTGAAATCACAGTCAGAAAAAAATAACATCCATATCAACATTTTTATCAGCTCCGGTCCTGTCGTTTTGGTCAAAAAATGAAAATTCTAAAAGTTCCTGTTTTTCAGCTTTAAACTCTAGGTACACATCCAAAATGCATTACTGAGTTGAAAGAAGTTGATTCTGGTGCATGGTTTTGAAACCGCAGTCAGAAAAAAAATTACATCCATATCAACATTTTTATCAGCTCCGGTCCTGTCGTTTTGGTCAAAAAATGAAAATTCTAAAAGTTCCTGTTTTTCTGCTTTAAACTCTAGGTACACATCCAAAATGTATTACTGAGTTGAAAGAAGTTTATTCTGGTGCATAATTTTGAAACCGCAGTCAGAAAAAAAATTACATCCATATCATCATTTTTATCAGCTCCGATCCTGTTGTTTTGGTCAAAAAATGAAAATTCTAAAAGTTCCTGTTTTTCTGCTTTAAACTCTAGGTAAACATCCAAAATGCATTACTGAGTTTAAAGAAGTTGATTCTGGTGCATGGTTTTGAAACCGCAGTCAAAAAAAAAATAACATCCATATCAACATTTTTATCAGCTCCGGTCCTGTCGTTTTGGTCAAAAAATGAAAATTCTAAAAGTTCCTATTTTTCTGCTTTAAACTCTAGGTACACATCCAAAATGCATTACTGAGTTGAAAGAAGTTGATTCTGGTGCATGGTTTTGAAACCGCAGTCAGAAAAAAAATAACACCCATATCAACATTTTTATCAGCTCCGGTCCTGTCGTTTTGGTCAAAAAATGAAAATTCTAAAAGTTCCTGTTTTTCTGCTTTAAACTCTAGGTACACATCCAAAATGCATTACTGAGTTGAAAGAAGTTGATTCTGGTGCATGGTTTTGAAATCGCAGTCAGAAAAAAAATTACATCAATATCAACATTTTTATCAGCTCCGGTCCTGTCGTTTTGGTCAAAAAATGAAAATTCTAAAAGTTGCTGTTTTTCTGCTTTAAACTCTAGGTACACATCCAAAATGCATTACTGAGTTGAAAGAAGTGAATTCTGGTGCATGGTTTTGAAATCGCAGTCAGAAAAAAAATTACATCCATATCAACATTTTTATCAGCTCCGGACCTGTCGTTTTGGTCAAAAAATGAAAATTCTAAAAGTTCCTGTTTTTCTGCTTTAAACTCTAGGTACACATCCAAAATGCATTACTGAGTTGAAAGAAGTTGATTCTGGTGCATGGTTTTGAAACTGCAGTCAGAAAAAAAATTACATCCATATCAACATTTTTATCAGCTCCGGTCCTGTCGTTTTGGTCAAAAAATGAAAATTCTAAAAGTTCCTGTTTTTCTGCTTTAAACTCTAGGTACACATCCAAAATGCATTACTGAGTTGAAAGAAGTTGATTCTGGTGCATGGTTTTGAAATCGCAGTCAGAAAAAAAATTACATCAATATCAACATTTTTATCAGCTCCGGTCCTGTCGTTTTGGTCAAAAAATGAAAATTCTAAAAGTTGTTGTTTTTCTGCTTTAAACTCTAGGTACACATCCAAAATGCATTACTGAGTTGAAAGAAGTGAATTCTGGTGCATGGTTTTGAAATCGCAGTCAGAAAAAAAATTACATCCATATCAACATTTTTATCAGCTCCGGACCTGTCGTTTTGGTCAAAAAATGAAAATTCTAAAAGTTCCTGTTTTTCTGCTTTAAACTCTAGGTACACATCCAAAATGCATTACTGAGCTGAAAGAAGTTGATTCTGGTGCATGGTTTTGAAACTGCAGTCAGAAAAAAAATTACATCCATATCAACATTTTTATCATCTCCGGACCTGTCGTTTTGGTCAAAAAATGAAAATTCTAAAAGTTCCTGTTTTTCTGCTTTAAACTCTAGGTACACATCCAAAATGCATTACTGAGTTGAAAGAAGTGAATTCTGGTGCATGGTTTTGAAATCGCAGTCAGAAAAAAAATAACATCCATATCAACATTTTTATCAGCTCCGGTCCTGTCGTTTTGATCAAAAAAATGAAAATTCTAAAAGTTCCTGTTTTTCTGCTTTAAACTCTAGGTACACATCAAAAATGCATTACTGAGTTGAAAAAAGTGAATTCTGGTGCATGGTTTTGAAATCGCAGTCAGAAAAAAAATTACATCCATATCAACATTTTTATCAGCTCCGGACCTGTCGTTTTGGTCAAAAAATGAAAATTCTAAAAGTTCCTGTTTTTCTGCTTTAAACTCTAGGTACACATCCAAAATGCATTACTGAGTTGAAAGAAGTTGATTCTGGTGCATGGTTTTGAAACTGCAGTCAGAAAAAAAATTACATCCATATCAACATTTTATCAGCTCCGGACCTGTCGTTTTGGTCAAAAAATGAAAATTCTAAAAGTTCCTGTTTTTCTGCTTTAAACTCTAGGTACACATCCAAAATGTATTACTGAGTTGAAAGAAGTGGATTCTGGTGCATGGTTTTGAAACCGCAGTCAGAAAAAAAATCACATCCATATCAACATTTTTATAACCCCCGGGGCTGTGGTTTTGGTCAAAAAATGAAAATTCTAAAAGTTCAGATTTTTCTACTTTAAACTCTAGGTACACATCCAAAATGTATTACTGAGTTGAAAGAAGTGGATTCTGGTGCATGGTTTTGAAACCGCAGTCAGAAAAAAAATCACATCCATATCAACATTTTTATAACCCCCGAGCTGTCGTTTTGGTCAAAAAATTAAAATTCTAAAAGTTCATGTTTTTCTGCTTTAAACTCTAGGTAAACATCCAAAATGTATTACTGAGTTGAAAGAAGTGGATTCTGGTGCATGGTTTTGAAACCGCAGTCAGAAAAAAAATCACATCCATATCAACATTTTTATAACCCTCGGGGCTGTGGTTTTGGTCAAAAAATGAAAATTCTAAAAGTTCCTGTTTTTCTGCTTTAAACTCTAGGTAAACATCCAAAATGTATTACTGAGTTGAAAGAAGTGGATTCTGGTGCATGGCTTTGAAACCGTAGTCAGAAAAAAAATCACATCCATATCAACATTTTTATAACCCCCGGAGCTGTCGTTTTGGTCAAAAAATGAAAATTCTAAAAGTTCATGTTTTTCTGCTTTAAACTCTAGGTAAACATCCAAAATGTATTACTGAGTTGAAAGAAGTGGATTCTGGTGCATGGTTTTGAAACCGCAGTCAGAAAAAAAATCACATCCATATCAACATTTTTATAACCCTCGGGGCTGTGGTTTTGGTCAAAAAATGAAAATTCTAAAAGTTCCTGTTTTTCTGCTTTAAACTCTAGGTAAACATCCAAAATGTATTACTGAGTTGAAAGAAGTGGATTCTGGTGCATGGCTTTGAAACCGTAGTCAGAAAAAAAATCACATCCATATCAACATTTTTATAACCCCCGGAGCTGTCGTTTTGGTCAAAAAATGAAAATTCTAAAAGTTCCTGTTTTTCTGCTTTAAACTCTAGGTACACATCCAAAATGTATTACTGAGTTGAAAGAAGTGGATTCTGGTGCATGGTTTTGAAACCGCAGTCAGAAAAAAAATCACATCCATATCAACATTTTTATAACCCCCGGGGCTGTCGTTTTGGTAAAAAAATGAAAATTCTAAAAGTTCCTGTTTTTCTGCTTTAAACTCTAGGTACACATCCAAAATGTATTACTGAGTTGAAAGAAGTGGATTCTGGTGAATGGCTTTGAAACCGCAGTCAGAAAAAAAATCACATCCATATCAACATTTTTATAACCCCCGGGGCTGTCGTTTTGGTCACAAAATGAAAATTCTAAAAGTTCCTGTATTTCTGCTTTAAACTCTAGGTACACATCCAAAATGTATTACTGAGTTGAAAGAAGTGGATTCTGGTGCATGGTTTTAAAACCGCATTCAGAAAAAAAAATCACATCCATATCAACATTTTTATAACCCCCATGGCTGTCGTTTTGGTCACAAAATGAAAATTCTAAAAGTTCCTGTTTTTCTGCTTTAAACTCTAGGTACACATCCAAAATGTATTACTGAGTTGAAAGAAGTGGATTCTGGTGCATGGTTTTGAAACCGCAGTCAGAAAAAAAATCACATCCATATCAACAATTTTATATCCCCGTGGCTGTCGTTTTGGTCACAAAATGAAAATTCTAAAAGTTCCTGTTTTTCTGCTTTAAACTCTAGGTACACATCCAAAATGTATTACTGAGTTGAAATAAGTGGATTCTGGTGCATGGTTTTGAAACCGCAGTCAGAAAAAAAATCACATCCATATCAACATTTTTATAACCCCCGGGGCTGTCGTTTTGGTCACAAAATGAAAATTCTAAAAGTTCCGATTTTTCTACTTTAAACTCTAGGTACACATCCAAAATGTATTACTGAGTTGAAAGAAGTGGATTCTGGTGCATGGTTTTGAAACCGCAGTCAGAAAAAAAATCACATCCATATCAACATTTTTATCAGCTCTGAACCTGTCGTTTTGGTAAAAAAATTAAAATTCTAAAAGTTCCTCTTTTTCTGCTTTAAACTCTAGGTACACATCCAAAATGCATTACTGAGTTAAAAGAAGTGAATTCTGGTGAATGGTTTTGAAATCGCAGTCAGAAAAAAAATAACATCCATATCAACATTTTTATAACCCCCGGGGCTGTCGTTTTGGTCAAAAAATGAAAATTCTAAAAGTTCCTATTTTTCTGCTTTCAACTCTAGGTACACATCCAAAATGCATTTCTGAGTTGAAAGAAGTTGATTCTGGTGCATGGTTTTGAAACCGCAGTCAGAAAAAAAATGACATCCATATCAACATTTTTATAACCCCCATGGCTGTCTTTTTTGTCACAAAATGAAAATTCTAAAAGTTCCTGTTTTTCTGCTTTAAACTCTAGGTACACATCCAAAATGTATTACTGAGTTGAAAGAAGTGGATTCTGGTGCATGGTTTTGAAACCGCAGTCAGAAAAAAAATCACATCCATATCAACATTTTTATAACCCCCGGGGCTGTCGTTTTGGTCAAAAAATGAAAATTCTAAAAGTTCCTGTTTTTCTGCTTTAAACTCTAGGTACACATCCAAAATGTATTACTGAGTTGAAAGAAGTGGATTCTGGTGAATGGCTTTGAAACCGCAGTCAGAAAAAAAATCACATCCATATCAACATTTTTATAACCCCCGGGGCTGTCGTTTTGGTCACAAAATGAAAATTCTAAAAGTTCCTGTATTTCTGCTTTAAACTCTAGGTACACATTTCAAAATGTATTACTGAGTTGAAAGAAGTGGATTCTGGTGCAAGGTTTTAAAACCGCATTCAGAAAAAAAATCACATCCATATCAACATTTTTATAACCCCCGTGGCTGTCGTTTTGGTCACAAAATGAAAATTCTAAAAGTTCCTGTTTTTCTGCTTTAAACTCTAGGTACACATCCAAAATGTATTACTGAGTTTAAAGAAGTGGATTCTGGTGAATGGCTTTGAAACCGCAGTCAGAAAAAAAATCACATCCATATCAACATTTTTATAACCCCCGGGGCTGTCGTTTTGGTCACAAAATGAAAATTCTAAAAGTTCCTGTATTTCTGCTTTAAACTCTAGGTACACATCAAAAATGTATTACTGAGTTGAAAGAAGTGGATTCTGGTGCAAGGTTTTAAAACCGCATTCAGAAAAAAAATCACATCCATATCAACATTTTTATAACCCCCATGGCTGTCGTTTTGGTCACAAAATGAAAATTCTAAAAGTTCCTGTTTTTCTGCTTTAAACTCTAGGTACACATCCAAAATGTATTACTGAGTTGAAAGAAGTGGATTCTGGTGCATGGTTTTTAAACCGCAGTCAGAAAAAAAATCACTTCCATATCAACATTTTTATAACCCCCGGGGCTGTGTTTTTGGTCAAAAAATGAAAATTCTAAAAGTTCCGATTTTTCTGCTTTAAACTCTACGTACACATCCAAAATGTATTACTGAGTTGAAAGAAGTGGATTCTGGTGCATGGTTTTGAAACCGCAGTCAGAAAAAAAATCACATCCATATCAACATTTTTATAACCCCCGGGGCTTTCGTTTTGGTCAAAAAATGAAAATTCTAAAAGTTCCTGTTTTTCTGCTTTAAACTCTAGGTACACATCCAAAATGTATTACTGAGTTGAAAGAAGTGGATTCTGGTGAATGGCTTTGAAACCGCAGTCAGAAAAAAAATCACATCCATATCAACATTTTTATAACCCCCGGGGCTGTCGTTTTGGTCACAAAATGAAAATTCTAAAAGTTCCTGTATTTCTGCTTTAAACTCTAGGTACACATCCAAAATGTATTACTGAGTTGAAAGAAGTGGATTCTGGTGCAAGGATTTAAAACCGCATTCAGAAAAAAAATCACATCCATATCAACATTTTTATAACCCCCATGGCTGTCGTTTTGGTCACAAAATGAAAATTCTAAAAGTTCCTGTTTTTCTGCTTTAAACTCTAGGTACACATCCAAAATGTATTACTGAGTTGAAAGAAGTGGATTCTCATGCATGGTTTTGAAACCGCAGTCAGAAAAAAAATCACATCCATATCAACATTTTTATAACCCCCGGGGCTGTGTTTTTGGTCAAAAAATTAAAATTCTAAAAGTTCCGATTTTTCTGCTTTAAACTCTACGTACACATCCAAAATGTATTACTGAGTTGAAAGAAGTGGATTCTGGTGCATGGTTTTGAAACCGCAGTCAGAAAAAAAATCACATCCATATCAACATTTTTATAACCCCCGGAGCTGTCGTTTTGGTCAAAAAATGAAAATTCTAAAAGTTCATGTTTTTCTGCTTTAAACTCTAGGTAAACATCCAAAATGTATTACTGAGTTGAAAGAAGTGGATTTTGGTGCATGGTTTTGAAACCGCAGTCAGAAAAAAAATCACATCCATATCAACATTTTTATAACCCCCAGGGCTGTCGTTTTGGTCACAAAATGGAAATTCTAAAAGTTCTGGTTTTTCTACTTTAAACTCTAGGTACACATCCAAAATGGATTACTGAGTTGAAAGAAGTGGATTCTGGTGCATGGTTTTGAAACCGCAGTCAGAAAAAAAATCACATCCATATCAACATTTTTATAACCCCCGGGGCTGTCGTTTTGGTCAAAAAATGAAAATTCTAAAAGTTCCTGTTTTTCAGCTTTAAACTCTAGGTACACATCCAAAATGTATTACTGAGTTGAAAGAAGTGGATTCTGGTGAATGGCTTTGAAACCGCAGTCAGAAAAAAATCACATCCATATCAACATTTTTATAACCCCCGGGGCTGTCGTTTTGGTCACAAAATGAAAATTCTAAAAGTTCCTGTATTTCTGCTTTAAACTCTAGGTACACATCCAAAATGTATTACTGAGTTGAAAGAAGTGGATTCTGGTGCAAGGTTTTAAAACCGCATTCAGAAAAAAAATCACATCCATATCAACATTTTTATAACCCCCATGGCTGTCGTTTTGGTCACAAAATGAAAATTCTAAAAGTTCCTGTTTTTCTGCTTTAAACTCTAGGTACACATCCAAAATGTATTACTGAGTTGAAAGAAGTGGATTCTGGTGCATGGTTTTGAAACCGCAGTCAGAAAAAAAATCACATCCATATCAACATTTTTATAACCCCCGGGGCTGTGTTTTTGGTCAAAAAATTAAAATTCTAAAAGTTCCGATTTTTCTGCTTTAAACTCTACATACACATCCAAAATGTATTACTGAGTTGAAAGAAGTGGATTCTGGTGCATGGTTTTGAAACCGCAGTCAGAAAAAAAATCACATCCATATCAACATTTTTATAACCCCCGGAGCTGTCGTTTTGGTCAAAAAATGAAAATTCTAAAAGTTCATGTTTTTCTGCTTTAAACTCTAGGTAAACATCCAAAATGTATTACTGAGTTGAAAGAAGTGGATTCTGGTGCATGGTTTTGAAACCGCAGTCAGAAAAAAAATCACATCCATATCAACATTTTTATAACCCCCGAGCTGTCGTTTTGGTCAAAAAATGAAAATTCTAAAAGTTCATGTTTTTCTGCTTTAAACTCTAGGTAAACATCCAAAATGTATTACTGAGTTGAAAGAAGTGGATTCTGGTGCATGGTTTTGAAACCGCAGTCAGAAAAAAAATCACATCCATATCAACATTTTTATAACCCTCGGGGCTGTGGTTTTGGTCAAAAAATGAAAATTCTAAAAGTTCCTGTTTTTCTGCTTTAAACTCTAGGTAAACATCCAAAATGTATTACTGAGTTGAAAGAAGTGGATTCTGGTGCATGGCTTTGAAACCGTAGTCAGAAAAAAAATCACATCCATATCAACATTTTTATAACCCCCGGAGCTGTCGTTTTGGTCAAAAAATGAAAATTCTAAAAGTTCCTGTTTTTCTGCTTTAAACTCTAGGTACACATCCAAAATGTATTACTGAGTTGAAAGAAGTGGATTCTGGTGCATGGTTTTGAAACCGCAGTCAGAAAAAAAATCACATCCATATCAACATTTTTATAACCCCCGGGGCTGTCGTTTTGGTCAAAAAATGAAAATTCTAAAAGTTCCTGTTTTTCTGCTTTAAACTCTAGGTACACATCCAAAATGTATTACTGAGTTGAAAGAAGTGGATTCTGGTGAATGGCTTTGAAACCGCAGTCAGAAAAAAAATCACATCCATATCAACATTTTTATAACCCCCGGGGCTGTCGTTTTGGTCACAAAATGAAAATTCTAAAAGTTCCTGTATTTCTGCTTTAAACTCTAGGTACACATCCAAAATGTATTACTGAGTTGAAAGAAGTGGATTCTGGTGCATGGTTTTAAAACCGCATTCAGAAAAAAAATCACATCCATATCAACATTTTTATAACCCCCATGGCTGTCGTTTTGGTCACAAAATGAAAATTCTAAAAGTTCCTGTTTTTCTGCTTTAAACTCTAGGTACACATCCAAAATGTATTACTGAGTTGAAAGAAGTGGATTCTGGTGCATGGTTTTGAAACCGCAGTCAGAAAAAAAATCACATCCATATCAACATTTTTATAACCCCCGTAGCTGTCGTTTTGGTCAAAAAATGAAAATTCTAAAAGTTCCTGTTTTTCTGCTTTAAACTCTAGGTACACATCCAAAATGTATTACTGAGTTGAAAGAAGTGGATTCTGGTGAATGGCTTTGAAACCGCAGTCAGAAAAAAAATCACATCCATATCAACATTTTAATAACCCCCGGGGCTGTCGTTTTGGTCACAAAATGAAAATTCTAAAAGTTCCTGTATTTCTGCTTTAAACTCAAGGTACACATCCAAAATGTATTACTGAGTTGAAAGAAGTGGATTCTGGTGCATGGTTTTAAAACCGCATTCAGAAAAAAAATCACATCCATATCAACATTTTTATAACCCCCATGGCTGTCGTTTTGGTCACAAAATGAAAATTCTAAAAATTCCTGTTTTTCTGCTTTAAACTCTAGGTACACATCCAAAATGTATTACTGAGTTGAAAGAAGTGGATTCTGGTGCATGGTTTTGAAACCGCAGTCAGAAAAAAAATCACATCCATATCAACATTTTTATAACCCCCGGGGCTGTCGTTTTGGTCAAAAAATGAAAATTCTAAAAGTTCCTGTTTTTCTGCTTTAAACTCTAGGTACACATCCAAAATGTATTACTGAGTTGAAAGAAGTGGATTCTGGTGCATGGTTTTGAAACTGCAGTCAGAAAAAAAATCACATCCATATCAACATTTTTATAACCCCGTGGCTGTCGTTTTGGTCACAAAATGAAAATTCTAAAAGTTCCTGTTTTTCTGCTTTAAACTCTAGGTAAACATCCAAAATGTATTACTGAGTTGAAATAAGTGGATTCTGGTGCATGGTTTTGAAACCGCAGTCAGAAAAAAAATCACATCCATATCAACATTTTTATAACCCCCGGGGCTGTGGTTTTGGTCAAAAAATGAAAATTCTAAAAGTTCCGATTTTTCTACTTTAAACTCTAGGTACACATCCAAAATGTATTACTGAGTTGAAAGAAGTGGATTCTGGTGCATGGTTTTGAAACCGCAGTCAGAAAAAAAATCACATCCATATCAACATTTTTATAACCCCCGGAGCTGTCGTTTTGGTCAAAAAATGAAAATTCTAAAAGTTCATGTTTTTCTGCTTTAAACTCTAGGTAAACATCCAAAATGTATTACTGAGTTGAAAGAAGTGGATTCTGGTGCATGGTTTTGAAACCGCAGTCAGAAAAAAAATCACATCCATATCAACATTTTTATAACCCCCGGGGCTGTGGTTTTGGTCAAAAAATGAAAATTCTAAAAGTTCATGTTTTTCTGCTTTAAACTCTAGGTAAACATCCAAAATGTATTACTGAGTTGAAAGAAGTGGATTCTGGTGCATGGCTTTGAAACCGCAGTCAGAAAAAAAATCACATCCATATCAACATTTTTATAACCCCCGGGGCTGTCGTTTTGGTGACAAAATGAAAATTCTAAAAGTTCCTGTTTTTCTGCTTTAAACTCTAGGTACACATCCAAAATGTATTACTGAGTTAAAAGAAGTGGATTCTGGTGTATAGTTTTGAAACCGCAGTCAGAAAAAAAATCACATCCATATCAACATTTTTATAATCCCTGTGGCTGTCGTTTTGGTCACAAAATGAAAATTCTAAAAGTTCCTGTTTTTCTGCTTTAAACTCTAGGTACACATCCAAAATGTATTACTGAGTTGAAAGAAGTGGATTCTGGTGCATGGTTTTGAAACCGCAGTCAGAAAAAAAATCACATCCATATCAACATTTTTATAACCCCCGGAGCTGTCGTTTTGGTCAAAAAATGAAAATTCTAAAAGTTCCTGTTTTTCTGCTTTTAACTCTAGGTACACATCCAAAATGTATTACTGAGTTAAAAGAAGTGGATTCTGGTGTATAGTTTTGAAACCGCAGTCAGAAAAAAAATCACATCCATATCAACATTTTTATAATCCCCGTGGCTGTCGTTTTGGTCACAAAATGAAAATTCTAAAAGTTCCTGTTTTTCTGCTTTAAACTCTAGGTACACATCCAAAATGTATTACTGAGTTGAAATAAGTGGATTCTGGTGCATGGTTTTGAAACCGCAGTCAGAAAAAAAATCACATCCATATCAACATTTTATAACCCCCGGGGCTGTGGTTTTGTCAAAAAATGAAAATTCTAAAAGTTCCGATTTTTCTACTTTAAACTCTAGGTACACATCCAAAATGTATTACTGAGTTGAAAGAAGTGGATTCTGGTGCATGGTTTTGAAACCGCAGTCAGAAAAAAAATCACATCCATATCAACATTTTTATAACCCCCGGAGCTGTCGTTTTGGTCAAAAAATGAAAATTCTAAAAGTTCATGTTTTTCTGCTTTAAACTCTAGGTAAACATCCAAAATGTATTACTGAGTTGAAAGAAGTGGATTCTGGTGCATGGCTTTGAAACCGCAGTCAGAAAAAAAATCACATCCATATCAACATTTTTATAACCCCCGGGGCTGTCGTTTTGGTGACAAAATGAAAATTCTAAAAGTTCCTGTTTTTCTGCTTTAAACTCTAGGTACACATCCAAAATGTATTACTGAGTTGAAAGAAGTGGATTCTGGTGCATGGTTTTGAAACCGCAGTCAGAAAAAAAATCACATCCATATCAACATTTTTATAACCCCCGGAGCTGTCGTTTTGGTCAAAAAATGAAAATTCTAAAAGTTCCTGTTTTTCTGCTTTTAACTCTAGGTACACATCCAAAATGTATTACTGAGTTAAAAGAAGTGGATTCTGGTGTATAGTTTTGAAACCGCAGTCAGAAAAAAAATCACATCCATATCAACATTTTTATAATCCCCGTGGCTGTCGTTTTGGTCACAAAATGAAAATTCTAAAAGTTCCTGTTTTTCTGCTTTAAACTCTAGGTACACATCCAAAATGTATTACTGAGTTGAAATAAGTGGATTCTGGTGCATGGTTTTGAAACCGCAGTCAGAAAAAAAATCACATCCATATCAACATTTTATAACCCCCGGGGCTGTGGTTTTGTCAAAAAATGAAAATTCTAAAAGTTCCGATTTTTCTACTTTAAACTCTAGGTACACATCCAAAATGTATTACTGAGTTGAAAGAAGTGGATTCTGGTGCATGGTTTTGAAACCGCAGTCAGAAAAAAAATCACATCCATATCAACATTTTTATAACCCCCGGAGCTGTCGTTTTGGTCAAAAAATGAAAATTCTAAAAGTTCATGTTTTTCTGCTTTAAACTCTAGGTAAACATCCAAAATGTATTACTGAGTTGAAAGAAGTGGATTCTGGTGCATGGCTTTGAAACCGCAGTCAGAAAAAAAATCACATCCATATCAACATTTTTATAACCCCCGGGGCTGTCGTTTTGGTGACAAAATGAAAATTCTAAAAGTTCCTGTTTTTCTGCTTTAAACTCTAGGTACACATCCAAAATGTATTACTGAGTTGAAAGAAGTGGATTCTGGTGCATAGTTTTGAAACCGCAGTCAGAAAAAAAATCACATCCATATCAACATTTTTATAACCCCCGTGGCGGTCGTTATGGTCACAAAATGAAAATTCTAAAAGTTCCTGTTTTTCTGCTTTAAACTCTAGGTACACATCCAAAATGTATTACTGAGTTGAAAGAAGTGGATTCTGGTGCATGGTTTTGAAACCGCAGTCAGAAAAAAAATCACATCCATATCAACATTTTTATAACCCCCGGAGCTGTCGTTTTGGTCAAAAAATGAAAATTCTAAAAGTTCCTGTTTTTCTGCTTTAAACTCTAGGTACACATCCAAAATGTATTACTGAGTTGAAATAAGTGGATTCTGGTGCATGGTTTTGAAACCGCAGTCAGAAAAAAAATCACATCCATATCAACATTTTTATAACCCCCGGGGCTGTGGTTTTGGTCAAAAAATGAAAATTCTAAAAGTTCCGATTTTTCTACTTTAAACTCTAGGTACACATCCAAAATGTATTACTGAGTTGAAAGAAGTGGATTCTGGTGCATGGTTTTGAAACCGCAGTCAGAAAAAAAATCACATCCATATCAACATTTTTATAACCCCCGGAGCTGTCGTTTTGGTCAAAAAATGAAAATTCTAAAAGTTCATGTTTTTCTGCTTTAAACTCTAGGTAAACATCCAAAATGTATTACTGAGTTGAAAGAAGTGGATTCTGGTGCATGGCTTTGAAACCGCAGTCAGAAAAAAAATCACATCCATATCAACATTTTTATAACCCCCGTGGCTGTCGTTTTGGTCACAAAATGAAAATTCTAAAAGTTCCTGTTTTTCTGCTTTAAACTCTAGGTACACATCCAAAATGTATTACTGAGTTGAAAGAAGTGGATTCTGGTGCATGGTTTTGAAACCGCAGTCAGAAAAAAAATCACATCCATATCAACATTTTTATAACCCCCGGGGCTGTCGTTTTGGTCAAAAAATGAAAATTCTAAAAGTTCCTGTTTTTCTGCTTTAAACTCTAGGTACACATCCAAAATGTATTACTGAGTTGAAAGAAGTGGATTCTGGTGCATGGTTTTGAAACCGCAGTCAGAAAAAAAATCACATCCATATTAACATTTTTATAACCCCTGGGGCTGTCGTTTTGGTCAAAAAATGAAAATTCTAAAAGTTCTGATTTTTCTGCTTTAAACTCTACGTACACATCCAAAATGTATTACTGATTTGAAAGAAGTGGATTCTGGTGCATGGTTTTGAAACCGCAGTCAGAAAAAAAATCACATCCATATACACATTTTTATAACCCCCCGGAGCTGTCGTTTTGGTCAAAAAATGAAAATTCTAAAAGTTCATGTTTTTCTGCTTTAAACTCTAGGTAAACATCCAAAATGTATTACTGAGTTGAAAGAAGTGGATTCTGGTGCATGGTTTTGAAACCGCAGTCAGAAAAAAAATCACATCCATATCAACATTTTTATAACCCCCGTGGCTGTCGTTTTGGTCACAAAATGAAAATTCTAAAAGTTCCTGTTTTTCTTCTTTAACCTTTAGGTACACATCCAAAATGTATTACTGAGTTGAAAGAAGTGGATTCTGGTGCATGGTTTTGAAACCGCATTCAGAAAAAAAAATCACATCCATATCAACATTTTTATAACCCCCGTGGCTGTCGTTTTGGTCACAAAATGAAAATTCTAAAAGTTCCTGTTTTCTGCTTTAAACTCTAGGGGCCTTATTCTGATCGGTGCGGATTTCTCCGCATGCGGTCATCCCGCCGATGGTTATCGTCTGCGCATGTGCAGAGGTCACTCTGCGCATGTGCAGGCGATTTCGCCGCACGTATTCGTTACACGCCGCACAGGGGGCGTAGAGGGGCGTAAGGGGCTACATACCCTCATTACCCTATGCATACGCCCCGCGTTTCATGGGCATTCCCATGCAAACGTGGGGCGTATGCATGGTAATGAAGCCGTGACGCGTGTGTAGGGGGCGGGCATCTGACATCGCCGGATGTCAGCTGCCCGCCCCCATACATGATTTCACACGGACAAGTGTCCGTGTGGTCTTGGGTGGCGGGACCTGGTGGAGTGTGCGGACCTGCATTCGATGTTCGGCGACCATCGAATGCAGGGGCTGCTCCCAAGATGGAGGAGGCGTATCCCTGTCCACTTTCATGCGGACCGCCACATATCCACGTACGGACGGAGGTGGCGATCCGTATGGAAGGCGGGGATTCGCCTGCTCGGTCCTGGCCGCTTATTCTGATCGGGCCGCACCGATCAGAATAAGGGCCAAGGTACACATCCAAAATGTATTACTAAGTTGAAAGAAGTGGATTCTGGTGCATGGCTTTGAAACCGCAGTCAGAAAAAAAATCACATCCATATCAACATTTTTATAACCCCCGGGGCTGTCGTTTTGGTCAAAAAATGAAAATTCTAAAAGTTCCTGTTTTTCTGCTTTAAACTCTAGGTACACATCCAAAATGTATTACTGAGTTGAAAGAAGTGGATTCTGGTGCATGGTTTTGAAACCGCAGTCAGAAAAAAAAATCACATCCATATCGACATTTTTATAACCCCCGGGGCTGTCGTTTTGGTAAAAAAATGAAAATTCTAAAAGTTCCTGTTTTTCTGCTTTAAACTCTAGGTACACATAAAAAATGTATTACTGAGTTGAAAGAAGTGGATTCTGGTGCATGGTTTTGAATCTGCAGTCAGAAAAAAAATCACATCCATATCAACATTTTTATAACCCCCGGGGCTGTCGTTTTGGTCAAAAAATTTAAATTCTAAAAGTTCAGATTTTTCTGCTTTAAACTCTAGGTACACTTTCAAAATGTATTACTGAGTTGAAAGAAGTGGATTCTGGTGCATGGCTTTGAAACCGCAGTCAGAAAAAAAATCACATCCATATCAACATTTTTATAACCCCCGGGGCTGTCGTTTTGGTCAAAAAATGAAAATTCTAAAATTTCCTGTTTTTCTGCTTTAAACTCTAGGTACACATCCAAAATGTATTACTGAGTTGAAAGAAGTGGATTCTGGTGCATGGTTTTGAAACCGCAGTCAGAAAAAAAATCACATCCATATCAACATTTTTATAACCCCCGGAGCTGTCGTTTTGGTCAAAAAATGAAAATTCTAAAAGTTCATGTTTTTCTGCTTTAAACTCTAGGTAAACATCCAAAATGTATTACTGAGTTGAAAGAAGTGGATTCTGGTGCATGGTTTTGAAACCGCAGTCAGAAAAAAAATCACATCCATATCAACATTTTTATAACCCCCGGGGCTGTCGTTTTGGTCAAAAAATGAAAATTCTAAAAGTTCCTGTTTTTCTGCTTTAAACTCTAGGTACACATCTAAAATGTATTACTGAGTTGAAAGAAGTGGATTCTGGTGCATGGTTTTGAAACCGCAGTCAGAAAAAAAATCACATCCATATCAACATTTTTATAACCCCCGGGGCTGTCGTTTTGGTCAAAAAATGAAAATTCTAAAAGTTCCGATTTTTCTGCTTTGAACTCTACGTACACATCCAAAATGTATTACTGAGTTGAAAGAAGTGGATTCTGGTGCATGGTTTTGATACCGCAGTCAGAAAAAAAATCACATCCATATACACATTTTTATAACCCCCCGGAGCTGTCGTTTTGGTCAAAAAATTAAAATTCTAAAAGTTCATGTTTTTCTGCTTTAAACTCTAGGTACACATCCAAAATGTATTACTGAGTTGAAAGAAGTGGATTCTGGTGCATGGTTTTGAAACCGCAGTCAGAAAAAAAATCACATCCATATCAACATTTTTATAACCCCCGGGGCTGTCGTTTTGGTCAAAAAATGAAAATTCTAAAAGTTCCGATTTTTCTGCTTTGAACTCTACGTACACATCCAAAATGTATTACTGAGTTGAAAGAAGTGGATTCTGGTGCATGGTTTTGATACCGCAGTCAGAAAAAAAATCACATCCATATACACATTTTTATAACCCCCCGGAGCTGTCGTTTTGGTCAAAAAATGAAAATTCTAAAAGTTCATGTTTTTCTGCTTTAAACTCTAGGTAAACATCCAAAATGTATTACTGAGTTGAAAGAAGTGGATTCTGGTGCATGGTTTTGAAACCGCATTCAGAAAAAAAAATCACATCCATATCAACATTTTTATAACCCCCGTGGCTGTCGTTTTGGTCACAAAATGAAAATTCTAAAAGTTCCTGTTTTCTGATTTAAACTCTAGGGGCCTTATTCTGATCGGTGCGGATTTCTCCGCATGCGGTCATCCCGCCGATGGTTATCGTCTGCGCATGTGCAGAGGTCACTCTGCGCATGTGCAGGCGATTTCGCCGCACGTATTCGTTACACGCCGCACAGGGGGCGTAGAGGGGCGTAAGGGGCTACATACCCTCATTACCCTATGCATACGCCCCGCGTTTCATGGGCATTCCCATGCAAACGTGGGGCGTATGCATGGTAATGAAGCCGTGACGCGTGTGTAGGGGGCGGGCATCTGACATCGCCGGATGTCAGCTGCCCGCCCCCATACATGATTTCACACGGACAAGTGTCCGTGTGGTCTTGGGTGGCGGGACCTGGTGGAGTGTGCGGACCTGCATTCGATGTTCGGCGACCATCGAATGCAGGGGCTGCTCCCAAGATGGAGGAGGCGTATCCCTGTCCACTTTCATGCGGACCGCCACATATCCACGTACGGACGGAGGTGGCGATCCATATGGAAGGCGGGGATTCGCCTGCTCGGTCCTGGCCGCATATTCTGATCGGGCCGCACCGATCAGAATAAGGGCCAAGGTACACATCCAAAATGTATTACTAAGTTGAAAGAAGTGGATTCTGGTGCATGGCTTTGAAACCGCAGTCAGAAAAAAAATCACATCCATATCAACATTTTTATAACCCCCGGGGCTGTCGTTTTGGTCAAAAAATGAAAATTCTAAAAGTTCCTGTTTTTCTGCTTTAAACTCTAGGTACACATCCAAAATGTATTACTGAGTTGAAAGAAGTGGATTCTGGTGCATGGTTTTGAAAACGAAGTCAGAAAAAAATCACATCCATATCGACATTTTTATAACCCCCGGGGCTGTCGTTTTGGTCAAAAAATTAAAATTCTAAAAGTTCCTGTTTTTCTGCTTTAAACTCAAGGTACACATCCAAAATGTATTACTGAGTTGAAAGAAGTGGATTCTGGTGCATGGTTTTGAAACCGCAGTCAGAAAAAAAATCACATCCATATAAACATTTTTATAACCTCCGGGGCTGTCGTTTTGGTCAAAAAATGAAAATTCTAAAAGTTCCTGTTTTTCTGCTTTAAACTCTAGGTACACATAAAAAATGTATTACTAAGTTGAAAGAAGTGGATTCTGGTGCATGGCTTTGAAACCGCAGTCAGAAAAAAAATCACATCCATATCAACATTTTTATAACCCCCGGGGCTGTCGTTTTGGTCAAAAAATGAAAATTCTAAAAGTTCCTGTTTTTCTGCTTTAAACTCTAGGTACACATCCAAAATGTATTACTGAGTTGAAAGAAGTGGATTCTGGTGCATGGTTTTGAAAACGAAGTCAGAAAAAAATCACATCCATATCGACATTTTTATAACCCCCGGGGCTGTCGTTTTGGTCAAAAAATTAAAATTCTAAAAGTTCCTGTTTTTCTGCTTTAAACTCAAGGTACACATCCAAAATGTATTACTGAGTTGAAAGAAGTGGATTCTGGTGCATGGTTTTGAAACCGCAGTCAGAAAAAAAATCACATCCATATAAACATTTTTATAACCTCCGGGGCTGTCGTTTTGGTCAAAAAATGAAAATTCTAAAAGTTCCTGTTTTTCTGCTTTAAACTCTAGGTACACATAAAAAATGTATTACTGAGTTGAAAGAAGTGGATTCTGGTGCATGGTTTTGAATCTGCAGTCAGAAAAAAAATCACATCCATATCAACATTTTTATAACCCCCGGGGCTGTCGTTTTGGTCAAAAAATTTAAATTCTAAAAGTTCAGATTTTTCTGCTTTAAACTCTAGGTACACTTTCAAAATGTATTACTGAGTTGAAAGAAGTGGATTCTGGTGCATGGCTTTGAAACCGCAGTCAGAAAAAAAATCACATCCATATCAACATTTTTATAACCCCCGGGGCTGTCGTTTTGGTCAAAAAATGAAAATTCTAAAATTTCCTGTTTTTCTGCTTTAAACTCTAGGTACACATCCAAAATGTATTACTGAGTTGAAAGAAGTGGATTCTGGTGCATGGTTTTGAAACCGCAGTCAGAAAAAAAATCACATCCATATCAACATTTTTATAACCCCCGGAGCTGTCGTTTTGGTCAAAAAATGAAAATTCTAAAAGTTCATGTTTTTCTGCTTTAAACTCTAGGTAAACATCCAAAATGTATTACTGAGTTGAAAGAAGTGGATTCTGGTGCATGGTTTTGAAACCGCAGTCAGAAAAAAAATCACATCCATATCAACATTTTTATAACCCCCGGGGCTGTCGTTTTGGTCAAAAAATGAAAATTCTAAAAGTTCCGGTTTTTCTACTTTAAACTCTAGGTACACATCCAAACTGGTTTACTGAGTTGAAAGAAGTGGATTCTGGTGCATGGTTTTGAAACCGCAGTCAGAAAAAAAATCACATCCATATCAACATTTTTATAACCCCCGGGGCTGTCGTTTTGGTCAAAATATGAAAATTCTAAAAGTTCCTGTTTTTCTGCTTTAAACTCTAGGTACACATCCAAAATGTATTACTGAGTTGAAAGAAGTGGATTCTGGTGCATGGTTTTGAAACCGCAGTCAGAAAAAAAATCACATCCATATCAACATTTTTATAACCCCCGGGGCTGTCGTTTTGGTCAAAAAATGAAAATTCTAAAAGTTCCTGTTTTTCTGCTTTAAACTCTAGGTACACATCCAAAATGTATTACTGAGTTGAAAGAAGTGGATTCTGGTGCATGGTTTTGAAACCGCAGTCAGAAAAAAAATCACATCCATATCAACATCTTTATAACCCCCGGGGCTATCGTTTTGGTCAAAAAATGAAAATTCTAAAAGTTCCTGTTTTTCTGCTCTAAACTCTAGGTACACATCCAAAATGTATTACTGAGTTGAAAGAAGTGGATTCTGGTGCATGGTTTTGAAACCGCAGTCAGAAAAAAAATCACATCCATATCAACATTTTTATAACCCCCGGGGCTGTCGTTTTGGTCAAAAAATTTAAATTCTAAAAGTTCAGATTTTTCTGCTTTAAACTCTAGGTACACTTTCAAAATGTATTACTGAGTTGAAAGAAGTGGATTCTGGTGCATGGCTTTGAAACCGCAGTCAAAAAAAAAATCACATCCATATCAACATTTTTATAACCCCCGGGGCTGTCGTTTTGGTCAAAAAATGAAAATTCTAAAATTTCCTGTTTTTCTGCTTTAAACTCTAGGTACACATCCAAAATGTATTACTGAGTTGAAAGAAGTGGATTCTGGTGCATGGTTTTGAAACCGCAGTCAGAAAAAAAATCACATCCATATCAACATTTTTATAACCCCCGGAGCTGTCGTTTTGGTCAAAAAATGAAAATTCTAAAAGTTCATGTTTTTCTGCTTTAAACTCTAGGTAAACATCCAAAATGTATTACTGAGTTGAAAGAAGTGGATTCTGGTGCATGGTTTTGAAACCGCAGTCAGAAAAAAAATCACATCCATATCAACATTTTTATAACCCCCGGGGCTGTCGTTTTGGTCAAAAAATGAAAATTCTAAAAGTTCCGGTTTTTCTACTTTAAACTCTAGGTACACATCCAAACTGGATTACTGAGTTGAAAGAAGTGGATTCTGGTGCATGGTTTTGAAACCGCAGTCAGAAAAAAAATCACATCCATATCAACATTTTTATAACCCCCGGGGCTGTCGTTTTGGTCAAAATATGAAAATTCTAAAAGTTCCTGT
Source organism: Crinia signifera (assembly GCF_055691185.1). Taxonomy (NCBI): domain Eukaryota; kingdom Metazoa; phylum Chordata; class Amphibia; order Anura; family Myobatrachidae; genus Crinia; species Crinia signifera. Next base: position 113,874,701 of record NC_139226.1, on the reverse strand, counting down.
TTTTCTGCTTTAAACTCTAGGTACACATCCAAAATGTATTACTGAGTTGAAAGAAGTGGATTCTGGTGCATGGTTTTGAAACCGCAGTCAGAAAAAAAATCACATCCATATCAACATTTTTATAACCCCCGGGGCTGTCGTTTTGGTCAAAAAATGAAAATTCTAAAAGTTCCTGTTTTTCTGCTTTAAACTCTAGGTACACATCCAAAATGTATTACTGAGTTGAAAGAAGTGGATTCTGCTGCATGGTTTTGAAACCGCAGTCAGAAAAAAAATCACATCCATATCAACATCTTTATAACCCTCGGGGCTATCGTTTTGGTCAAAAAATGAAAATTCTAAAAGTTCCTGTTTTTCTGCTCTAAACTCTAGGTACACATCCAAAATGTATTACTGAGTTGAAAGAAGTGGATTCTGGTGCATGGTTTTGAAACCGCAGTCAGAAAAAAAATCACATCCATATCAACATTTTTACAACCCCCGGGGCTGTCGTTTTGGTCAAAAAATTTAAATTTTAAAAGTTCCTGTTTTTCTGCTTTAAACTCTAGGTACACATCCAAAATGTATTACTGAGTACAAAGAAGTGGATTCTGGTGCATGGTTTTGAAACCGCAGTCAGAAAAAAAATCACTTCCATATCAACATTTTTATAACCCCCGGGGCTGTCGTTTTGGTCAAAAAATGAAAATTCTAAAAGTTCCTGTTTTTCTGCTTTAAACTCTAGGTACACATCCAAAATGTATTACTGAGTTGAAAGAAGTGGATTCTGGTGCATGGTTTTGAAACCGCAGTCAGAAAAAAATCACATCCATATCAACATTTTTATAACCCCCGGGGCTGTCGTTTTGGTCAAAACATGAAAATTCGGTACTCTTTACCTAGAAGGGCTCCCATCGCGGGCATCGCATGTACATCGCATGCCATTATAATGGCATGCGATGCGACCGATGCGATGCCCGCGATTTTACATAGAAATGCATTTAAAAATGTAAATCGCGTCGGTCGCATCGCATGCGACCAGAAAATCGCATGCGATTCGACCGACGCGATTACCGCGATTTTACATAGCGAACAATGTTAAATGGGTCAATTGACCCGATTTGACATAGGGAACAATGTAAATGGCCCACCCTTGGCCCCCCCAAGTGTTAACGCCACCCCACGATCAACGTGAACCCGAAGCATGGCGAGCGCAGCGACGGTACGCGTCCTCCGACCTTTTCATACCCCCACTATCCACGTCGGCGATGAGTTTAGAATAGAAAGTGTGGCAAGCGCAGCGAGCCACCGAACCCAAAGCGTGGCGAGCGCAGCGAGCCCCGCGAGGGGAGACGGATACCTTCACAGGTATCCCCCTCCCCTCGCTTGCTTCACAGGTATCCGCGTCCGCTCACCACGTTTCGGGCTCGCCACACTTTCTATTCTCAACTCCACGCCGACGTGGATAGTGGGGGAATGAAAAGGTCGGAGGACGTGTACCGCCGCCCCTCGCAGGCTCGCTGCACTCGCCATGCTTCGGGTTCACGTTAATCATGGGGTGGCGTTAACAATTGGGGGGCCCAGGGTGGCTATTTGGGGTCTGTGGGCCATTTAACATTGTTCCCTATGTTAAATTGGGTCAATTGACCCATTTAACATTGTTCCCTATGTAAAATCGCGGTAATCGCGTCGGTCGCATCGCATGCGATTTGTTGGTCGCATGCGATGCGACCGACGCAATTTTTTACCTTGCAATGCCTATGATCAAAATCGTGGGCGCCCTTCTAGGTAAAGAGTACCGAAAAAAATTTAACGCACCAGGTGTTTTGTCCAAAAAAGGAAAATGTCAAAAGTTCCTGTTTTTTTTTTTAAACTATAGGTTTATTCTGGTGCATGGTTTTTAAACGGGTACAAAAAATACTATATTATATAAGTTTTAAACGTTGAACTTAATTTTTGTGGTTTCTATAAAATCTCGATAGTATTACTGCATGCAAAAAGATTTGACCAATGTCCCCTCCCCTTGGCGCCACGGGGATGATAAATGCAGCGCTGTTACAAAATCAGTACACAAATGGCTGCAGAGGTGACATGATTGGGGGCAGTGGCATAACTATAGCACCGCAGCCCCCGCAGTCGCGGGGGGGGGGGGCGCTGTGCATATGGGGGCGCCGGGGGGGCTGCGGTGCTATAGTAATTCCCCCCATCCCCCACTAAGCTAATTGCTTAGTGGGCTATTCTGCGTAGGGAAATCGCATTGCATCGCATCACATGGGCCATTGTAAGTGCCGTGCGATCTGATTTTCCTATGTAATGTATTCAGTGCTCTTTTATTTATATTGTATAGGGTGTACAATGCCATTAGGTATACAATAATGACATACAATGAGGTTTTAGGCATCCCCCCAGTATCCACGCCACCCCGAAGTGTGGCGAGCCCCGCGAAGGGCAGCAGAATGCGTCCTACGACCTTTTCATATCCCTACTATCCACGTTGGTGTGGAGTTGATTATATATATATAGTGTGGCGAGGGCAGCGAGACACCGAGCCCAAAATGTGGTGAGCAGACGTGGAATACATGTAATGTAATCCGCTGTACTCGCCACATTTCGGGCACGGTGGCTTGCTGCACTTGCCACAATATATACATACATATATATTGTACACCCTATACAATATAAATAAAAGAGCACTGAATACATTACATAGGAAAATCGGATCGCATCACACGGCCGTTATAATGGCCTATGCAATGCGAAGTGATTTTCCTACGGTGCCGTACGTAAAAAACTTGGGCGCCGTGAAAATACATAAGTACCAAAAATTTATGTTTTGATGTTTTATTTACCCGTTATAAAACTGTGAGATTGTTTCTGTTGTACAGTCATTTAAATTGTTCACACTTTAGCTATTTTGCATATTGGTTGGCGGCAGTTCTGGTGGCCATCAATGGGTTTACCATAAAAGGTCTTTGCCGAATTTGTTGAAATAAATATCAAGAAACCATCAGTGCAGACACTCTCTACATCTCTACCATCAATGCCCAAAATCCATCAGACAGCCATCTTCAATGGCAAAACCATCAATGGTTGTTAACCATGATATTCATCCATTGGATGCATGCCTGAAACTGTGGGCAGGCTACATGAGAAATCAAGGTTTCTATGTACTAAGCCTTGGAGATGATTGACTGGTACTGGCCATTTTATCTCACTCCAAGGGTTAGTACATAGAGACCCAAGAGAGGAGTGGCAGAATCATTACTAGAGTTTATTTAATTCACAGCACACATCCTGCTCAGATCCCTGATGCTGTGTGAGCATTGTCACTCAATGAAAAATCCATATATGATAGAAGCCAATAATGGGACTGAAGATGTTTTTAAATAGCTGCCCCTACACATGTCACTGCTCTATTTTATCATTGTCGGATACAGGGATAAACTAAACTATAAAAGGTTTTTGTCCATCCTGCAGTGAGTGAAAAGAGGAGTGCTTGTATAACATAATATGGTTACGGTATAGGCTATCGACCCTGTTTAGATCGACCGTTATGGGGTCGAAGGTGTCTAGTTAGAAGCCAAAAGATGGTACTGGGGTCTAGAGATGGGAGTTAGACGCAAGCGGTAGATTGCCGGAAATGAGTTCGACAGTCACTACGTCTACACAAGGTATTCAGCTTTTTTGGTGCTTAATGTCACACGGGTCCCTGTATATGTGCACAGTGTCCCCACGCACAGGCACGGTGCCTCACTGCGCTCTGCATACGGTTATAATCTAATTCTATTTCCTTTTGGATTGCAAAGTACGAACCATCTGTACCAAAAAAAAGTCAAACTTGTGCCGATGTGGTGACTGCAGACCTTCGATCTCCCACTTGCGCCTCCCTCTCATCACTGTTGCTCTAAACACTGTTGACTATCTTTTGTCTAACTAGACTCCTTTCACCAAGAGTGGTTGATCCTGTAACTGTTGATCTAGACCAGGCATGTCCAACCTGCGGCCCTCCAGCTGTTGTGAAACTACACATCCCATCATGCCTTGCCACAGTTTTGATATTAGGGAATGCTAAAACTACGGCAAGGCATGTTGGGATGTTTAGTTTCACAACAGCAGGAGGGCCTCAGATTGGACATGCCGGATCTAGACAGTGTCGACCCAGACGAAGGTGTACAACATAATATAACTGCTTGGCCAGGACATGAAATACAGCTTACCATTAAAACCCTATTATATTACCACATACATGGGAGGCACCTTCTTTCTCTGTGGGTAGCAGTTGAAACACATCCCAATTTCCCACAAATTGGGGGAAATGTGCTGAGCACACAATGGCAGTCTCATCAAATCGGGGCTGTCACATTGGCCCTTATTCTGATCGGTGCGGCCCGATCAGAATATGCGGCCGCAACCGTGCAGGCGAATCCCCGCCTTCCATACGGATCGCCACCTGCCGTCCGTACGCGGATATGTGGCGATCCGCATGAAATTGGACGGGGATACGCCTCCTCCGTCTTGGGAGCTGCCCCTGCATTCGATGGTCGTCGAACATCGAATGCAGGGCCGCACGCTCCACCAGGTCCCGCAACACAAGACCACACGGACACTTGTCCGTGTGAAATCATGTATGGGGGCGGGCAGCTGACATCCGGCGATGTCAGATGCCCGCCCCGTACCCACGCGTCACGGCCTCATTACCATGCATACGCCCCGCGTTTGCATGGGAACGCCCATGAAACGGGGGGCGTATGCATAGGGTAATGAGGCTAAGTAGCCCCTCACGCCCCTCTACGCCCCCTGTGCGGCGTATAAAGAATCCATGCGGCGAAATCGCCTGCACATGCGCAGAGTTACCTCTGCACATGCGCAGACGATAAACATCGGCGGGCCGTACGCAAGCGGGAATATCCGCACCGATCAGAATAAGGGCCATTAAAACTGGGAATGTTACAGTATGTTACAGAACACACTCCACTGTGTCAGTATACATGGCACTGCTGCATATACTGTAGATCTAGCAAATACTGTACACTTCAAACTAACAATATCATTATTTTTCTCCAGGTCCTCAGCGAATGTTGCTGTCAACACAAACAATGATAGTTTCATCAGTACCTTGAGTATGCAGTTATTTATTGTAAGTATTATAGCATTCTAAATTGTGTGATACAGTTACAAAAATGACCTGGGTCCCTGGTCACAAGCAGGATCATCATAATCATAGTTGCTTCAGTTGTGTGCATCAGGGCTCTATACACTTATTGGGTCTTAGGAACTGGATGCAGTCAGCTTCCCGGCAGTCATAGGAACTGGATGCAGTCAGCTTCCTGGCAGTCCTAGGAACTGGATGCAGTCCGCTTCCTGGCAGTCCTAGGAACTGGATGCATTCAGCTTCCCGGCAGTCCTAGGAACTGGATGCAGTCCGCTTCCCGGCAGTCCGGATGCCAGCATTCTGTATACCGACGCCAGCATCCCGACTGCCTTCAGAAGACCGGTACCAGAACATCTAAAGCATTAGTATGCCGACAACAGAATGCTGACAGACAGAATCGTAATCGATTTGTATCTGGGCCCCATTAAGGTCAAGTCATGAAAGGCGGGGTTAGGTTCAGGCACTAGTGGGGGAACTTATTGTTAGGCTGCTGGTAGGAAAAGTTAAGGGTTAGGCTGTGAGGAGGTGGTTAAGTTTAGGCATGTACAAGGAGGGGTTAGGATTAGGGTGGGGTGCAGGGGGGTTAGGTTTAGGCATTGGAGTGCAGTTGTTAGGCTTAGGGTTAGGCTACGTGGAGGCTGCTGCAAGGGAAAGTAAATATACTTACCTAACCTGACCCCTGTTGGGATTCCTTACTTCTGGATGCCGATGCCGTCATCCTAACCACCGGTCATCCGTATGTATCTCCTAGGGACACATGGGCAGATAGTACGGATGATAAATCTTGTTGCATATGATAAATGGTGCTTCAGCCAATCAACTTCCAACTATCATATTTCAAACACATTACAGTTAGAGGGCCAGATGCACTAAGCTTCAAAAAGTGATGAAATGTAGAGTGATAAACAACCAACCAATCAGCTCATATCTGACATTTTTCAAACACAGCCCGTGACATGGCAGGTAGGAGCTGATTGGCTGGTGGTTTATCACTCTCCATTTTATCACTTTTTGAAGCTTAGTGCATCTGGCCCAAAATTTGATAAGCTGGACAACCATTTATCATCAACAAGATTTATCATTCACAGGGTCAGATGTATTAAGCCTGGAGAAGAGATAAAGTGGAAGGAGAACACATCAGCCAATCAACTCCCAACTGTCATATTTCAAATACAGCTGATTGGCTGGTGCGTTATCTCCTTCCACTTTATCTCCAGGCTTAATACATCTGCCCCATTATGAGTTATCACTTGTGGATAAATGAGCCCTAAAGACTCCAATAGTTTAAAAAAATGATTACTCTGATTAGTAATGCACTGAATCCAACTTGATATTACTAAATCGTAAAGTTACATACTGTATTCAAATGGTAAAGCTTTTGTTCCTATAGCGTGAGAAATTTTGGCTGACCGTGCTGTGTTTTTTTTACTCAATCGGAAATTATAGCCGTGGTAATTTTTATGGCTTTTAACACAACTTTTTTCTCGCAGCCCCAGATCAGGTGCACAGTAGGAAAAGATTGTTATTTTAAGTTAGCAAAATTATATCTCTCTCTACTTTATCTCCCAGCTTTGATAAATCTCCATCTTTGTAAAGAAAAAAGTAAACAAATTCAGTAACGTCACTAATTAAGGAGTAGATGTATGAAGCGGTGATAAGGGAGGTTGCCTATGGCAACCAATCAGCTGCTCTGGATAATTTTATATTATGCAAACTATAGATGTTACTTCAGTGCTGATTGGTTGCCATGGGCCACTTCTCCTCTTCCTCACTTCTCCTCCCTTATCACTGCTTCATACATCTACCCCTAATTTACATGTTCATTTATTTGTTTTCTTAAAGGATCAAAACTTAACGATGCCACTGCAATTGAATGAAAGTGCTCTTCAGCTGAAACAGAAGGTGTACGTTGAGGTGATAGCCACCAACCTCACTGCTAAGTAAGAACATAACTCATGATTTTGATATAATACTAAATAGCTTCCTTACTCAAATCTAATAAAATAAATGAGTGTGTGCATGTCTCCTGGATCGGGTGGGACAGGCCACCAAGCCACCAACTTACCAAGCAAAATAGGTTGTCCAGGTGGCTGATGATATGAATCATGTGATTTTAGCCACACCCTCTGCTGTAAAATGCCTATAATCTTGTGGCAGAGTTTGTTGATTTAACATTTACTGATTCAGAAGGAAGTAAAAATTGATTTTACATACATTCTCAAAATCCCTACAGTTTCATAGGAACTCATAGGAAACTAGCCAGTGGGAGTCTGGTGGTGGGTTTATATAGTAAGGAGAAGTGAATCCAAATGCTGGGTCCTAGTTGCAATGGTGGCTGTAATAAACACACTGGCCAATTCAGAACGGTCCGTCCGGTTCCGAATTCTGCATTGTATTCGATGGTGGAGGGTCTGCACATGCCTGAATATTATGCAAACCCGCTGTGCGATTACACGTAGCCTAGGGAATAGGTCTGAATCCATGCTGCCGATCTGCAAGATAAGGCTGCCAGCACATATATTACATGTATGATTACACGTGTTAATTCTACTTAGATTTTTTAAGAAGGCCAAACTTTTTACAATGGTTGATCCAAATTAGTTGAATTGGGCAAATAAAATATTATTATGTGTAGACCTATAGGCAATTATCTTACAATGGACATCCCTCGGTTTAAGTGCACTACACTTGGATGTGTAACGGAAACAGCACTCATAAATCCACCCACATACAGACAAATAGCAGGAACACAAGATATAACAAATAATCAACTGTTTATTAAGTTTTCATTTGTTTCTATTTTTAGTTTCAATGTGCTCCTGGATGAATGCTTTGCTACTCCATTGCCACTGATGACCAATACGGCTAGTGACAAGTTTAGCCTCCTGGACAGGTATGCCTTACACAAAATGTTTACTAAAAACATGACTTTTTTCAATCCAAAAAGACCACCGCATTAATGGCTACACTCAAAGGACCTGATTCTGCACTGAACGTTCCCCATTGTACTCGCGCTGGGGACCGATGGTGTGTGTTGTTTGCACATCTGCTGGGTTCGCTCTATGAATGCCTTCGGTGACTATCAGTTGCTGAGGCGTCGTAGGGATAGGGGAAGGAGAGGGACGTGCAGGGGCCCGAATCAGGGGAACTGCCATCGTTTTATGGGCATTCCCAGGGGTCACAGGACACAGCGCCCACCCCCTCTTAGGCAGACACCGACGGATTTCCGAAGGCGAAATAAATCATTCAATGTTTTTTTTTTTAATGATATGCAATACATTTTTGACATTGACCATTTGCTCTGGATTAAGAAAACACTGAAAGAGGACAGCTTTCTAGGTGAAAAATAGAATTGTTCTGAACCATTCTGGGTATGAATGTTGCAATACTGTAGCTGTGCTGGCTGTTGCAGGTAATATTGTTTAATATGTGCTCATTTTGCTTTTGTACATGTGTACTACTGCAAACAGGACTACAGTACTTTTAAATGGGGTTGGAAAATCAGCAGAGTTTGTGTTTGATACATTCCGGTTCTTGCAATACAGCAATCAACAAACATCAACCATCTACCTTCACTGCGTCACAAGACTCTGCCAGCCTGACACATGCAAGATATTGCTGCAGGTACGGTAGGTGTTAACACGTGTAGTGTTCACAATAAACCATAGCTACAGCAGAAATGGTTTGAAAAAACAAGATTTGTGTTCAGAGAGTTTCAAGTAAGAACCTTCTGGAGACCAAATTATTTTTTCAAACCGTTTCTGTTACTTGGTGGTTGAATCAATTTTTATAAACATTATTTCAACTAGTTAGTTAAACTGATACAAGAGAACGTGGAATTTCAAAATGATCTTGTTGTTTTGCAAGATTAAAGACATTTCTCAAGAAGAATGCATTTGACATCCATCCTGCAGTATTCAGAACATCCTCAGAATACTGCAAATACCTCACCAGCAATGTCCTACAGTATTTGCCCATAAATAGTCAAAAGTTCACACATGCCCAGTATCTCCACTGGTTCCGAACCAAGAAGTAAAGTGAGGGCGTGTGGCTATAGAAAAACCTTTGCATAGACGCTGGTGTGGGTGGGATTGCTCAGGGAGAGAGCACAGGCTGCTGCTGCAGGGCCACCAACAGGGGGGTGCTGTGGGTACAGCTGTCCCAGGCCCCGGCCTCTGGAAGGGCCTGGGAAGCTCGTTTTAACTACAACAGCAATCCCCTGTGTGCTGCCTGCGCTGAACTAGGTCCTCAGCAGGTCCTCAGCACAGCCTGTCTTCTTCAATACAGGAAGGCAGCGGCCAATTAAATTGCAGCCTCGGCTTTTGAGCCAATCAGAGGTTGTGTACCATAAGCCAATCAGAGCAGCTGCCGGTACACGAGCTCTGATTGGCTCACCTGCTGGTGCTGCATTTTATTTGGCCGCTGGCGTCCTGTATTGAAGAAGCCACGCTGTGCTTCAGGACGTGCTGAGTCAGGCGGTAAGTGAAGGATGATGGGGTCCATGGCAGGGGGACCCTTGGGGCCCAGACTGGAAATCAGTTCCGGGCCCCAAAATTCCTGGTGGCAGCCCTGTGCTGCTGCATCTGTCTCTCTCCACAGCTCAGCATACAGCACTGAGCAGCATGTGCTAGGTTGGGGAGAGAGGCTGCTGCAGCAGAAGTTAAGGCCTATACACACTGAATGACCTTCAGCTGAAAGCCACTCAGTTTCCATGTTTGAGCAGCTTTCTGCATGAAAGCTGCCCAGTGTGTATGGGGCAGTGATGAGCGCTGATGCGCACTCCCGCATCATCAATGGCACGGATGTTCATATGCTGGTATTCCCAAAAGATGAGCCAGGGTGTGGACAGTTTTCCATGGCATCCTATAAACCCCACACATAGGAACATTGTAGGAAACCAGGACCCCAGCACTGTGAGGCAGGCATGCTAACCGTAATGTCCTTATGCCTGTGCAGGTTACTATATACTTTTTTATCAAATAGGCTTGCAATACTGCCAGTTCTATGTCAGTAAGAAGAAGGAGAGACGTAGCACTTGCAGCTAATGATGGGACCACAGAACGTGTCACTGTCTCATCTGGTCCTATATACACCACACCTACAGGCAAGACTTAGTGTATGAAGTGGTTGCCTTCAAGGGACACGGTCATTAGGTCGACTTGCATTGGATCGACCACTGAAGGTCAACATGGCTGGAAGGTCGACACAAGCATTAGGTCGACAACGACAAGGTCGACATTCAAAATGTCGACATGAGTTTTTCACTTTTGTTGTTGATCCAACATGTGGCAGCAGGCTGTATTTCATGCCCTAACTGTTCCATGCACTGGGTATTTTTCAGCCCATTTCCCCATCATCAGTCAGCATACATGCTGGGCAACTTCCCCCAGTGTGTATGGACCGTAACCTGTATTCCTTTAGTCATTTAGATAGGGTATAAAAAGTTATGGTACTTGTGTATTATCACCGCCCATCACATCGCAGACCATTAGGCATGTGATGGTATGCGATGCGATATTGCGCGATGTCCCGCAATGGCATACAATGTTAAAATTGTATGGCTTTGTGTATGGCATACAATGCCATACAATGCCATACAATGCGATGCGATTAAAAGTTGTATAAGCATCCTAATGGGTCCTAATTGGTGCTTACAATCTTAAAAGCACCCCCCCAGTATTAACGTCAACCTGAAGCATGGCGAGCGATTCGGGCTCGTTGGCTCGCTGCACTCGCCACACTTTATAAGATCAATTCCACGCCGACGTGGATAGTGGGGGTATGAAAAGGTCGTAGAACGCGTACCGCCGCCCCTCGCGGGCTCGCTGCGCTCGCCACACTTCAGGTTCACGTTAATAATGGGGGGTGGCGTGGGTGTGCTTTTAAGATTGAAAGCACCCATTAGGGTGCTTTAAAGCACCCATTAGGGTGCTTATACAATTTAAAATCGCATAGGGGTTTTTAATCGCATCGCATGCCATCGATGTATGGCATGCGATGCGATGAATAATCGCGCGACTAATTATCGTCGGCGCCGTGATAATCCACAAGTACCAAAGTTATTTATATAGAGTTGAAAACTACAAAAGAACTCTTTTTATTTTATTTTATTTGCTGATTAAAAACTTCTAAAGTACATATATGAACCAAGACAAACAAACCTAAAAAAACACATAGGGGCATATTTATTACAAATATAAATTTATAAAATAATGTGAAAAGGGTTGTTTTCACACCCTTTCGACATGATTTAAGTATCACCTGACCGCCTGACATATATTACAGGTCTTGTGGAACCGTTTTCATTAAAAACTGCTCCAACTCCTTTCGTTTGCTTCTTTTTAAATAATGTAATAATCATATTGCATTTTTTATGCTTATAATGGGAAATGCAATCTGGCTCCAAATGCACAAAAAAAAAAATAAGAAAAGAAAGAAAAAAACTCTGCGGTGAGCTTTGTGATAATAATGCTATCTTCAGATAGCATAATCACACATGACTCATTGTGAATCGTGCGTGCCTGCTGCGCCGCTTTCTCTGGCTGCTGACAGACAAACTTTTTCTGGTCTCTGCTCAATGTGATTAGTTATGATTGACACACAGGCTGACCACTGTGATAAAAAGAAAAAAAAAGTGAAAGAATAAAACATACCTACACCCAAAGATCAGTAGGCCTAATTCAGCATGGATTGCTAGTTAGAGAAAAGATAGTTGCCTGAGATCAAATAGTCACTACCCAGACAAAAAGAATGACCATCCATTGCTACATTTGCAATGCATTCCCAGATCCATTTGCAAAAAGTGAACCATTAAACAGTTTTTTTTCCCATCTGAATAAGTCAAAGGCTTCCACTTATCTGCTAAAGGACCTGGCTAGAAGTGGTCATGACTGACGTCAGAGACCCACCCAAAAAGCTCTTTTGGCACATCCAGAAAACCCCATGCTTTCAACCCTAAATTCTGGCATCCTGACAATCAAACTGCAGCTTCTATGCGACTGCTATGCAGACGGGTATTTATTCGCTAATTGCAGCCACTCAGGCATGTTGCGCAGGTAGTCGAGATTATGTAGGGCTGGGGTAGCCAACCCTAGTCCTCGAGAGCTACCAACAGTGCATGTTTTGCAGGTCTCCTTACTGAATCACAAGTGAGCTAATTAGCTCAATCTGTGTATCTTTGAAAATGTGTCAGTGATTAATGAGTGCAGCTGTGCAGCAGCTAGGTTGTCTGGAAAATGTGAACTGTTGGTAGCTCTCGAGGGCTAGGGTTGGCTACCACTGATGTAGGGTATTGCAAATTCTCTAATTAGTGATTCATGCTGAATTACGGTAGGCTGATTGGTGATCCAGTGAGGGCTGCCTCCCCCTGCTCTGTTGCGTGACCTCTGGTGCAAAAAGTGGGTTTAGGTGAGTAAGGGGGTGCCTGACCAGAGTGGTGGTAGCGTCGGTGATATTAGTGGTGGTGGCACATATGCAGTGCAAAAAATATCCCAATAAGGCTGTGGAAAGCATTCGCAGGGACAGAGCTTTTTCCCCTGTATGCGATTATTGAACTTTCAAGTGATATAATCAATTATCAAATTACGTATTGGGTTGATTTTATCATACACCCATATAACATTGCTAAAGAGTGTAAAACAGAAAAGTTTTTCAACATTGACAACCTGAAATTAAAGATACAAATTAAATATAAATGTTTTTGGTACAATTCTTGGTTTTGAACCTGTGAAATAGCAGGAGAGTCTCTTATTTTGAGTAGGAGATGTAACTTTTAATACCAGCATTGGATCAGCTCCAATAAAGGGGGTGGTGGTGGGGTGTGGTGGGTTTCAGAGACATATCTTTTTCTTTCTTTTTTATAAACGTTTACAAATTAATATGTTCCTATGATCTGAATGCATTTTGATTATTCCCCCATGGAGACATTCTTCTTCTTTGATATTTTTCTGCATGTTATTATTATACTTGCCTATTTCATGCTATGACACTGTTTTGTTGGTTGATGTCATTGTCTTTTCTGATATACTTTGACATTATCTACTATTATTCTCTTGCTTTTTGTTTGATTTAAGACATAAGTAAAGTTTCAATAAAACGATTTTTCTTTTTTAAATGATCAAATCATTGCTTCTCTATGGGGGGTATTCAATCGCTGGCAACCATCTCCTCATGGGGGAGATGCCCGCCGGGCCCTTCTCAATGCTGTCTTCCCCAACAGCATTGAGCAGGGTTTCTCGGCAGAACGAGCCCGACTTCACTAGCTGTAGGGCTCGTTCTGCCGGGAAGTGGCGAGTTTTTCCCAACTGCAACTTACGGCCACGCCCCCTTCCCACTCCCCGGCAGGTGGAACATTGAATCCCGCCTGCATGTTCTCGGTCGAGCCGACCGAGAACGGGTCTGGGACTCGGTCAGGGACAGGGTCACGGCGGTCGAGCAGTAAATTCCATAAATGTCTGCCATCATTTAAAAAGATAATAACTGTTGTCTCTTCTCCCAGATGACTCTGAAGCAAAAAAGCTGAAGGTAACATTGACGGTTCTCATCGTTGCGCTCATTATTGCTTCTTTGTTGGGGGCTGCCATGGTGTTCTCCAGTGTGATCTTGTATAAGATGTACCGCCTCCGTGCTTCTCTGAAGAACAATGGTATGGACAACTAGACCGCTAGTGGTAACTAAGCTGCGTCTAATCATAGTAGTATTTGAAAATGATGATCATTATCACCTGTTTCTGGTGGTTGGTTAATCCTACAAAATCCCTGACTTTGCGCAAGTGTAAACTACAGTATTAACACTTTGATTTTTTAAAGCATTCTTACTTTGCTTTACTTTACTTTATCCCACACTTGACAAAAGCCTCTGCACAGTTCTGTACAGTATATAGTCTTACAAAATCTATATTATTAGGTGTGACTGCAATTTGTAAAACACAGTGGTTTAGGTATATTTTTCAATAGTGTAGCAATTTCTAAGTGATTCTGATTTATTTTAATACCATTCGATGAATAAAAATCAACTTGTTTTGTCTACTCTACTTAGTCTACTCTAATTAGGGTGATGACAAGAAAGATGTATAGATGACAATAAAGATGTATCTCATCTCTATTCTCATTATTATACTACAGTACATTATATTGTTACAAAAGGGTCATAGAGTCACAGCTAGATAGGTGGTCTTAGGGTGGTTCTCAGACAAGAGGGAGTTGTGACATCCTCACCATCTGACATCCTGGGTGTAATGTGTTTGTCTGGTCTGATCCAAGTTTTGCAGCCTGGTGGGAACAACAGTCCCTGCAGTGATGAACATGAGGGTTCGGGTTGTGAGGCCACGCCCTCTACACATTGAGGCCATGACCCCTTTTTTGAATGAACTGTAAATTGCCACACTGGGTGTCATGAAAAAGGTAGGGACTCCGATGCTATAAATGAGGTTCTGAATACGTTTGGGCATAATTGACATCTGCCCTTAGGTGATGTAATCAGCACACCCTACATTGCTGTCAACATTTTAGAATGGGCACTATTGTGGTAAGTCATTAATAAATTGATGCTGGTTGATGTTTTTAGGATTTAGAACGTCTGATGTAACTGGAAAGTTTTGCAGTTTATGTGACTAGTAACCACAAAAACTACTCAGAGGCGCAGCTGTGCTCAATCACACAAATACCAATAGGGATGTATGAATATATAAAAATTTATTAAAACATAATAATTAACAGAAAATTCATAATAATCTCAAAGTGCACTTTGTATTAACACACAGACAGACAAGACTAAGAACATGTAACAATTAAAAGTCACTGGCTTCAATGGCTATGGCTATGAGGCTAAGAATGGCTCATATTTCTTTAGGCATAAATGTGCAGATTTGTTAAGGTAAAACACCTTATAATTACCATACAACTGTAGAATTTATAGGATATGACCTGTGATGGTGCACTGCCGCCTGTGGATTGTACTGCCCCCCGGTTATCACCAAATAACCCTTACAATACCATACAATATACAGAAATGGGGATTTCCAACCACGGGCGCAAGATGAGTCAAAGTGTCTGTGTCTTCTTATATTCTTCACAAGTATTTCTCAACCATATGTGGGGAAATTTAGAAGAAAAGTTTGTCGATTAGATGATTACTATCCCAAATCTAAGAAGAACGAAGATAAGTGTACGACAAGAAAAGAGAGAGATGCGCGTACTCTACTTATGGTGAGTTGGGCAGTGTACAGACCCGTAGCAGTTTCTTTGGTTCTTCTGGTGTCTCTTTTTCCAGGTAAGTTTCTCGTTTCCGTGAATAAACGTGTAGAGAAAAAAAATACAAATTCAATGTGTAGATTTGATACTGTGTTCACTGCGTTTCAAAAAAGCACCCCGTGAATTTGATAACAGATAAGAAGGAGTGTTGAGGTCGTACCTTACTCAACAAAGGATAGGGCAAGGTACATATATAAAGGTTTCTTTTTAGAGATGATTTTTCATATGGAGACCAATAATGAATGGGCGTACCCCAACTCACGTGGAAAGATGTAACTTTATACACGTAGCGTGTTCTTTTTAGTGGGGTTCAATTTTCGTCAATAGACCATATTTCTCTCCAATGGTGTGATAGTAATAAAACAATATAACAAAACTTTGTGTCAGAATAATTAAAAGTGGTAATATACCTCTTTGAAATAAAGGTATATCTACAAGTGTGACTGTATCTTTTATTTGTTTATAGTGATCAGGGGGTACTCATATCGTAACATAACTCACACTTGGTTGTGCAAACAAACACCCATAAAGGTATCTTTTCAGCAAATAGATTCCCTCCACCATGTGTTAGCTTGTGTTAAGGGAAATGAGACGTATACCCAGAAACAAGATCTCTGAAGATACTGAATTTGCGTACCCAACTCACAATTATGAGAGTATTTCACCACATATAACGGTATCTTTGTCTTTGAATAGGGATCCCTGATGCCAATATTTTCCTCCAGAATATCCCGACAACAATCTCTTCAAAAAGTATGCTTTTATTATACAGTAGAAAAAAAGATAAAAATCCTCCATCCCAACAATGGAAGGATCCCGGTACATCCACAACAGTTTAATGATATCCACAAAAGCCTCGGAGAAACCGAGATAAAAAATCAAAAAATTAAAAATTAAAAAAATTACATACATCAAGTCCAGAAAACCTTCAAGGGGGAAAGGGTGATGGCTGCTCACTCTCCACAGTATTAGTCAACGCATTTCGGTGTTTACAACACCATTTTCAAGACCTTATAATTACCAGTCCCACTCTTGATGGATACTCCTAGGCAATATTTATAATCCTTGGATGATGGAGTGCTAAGGGGTTGTGTTCACCAAATAGCGCTATTTTGGGATGTTTCCCAATAACTGACAATCACGCCAATGAGTGATAAATCATAAATAACATAACTTTCCTGGAGATAATTCCCAGCAGATTGTTCGCTCTGAAATGAAAATACCCCTAGTGTGTCCAACCATGAAAATGGGGACAAATAATTGCATAATAAAAAAGTGACATGATAAAAGCGAATAAAGCCTGACAGCCAATTCAAGTTTCAGTGCGGTCAATAAAACTGACCTCACCAGTGAACACCATTTTAATTGGTTGGAAGGCATCCCTTTCAGCCAATTCACTAGGGTAAAGCGCAATTGTACAGAAGAAACTATCTGTGAAAACCAAATAGAAGAACTTTCAAACCGTTTTTTGGTGAAGGAAAAAACCATCACCAAAGCAAAAACACGGCTAGCAAAAATAAAAAGAGAGGATCTCCTTGTGCAGAAAGTTAGAAAAAACAACACTGACAACTGCAAATGGTCTTTTATCTCCCAGTATAATACTTGTTTTAAAAAGATTGAAAATATTTTTAAAAATAACTGGAAGATTTTAAGACAGGATCCCATTTTAATGCAACATATCCCTGACCATCCTAATTTTATATATATAATTTTATATATAGGAGGGCCCCCTCACTAAGGGATAAATTAGTGCATAGCAGCATAGAGGTGGAACCACGCCAAAGCATCAGAACAAAAGGATTCCACAGATGCTCTATGTGCCTAATGTGCCGAACTGTAAAAAGCCAGACAGCCAAATTTTTAAGTTTCGAAGTGAATGGTAAAACTTTTAAAATTTATTATTTTATAACACGTAACTCCAGGAACGTTATTTATGTACTGGAGTGTTCATGCAAATTATGCTATGTTGGGAAAACCACTAGAAATCTGAAGACACGCCTTTCTGAGCATATATACAATATCAGAAAAGGCTTAGAGACACATTCAGTCCCTGCCCATTTTAAATCCGCCCATAACAAAAATGAATGCCAGTTAATTAATTTTTATGGTATTCAACAGACACTTCCAAAATGTAGAAGTAATGATATAGAAAAACGTCTATCCAAGGTAGAAATGGAGTGGATCTTTAAATTAAAAACATTAATACCACTGGGACTGAACACCGATTTCGAATTAAAGTGTTTTTTAACTTGAATTGGCTATCAGGTTTTATTCGCTTTTATCATGTCACTTTTTTATTATGCAATTATTTGTTTCTTTTATTCACTTTGTAAGATCTAGTTATTCCCATGCTGCTATATTTATGAAACTGATACCCTTATTCTGAGTTCCAGATCGTTCTATACTTATTAAGAACATTGTGGGCAGATTTGCCCTTTTCCAAAATGGAGGACGCGATGTCACATTACAGACTTTTTTTGAAACGGAACTTTGCAGTTATATCAAACTGACTTGGGGAATCAGTCACCGGGCAACCACCTCCACGAGTGACCACTTCCGACTTGCAGTAATGAATGAACAAAGCCGGAAGCAGTGGTGAGTGCGGCAATTCCCGGCACGGACTCACAGTATAGGAACTAAGGATGCAGTGTCCGTGGGGAAGCCGTTCATGCGCACACCTGGCTACCCATAGTAACTGTGGTAAATGCCGGAGGACGCATTTTTATGACGCACACCCACTAGGACCAATATCCTGTTTCCTGCCATAAATATCGGCAGCATTATTCTAACAGCACACTTCTGAAGAAGGACCACTGGGGTCCGAAATGCATTGAGTATTTGTGCTGAACGTTTGGATCCCTATTTGGCTCACTGGCAAGAACTCTCCCCCCTTCCAGGACTGGCTGAGGACCGATTCCGGAGTTGGACTCTGCCCAAACCTGGATTAAGGAACATTTGGGAATGTGTGAGCAGTGTTAGCCTTGGGTTACCATATCTTGCTTTTATATTGTCTACCTTTGTGAGTGTTTCATTCTATTAAAACTTTCATTTGTTGTTAACACAATGATGTTTTTCTGATTTCTACCCCTTATGCAAGTCCCCATTTTTATGGTTGGACACACTAGGGGTATTTTCATTTCAGAGTGAACAATCTGCTGGGAATTATCTCCAGGAAAGTTATGTTATTTATGATTTATCACTCATTGGTGTGATTGTCAGTTATTGGGAAACATCCCAAAATAGCGCTATTTGGTGAACACAACCCCTTAGCACTCCATTGTCTAAATTCTGTGTTTCGACAAAAAACACAGATCACCAATTGCTGCATGTTTTTGCTTGGTGCGCTATATTTCAAACCACCCTGTCTCTCTTATAATCCTTGAATGGAAAAGGTATTTGCCAAATTAGCAGTTTCCCTGCCTTTACCAGAGTTGAGCTCTGGATAGCTGTAATATTGGAGGTACTCCTGCATCAATCAGAGTCCAGCAAGCCACACTTGGGTAGATGTACTAGCGGTAATTCTGGGCATAGAATGCAGTTCAAAACGCGTTTCTCTGTCTATTTAACACACATCAGCGGCTTCCTCAGTTGAACTGTAGGGTAATGTGCTAGCGTTTTTTATAGCAGCAGCTCTCCTGCGGCTTGTCAATGCCGCACTTCCGGGTATGTGTTCCAAGCCTCATTCTGAGTTACCTATATTTATAGCCTTTCGTGGCCATATTGAATATGCGTTCCACACCTCGTTTTGAGTTCAGGATCATTTCCTTATATGTTTATACTCCGGACGGCATCCATTTTTACTCACAGTGTTCCATGCCTTTCATGTGGGAGTTGCTTATGCCTTTCAAGCCTCATTCTGAATAGCATCCATTGACCAATCAACAGTCCTAAGAGCCAAGCCTCTCTTTATATTTATATAGCCATATTTACCACTTAGTTTAAATATCGGATTTCTGCCTCATTTCTCATTGCGCCATTCTAGACCAAGCCATATATTAGCCATACCTCCCCAAATACCCTCACTGTGCCGCGACAGTGAACCCCTGTGAGCCGTCATCTCCCAGTCGGTTTAGGTACTAATTGGTGTGGGGTAAACGCCGCTGAATACAAGGGCAGAGTCATACTACGGGTCCTCATCCCAACCAACCTAGCCCAAAAGGCCCAACATCAAAATAGTTTCTAAGGCGCATAACAGCGCACCAAGCGCCCAAAACCATTTGCATGATTTTTTTACAAAATACTTTGGGATCAGACTGTACTGATGGTGATCAGGAGGACAAAACAGACATATAGGGGGAAATTTACTAAAGGAAATTTGTAAAAAATAGGTGTATTTGTATCCAGAAATACACTTATTTTTGACATTTACTATCCCGAAAATACGGCAATTCGTATTCGTATTGATGTGCTATCAATACGAATTGCCGTATTTTCAGGATAGTAAATGTAAAAAATAAGTGTATTTCTGGATACAAATACACCTATTTTTTACAGATTTCCTTTAGTAAATTTCCGCAAGTGCCATAGTCAGCATCACTTATTGTATTAATATGGTGATATATATATATATATATATATATATATAGAGGAAGAAGGTCCGGCACTCCCAGTAACAATATCTCTCTGCGATCGGTGCCTTCACTGCAGGTAGATGCTGTGATAATCAGACGAAGGTGCGGCACTCGCGATCAGTCATGCAATAAGTAGTACGCTGCCACAAAGATTCGATCAACGTTTCAAAACTTTAATGTTTTGTCATCAGGATAAAGATAACATGTAACACTGACCTTAATATAGCAGAGCATACACACCACGTGCAAGACGCCAGTTCCGTGGGCGGGACTGTGTACCCGCCCCCCAGTCCAGCATGAATGACGTCACTCACTGGGAACGCGCATTCAGATGACATCACCATCAATATACAGTAAAAATGAACAGCAAAAGCAGAACATAACAACAACAGACACTTAACGAAATTTCATTTAACCCCCGGGGGGACATTGTGTCTAACTGATGAATCCACCAAGATTCTTTGCGCAATAGCGCTCTGGCGCGGTCACCGCCTCTTTTGGAAGCAGGGACGCAATCTATAGCTCTATATTTGAGACTATATTTGTATATTGATCATGTATCATTTGTTTTCTACAGTGCTGGATCGTTCCCCGCTTGTGTGTGTTTTTTGTATTCATGTTGTTATGGTGATGGTGATGTCATCTGAATGCGCGTTCCCAGTGAGTGACGTCATTCATGCTGGACTGGGGGGCGGGTACACAGTCCCGCCCACGGAACCGGCGTCTTGCACGTGGTGTGTATGCTCTGCTATATTAAGGTCAGTGTTACATGTTATCTTTATCCTGATGACAAAACATTAAAGTTTTGAAACGTTGATCGAATCTTTGTGGCAGCGTACTACTTATTGCATGACTGATCGCGAGTGACGCACCTTTGTCTGATATATATATATATATATATATGTGTATATACAGTATATATATATATATATATATATATATATACACAGTACATATATATATATATATATATATATACACACACACACACAGTATATATATATATATATATATATATATATACACACTGTATATATATATACACTGTATATGTGTGTATTTTTTTTTGCTGAGAAATAAAGTATGTCCAGCAGCTTACTTTTCATTTTGATTCGCTGTCTGGACTGCTGGACTGTCACTGGAGTCTGGAGCCAGGACACTGTGGACAGGAGGAATAGGATGATGAATAAATGGTGCATAGCAGCGGTGGCCGCCGTAGTCCTCAGACAGTCACAGGACACTGTCCGAGACTGTCACACTTGCACTGCCAGCCTGCCGCACCTCACTGCTCGCGCCTTTCAGTGGTAGAGCGGAACTGCAGGCTGAGATCCCACCTCCTGTCAAAGTTGCAGCCGCCGCGCGGCTGCACTAATGCACTTCTCTCCTCTGGCGCTCCCGGACAGTCACGGCATGAAGGGGTCTGAGAGGCGTCTGGCGGTGCACAATATGCTCTGGGGCCCCTCAGATTGCTGGGGCCCGTCACAACTGTCCCCTTTGACCCCCCTGTCGCCGGGCCTGGTTACTAGCCACATAAACTGCAAAACTTCCCATTTTGTCTCCCAGAGGCACACACCCTCTAATTAGGGGCTGCAGCAGTGCCCGATCATTAATGACTGTGCTGCACTCTGTTATTTAGAGCTATACATTGTGATATATTGCTGTGACTAATAACGAATTGTAGTGCATTTGGTACTAGCGCTTTTGTGTGACTTTTGTCACAATTCTATAGGTCTTCTGATGTAATTAATTGCTGTATATAAAATGCCTAAAGGTAAATATACACTATATAATATGCAGCCAATGCAGTCCATAGAAGCCGGTATTTTGCGCACGTGCATTCACATTGCAGCTTCTGTGCATGTGCTTGTCTTAGATCAATTGTACAGGTGCTGAGACCGAGGGTGGGCTGTCTCCTCTCCTCTCTGGGCACAGAGGTAGCATTGGCCTCCCTCCTACAAGTAGGAGCCATCATTGTGGTTGAGGCAAGAACACTGCAGGTGTTCCTGCCTCCTGGAAATCAGGTCTCAGTATACATCATACAACATAATTTAAATGGAAGAAAATAGGCATTACAAAACTATCTATTTAAATAGCAATGCCTTCTTTTGACTACTGTTACATTCATTTACTATTCTCACAGGTGCCAAGTTACAGAAATGGTTGCAAAATAGGAATACAATTGTCTTAGCTGTCACTGAATACTCAATAACCACCAATTGTTCTCAGAACATGAAAGTCCTTAGGCCAATAAGTCAAGCAACAGCATCCCCAGTTCTATAGATCACTCCCATGGTAACCCTTGCCATTAACAGAAATTCAATTGTGCCAGGTATCCGAAGGGATCATGTAATGCCTCAGCATGTATTATAACAATGTGTAGGAGCTTTATAATGTGCTCCCGTTGACCTAACACTTG
This sequence comes from Crinia signifera, assembly GCF_055691185.1. Classification (NCBI taxonomy): domain Eukaryota; kingdom Metazoa; phylum Chordata; class Amphibia; order Anura; family Myobatrachidae; genus Crinia; species Crinia signifera. The sequence goes on along the minus strand of NC_139226.1, from coordinate 113,852,333 downwards.
TGTCTAACTTTCATGACAAAATATTTCAAGAGGAAACGAAGAAAAAGAATTGTCACTGGTGTGGTGCACCTATCAAAAAATCTCAAACAATAAAATTGAACCTTTAATTACTTGTTTAAAAACTTGCGAAATATAAAACACACATAGAACACAGTGGAGGTGACAGACAAAAGATTGAATAAGTGTGTTAAAAAGACGTGGCTTCTTGGCAACGCACTGATGACTGGTATGGTTAAACGTATATTATATTATATCGTACCACAGGTTCTGATGCTCTTAGCACTTGGAGAGAGAATTTCCTGTGCATAAATTTCTATTATATTGTTTAAACTGCCTCTAAACTGCTGTGCTCGTGTCCACTAATGTGGAAATAGATACAATGTTTTGTTAAGTTTTATAGAGTTTCTGTATCAATAAAGTATCTAGGAGACAGTAACCGTTGTGGCAGCCTCAGGACTGCAAGGAGTATAGTCACGATTCGACCTAGAATTACCCACTTTTCAAAACACAAAAACAAACTCCAAAATTCATATATATATGGAGATGTGTGTAGAACTGTTATGCTTTTTGGTGGTTTAAATTCCACACTAAAAGTAAGATGGGTATTAAATGAGATCTAGGTCCGCAGTGTGTCTGTAAGGACACACTGCTATGTGTGGCTCAGCAGGAAAGCGTGGTGCGGCTCAATGGGAAGAAAATCTCCTAGTAATCTCAGCACCGTGGCTCTATGATTAAAGTTTTGAGCTCTAGCACACACGTTATAATACAGCCTGAGCGAGCACTAAAAATATTGTGACTCAACAGAAATAATCACTTTTATTAATCTCATCACCGTGGCTGTATGAATTGAGTCTCAATAATAATGCTACAATGTTGCCTTGACAGACATCTCATACGTTGTAACAATGTCTGTGCCAGACTATTGCAGTGACTGATTCTACAATGCGTGCCGAGGCTGCTACCTTTCAGCAAGCGCATGTTGACACTACTGCCTGGGTAGACATTGATGTCTGTCTATGCCAGGAATGTACCAGTAGTTAACACCGCAGCCTGCAGGTCTTAGAGTGATATGGCAGATACCCTTAACCTGGTTTTTAAATAAGTACCTGTGGGAGAAAATACATATCAAAATGCATTACTAACAGACATGCTTTGCCAATCAGTGCACAGCTAGCCGGCGCGCACTTCGCATGAGCTTTCTCAAGGCCACTAACTTTCATTACTGATGCTGTCGACTATCCTAAGGCATCTAACTAGACGAGTTTCACTAAGCATGGTCAATCATAACATGGTCGATCTAGACACCGTTGATCCGCTATACCATATCCAGGCCTGTCCCAAGTGCAATACTGGTGACCAGTCCCAAGTACAACACTGGGACTGGCCCAATGTGACTCTGGCAGCAGACCCCGAACACACAACCTGAGTAGACCCTTTTACACCAAGCCAGGACCCCGGGTTTGTGCCCCAAGGTCAGAAGCTTCGAGTGAAAGGGGGTATTAGACAACAATTAGGCTTATTACATATTGTACCCACATTTTAGCAGATATCCAATGCTTTTATGATTATTTATATATCAAATTTGAAAAATTTACTAAGATAAAATGTATAGGATCTATGTCCAAATCTGAATTCCAGGTATCTGCTTCATCGCTTCAAGTAATTATAGATATGAACTTATGCAACAAACAATAACTGTTCCATGATGGCTTGGAATTGATTGTTAGAACATGCTGAGAGTTCAGTATAAAGGAGGATGTCAATTAATTTTTTATAGGCAATTTGAGATTTAATCCTTGACATACATCCCTTGACCATCTCCTTATTGCAGTTTCTGCTGGTAAACCTCAATGGCACTGGGCTTTGTTGCTAATCTTCAACCTTGTTATCATTTATCAATCTAACAATTGATAGCATTTATTTTTGTGGATGCTGAATGTTTTCTTAAATTGCCATGTTCACCTAATAATAAAACAGGTTTAATCCAAAGTCTTTGGTATTTATGCTAATCAGCCTTTATTATTATTATTATTATTATTATTATTATTATTATTATTATTATTTTTTAACCTCTGGTGATTGGGCTTTGGATTCCACATTTTTCAATTTCTTAGACAGTTGGACAAAAAGTTAAGAACCACCTTCTGCATTGCATGAGTTGTGGCTCCTTGGTTCTAGTTCTGCATTGCACGAGTTGTGGCTCCATGGTTCTAGTTCTGTATTGCACGAGTTGTAGCTCCTTGGTTCCAGTTCTGCATTGCATGAGTTGTGGCTCATTGGTTCTAGTTCTGCATTGCACAAGTTGTGGCTCATTGGTTCTAGTTCTGCATTGCACGAGTTGTGGCTCCTTGGTTCTAGTTCTGCATTGCACGAGTTGTGGCTACTTGGTTCTAGTTGTGCATCGCACGAGTTGTAGCTTCTTAGTTTTAGTTCTGCATTGCACAAGTTGTGGCTCCTTGGTTCTAGTTCTGCATTGCACGAATTGTGGCTCCCTGGTTCCAGTTCTGCATTGCATGAGTTGTGGCTCATTGGTTCTAGTTCTGCATTGCACGAGTTGTGGCTCATTGGTTCTAGTTCTGCATTGCACGAGTTGTGGCTCCTTGGTTCTAGTTCTGCATTGCACGAGTTGTGGCTACTTGGTTCTAGTTGTGCATCGCACGAGTTGTGGCTTCTTGGTTCCAGTTCTGCATTGCACAAGTTGTGGCTCCTTGGTTCTAGTTCTGCATTGCACGAGTTGTGGCTCCTTGGTTCTAGTTCTGCATTTCATGAGTTGTGGATCCTTGGATCTAGTTCTGCGCCTTTTCACTACACAGATAGACACTATACACTTTAAAAACATCAGTAACCATTTCCATGCGCCAGAACCGAATGGATACTGTAGTACTGGCAAGTGGTGACATAGCTCAGGATCCTGACACCTAAAGATTATATACTCGGAGCAATGGTTTGTGACCATATGGTACCCATTTTGTGATGCCCATCTGCATTGCAAGTCTCTTAGTACTCTCAATATAAACATTTTATATAGTACATAAGAAAATTTATTGAGGAATTCCATGATAAATATTGCAGTAGTATGCATTATTGCCATATATAATTCCAGGCAATTGTATATTCCAGTGGTCCTTAAACTCGGTCCTCAGGACCCCACACAGTTCACATTTTCCAGGTCACCCGACAGGTGTACTCATTACTCACTGAGACATTTTGAAAGATCCACAGGTGGAGCTAATTATTTCACTTGATTCTTTGAGGAGACCTGTAAAACATGTACTGTGTGGGGTCCGGAGGACCGACTTTGAGAACCTGTAGTATATTAAGGTGTACTATATTAAGGTAAATAAACACATATAAAATAATAAATATCTATATGAGTTATGTTAAGCATATATTACTTAAAATGTAATTACTAAAAATGTCCAACTAGTAATTATATCATATTATCATTTAAAAATATCTACCAAGGAGAAATCAATACAAATGAACACAGAAACATAAACTTCCTATTTTATACAGCAGTTAGTACATAATGTACATGAACAGATTTACACTAGACTGTTTTGAAAAGAGATCTTTTCTTCCAAAATCACAATCTTTTTTCTTAAACACTCTTTTTCAAGAGATAGAATTTGTAAATGATAAAACTGTTTGTCTTTATCAATTATATTCCTTTGTAATTCAATCTCTTTCTGCAAGACTTTCATCACTTCCGCATTGAGTGCGTCAAGTGTCTCCTGGAGTTGGTCTGCTGTAATCAGATCATTGTCTTCTTCCTTGGGTGTGCTAAATGAAAAGGATAGACATACTGAATACTTATGCTAGATATATAAACACTCAACAGGTTAATAATTAAATGTTATAAATTTACAATGGAAAAAAGGGACTACCTATTACAATAAGGTGCAGCGGCAATATAGAGGAAGGAGGCGGGGAGTTAGGAGCAGCTGCAGTATAGAGAAAGGAGGTAGTGAATTAGGAATAGCTGGAGTATAGAGGAAGGATGCAGTGAGTTAGGAGCAGCAGCAGTATAGAGGAAGGAGGTAGTGAATTAGGAGTAGCTGGAGTATAGAGGAAGGATGCAGTGAGTTAGGAGCAGCGGTAGTACAGAGGAAGGAGTTGGTGAGTTAGGAGCAGCAGCAGTACAGAGGAAGGTGGCAGTGAGTTAGGAGCAGGAGGAAGGAGGCAGTGAGTTAGGAGCAGCGGCAGTACAGAGGGAAAAGACGGCAGTACAGAGGGAAAAGACAGTGAGATAGGAGCAGTGGTAGCATAGAGGAAGGAGACAGGGATATACTGTAGGAGCAGCAGGCCCAATTATGCCCCATATGCTGGAACTTGTTATTCGCCAAGTAAATGCATGCGGGGAGGCTTACTAGGACTTGTTGTTCTACATCAAAACCCAATAATTTTATTTTTATATTTTACACATTTAACATCAGCCGCATAGATCCAATAGGTATGAATGGGTGCATTCATACCCATTTAATCTTAGTAAATTTTGGCCTATGAGTTACAAGCAGCGGCAGTATAGAGGAAAGGCGGAGAGTTAGGAGCAGTGGAAGTATAGAGGAAGGAGATGGTGAGTTAGAAGCAGCGGCAGTATAGAGGAAAGGCGGAGAGTTAGGAGCAGTGGAAGTATAGAGGAAGGAGATGGTGAGTTAGAAGCAGCGGCAGTATAGAGGAAAGGCAGAGAGTTAGGAGCAGTGGCAGTATAGAGGAAGGAGACGGTGAGTTAGAAGCAGCGTCAGTGTAGAGGAAAGGCAGAGAGTTAGGAGCAGTGAAAGTATAGAGGAAGGAGATGGTGAGTTACAAGCAGTGGCAGTATAGAGGAAAGGTGGAGAGTTAGGAGCAGCAGCAGTATATAGGAAGGAGACGGTGAGTTAGAAGCAGCGGAAGTATAGAGGAAGGAGACGGTGAGTTATCAGCAGCAGCAGTATAGAGGAAGGAAACGGAGAGTTAGAAGCAGTGGCAGTATAGAGGAAGGAGACGGTGAGTTAGGAGCAGCGGCAGTATAGAGGAAGGAGACGGTGAGTTAGGAGCAGCGGCAGTATAGAGGAAGGAGACGGTGAGTTAGGAGCAGCGGCAGTATAGAGGAAGGAGACGGTGAGTTAGGAGCAGCGGTAGTACAGAAGGAGGCGGCAGTGAGTTAGGATCAGTGGTAGTACGGAGGAAGGAGACATTCAATTAGGAGCAGCGGCATTACAGAGGAAAAAGACAATTTGGCAAAACATTTTCCATGCATGCAAGGCTGACTAGTTTACTGTACAGTATAATGATGTGCTAATTCCAAACGACAAAATTCACTTCTTATATAGCTTACTTATCACCTAGCTAAGTTACATCATATAATGTTAGGTGCTTTCAATACTCAGAACATTGATTTCATACAATGGGCCCAATTCAGAGTTGTATGCTATGCTAATGTGTTCTATGTTGAGCGATTATCTGCAGATTGTGCATGAGCAACGATCACACTGCGCATGTTTCTCCGAAAGAGGATATACCCCCAGAGTGATTGACAGTAATCCCCCTAAATTACCCCTTAACTCCATTTTTAGAGTTAAGGGGGTAGTGGAAAAAACGTAGGAATGTCGTTGCCATTTACAGGGTGTGTATCTGACATCAGCTGTGAACATTAACATGCAGAGAAACATGGTGCCTGCATTGCTACTGCGGCGTCCAGTCTGCATAGCTACAGACCTACTGTACATGAGCAGTCAATGTTCCCTGTTGTTGCGTATAGACTGCGAATGTGTATTTTACGAATGAGCTTCCATGGCTCTATGGCTCCTGGATAGTGACTACACTTGCTATCATTAGCAGTTCCATAGCCTAACTCAGAGTTGCCTACCCTCCCGAAATGGGCGGGAGGCTCCCGAAAATCGGGTCCCCCTTCTGGCCACCCGGAAAGGTGGGCAACCCTTCCTGATACCGGCAACTTGCCGCATCTCCCCCGCAGCAGCTTTAATTTCCCGCAATTCATGGCTTTCAGGGGGAGGGGACGGGGCTAAAGATGCAAACCACATAATTTAGCCCCACCCCCTCCTTGAAGACCCGCGAATTGCGGGATTTGCCTTTTGGGGGGGGCTTGATGATGACTACATCAGGCCCCGCCCCCCGAAGTGCTTCTGACAGTCTCCTTTTGGGCTTTTCTCAGGCCCTGCCCCCCCGAAGTGCGGCTGACAGTCTCCTCTTGGGCTTTTCTCAGGCCCTGCCCCCCGAAGTGCTGCTGACAGTCTCCTCTTGGGCTTTCCTTAAGAGTAGACTTTAAAAGTAGGCAACCCTAGCCTAAATGCAATTGCATTAGCATAAAACTGAATTAGGCCCAATATTTGCACTATTAAGCACATTCGGCAGACATCCTATGTTCATTCACAATCAAATCTACTGGGCCATTGTAAAGTCAGTTTACATAGTAAGGGCTTCCACATGACATTACCAGATGTGTCTGTAATTTGGGTTAAAGAATTCTCTTTTACTTTGAGCCAGTTTGTTCTTTAGTATTGTCTCAATTTCATATTGAGACATTGTTTCTTCACTTTTCTTCAGAATCTGTAATGGTAAAATAAAAAAATCTGTAGAAGTAAAACAATATTGGGGTAAATTTACTATAAGCACTAAAAATTAAAATGGGTGATGTTGAGGCATGTCCAGCATTCCTAGAGATGCTGGGCTTCCCACAGAGACTCTCCATGCACTGCCAGCTCCCACTCTGTGACAGGAACCAGTTGCTGAATGACAATGTGACAGTACAGCATCTGGCTCCCAATCGGTGAGGAGGAGCTGGCATCTTGGTGCAACCCCTCAGCTCAACGCCTCCTTCATCCCTCTAGGGCAGTGGTTCCCAACCTGGGGTACTAGTACCCCTAGGGGTACTCTGCAGACCAGTTAGGGGGACTTGTAAATAATATTGGTCATGGCGGAAGAAGTCTCCTGATGGTAGAAGAAATTTCCCATTGCCATGAAGATGAACCACGTTGCGTCATTCTGGTTCCATCTGCTGCATCATCAGTAAACTCAGACATCAGTGATCTTCTGCTCAACGCTGACATGGGTAGAAAAAGCAGCAGCATTAATCCTACAGATGTTAGCGGTACCTCTGGAGACAGTCCACAGCCTGTGGCCATACACACAGGGACACAATTCCTGACCGCATACTCTTTCATTACTACTTAATATAAGGACATGCATAACGCTCACTTCCACTTGTAAGTACTGTGGATATTTCAAATTGAAAGGAGGGGGTACTCAAAAATGAAAAGCCTAATCAAGGGGTACAGGATAGAAAAAAGGTTGGGAAATATTGCTCTAGGGATACCTCTGTCCAGTGCTCCTAGTTAAAAAGTAACTTCCATGATGGGAGCAGAGAAAGGGGGTTGAATTTGTGAATACCTCAAACTAAGAGGAAAATAAATCAAACCACCTTGAGTGGAAAAGCAAAGAAGTTGTCAATAATTACCAATCAATCAGCTTCTGGTTAGAATTGACGTACTACAGGTTGAGTATCCCGTATCCGGGAATCCCGTATCCAAATTATTCCAAAAACCGTGGTTTTTTTTTAAATAATTCAAATATTATTTTTTTTTACCCCCCGACAGCCGTGCATAGCCATGTGCAGGGGGCCCTAGTAGAGGTAGTTGTCTATGTACTAAAGGGTCTATGTATTAAGGGTTCTAGGTACTAAGACTTGGGGCATATCATTACTTATTATTATATTTAATTATCATATAAGAGATTGTATATATTTTACCAAAGATATGAATCTGCCCACCAAAGCTGAGGTCACCTCTTTCAAGCAGGTCCCTAACACTCTGGGGTTCACGTCTGGGGCGCAGGGCACCCCAAACCAGTCCAGCCAAAACCCATCCAGGGCATCAAATAAAGGAAATATAACAGTGAACAGTTACAGAGTGTTATATAGATTGTAATGTGTGTGAAAGCAGCAACAGTACTCAGTGTTAATCACATTCCCCATATCAAAAAGCGTACCCGAATGTTCAGTTGAATCCCAAGAACCTCTCTGGAAATATCAGTGCCGCATTATAATGGTGGTAAAAGTGCAAAAAAAAAGTTTCTGATGTTTGTTACACTTACCATTCCACCTTTCAGGCAGTTTCTAGCACAGCTGTCCCATGTGACTTATTTGAAATTATGTAGATGCCCCAAAGGACCCTGGTAGTAATTGTGTCGCGCATGCATACTGGGCATTGAATGTTCAATACAAAGTGGCCTCCACAGCTTAACCTTCCTAGGGTGTTAACCGTCCTAGGATGAGACTTGGGCATTTGATACAGTATGGGTCAAAAAAGACCTGAACACCTTAGGAAGATTAAATAATTGTCCAGCCCTGGTTCCAGTGTTTCCCAATTGTTTAAAAGAGTAAAAATGTTTCTTGAATCATATTCTCTACATACCGGTTTAAAAAAAGCTTTTCCATTTGAAGATTCAAATTTCATTGACATAAGTTTTGAAATGAAATCGGTGTCCTTAGAAAACATCTCTTCTTGTGACAGAATAATGTCATCTGCTGGCTTTGAGTTATTATGACCATGTGATACAGATGATAACTGGAATGTTGTAATGAAGCCCTCAGTCAAGCAGATCTTTACTGCCTGTGATATACAATGAGATAAATAGGGTATAATATAATACCATGTAAATATATATATATATATACATATATATATATATTGCACTGTACTCCACAACAAACAACCAGATGCAAACAAACAAATGCTGACTTGTGCCAGGTACTGCATTTTATCTTATTTTAACCCTTTGGATGCCTACTTTGGACCGAAGAGGACCAATCTGCACTGGATTTAAGTGACCATTTTTTTATTTATTTGCATTACACTGGTCCCTATTGCATTTCTGTCAACATAGTGTACATTTATGTTTAATAAAATGATACTTTCATGATGTGTGTGGGTTTTTATTTTAGTATTGGTTTGACTGTAGAACTACAAGTGCCAATGGGCCCTTAAATGTCCTGCATGGGAAGCTTGCCGGGACTTTTAGTTCCACAGCCAAACCCAATAATATATATATATATATATATATATATATATATATATATATATCTATATC
>NC_139226.1:111860746-112040746 GCF_055691185.1 Crinia signifera | reverse complement strand
GTGGCATGAAATAATGCTGCTCCCCCCGCGCCGCCCGCTCTCCTCTCCTATCCCGCCAGTGTTATAAAAAAACGCTGCTCGCGGCGCCCGCTCCCATCCCGCCCGTGGCATGAAACTAAGCTACTCCCCCCGCGCCGCCCGCTCCCCGCCAAGGAGATTTCTGTGCAGCACCACCTGCGCTCCGGGGGGGGGATCCCACCGCAGTATCGCCCGCCACCCCCCCCCCCCCCGGCAGGCGGGCGGCGCGCGTTTTTTTTGCCTGGGGCGGGCGGGGGGCTTGCACCGGCCCTGCAGGTATGTGTGTTTATATTAATACCCCCACCTGCAGTTACCCATTGACCAAGTTGATACTGCCTTTACTCTGTGTTTTGACAGTGTAATATTCTCCCATGCAGTTTCGGCCAGTAATGACAAGTGGAAAGGAGCCCCCCGAAGACCTAATCCGGCCTTGCATGCACTTAGGCATGCCTGCTGGCTTTTCCTGGTAAAATCTTCTAATAATGGGTGTTTTTTTTTCTTTCTATTCACAGTGCTGTGCAATGCCATCTTTAAATCAGCTTTGCCCGACAGAAACCTATGGACTTCTTTCACTTTTCCCCTGCTATGAGGGGTCCACCCAATTCCCTCCCATCACCCCCTGCGGTACGTGAAGCACTCAAATCATGCGCAGCTATTACTCCTAAACCCAGAAGCCGTTTGTCACAAAGGACAGTTCTTACTGCAGGAACCATCCTTTCCCTCACTGAGAGTGGCTTGAATATCCATTATGTAACATAAAATACCCAATTAGAAACTAGCAAGATAATTTACCGTGTAAGCACCATATGCGGCAATAGGTGTGAGAACAAGAAAGGCTCTAATGCGTAATACCAAGTAGAATTAACAGTATACACAATATGAACTGCCTAATGAAGGGTTTCCAGCTGCCCTAGGCTAATACAGAAATGTCGCCTCCACCCAACCCCCGCCCATACATGTACATTAATTACAATATATATATCAGGGTTATATATGTTTGCTATCAGGAGTTATACTGTATACTCATTGTCTGAGGTTACTTGCTCATTGCTAGGGGGTTACTACTCAGTGCGGACCAGCTCCCCTGGAATCCGCACTTTCAGGCAGAGCTGGGTGCATTGCATTCCCCTGAAAGATGCTAGAGGTCTAGTAGGACCTCTAGCCTCTTCCTCCTAGAAGGCAGCACCATTTTTGCCATCCGCATGGAATCTGCAGAGACCTGGTTCCCCCCCTCCCCCTGCCACGACGCTCTGCCTCCCATATGACCCAGTGCTCCAGGCTGCAACCTGATCAGCCCTATTGGTTGATCAGACCCTTCCAATATGGACAAAAAAGAGAAAAACTAGTATATAAAGCAGATATCATGCCAATGATCAATAAAAGCAACTCAGGCTTAATAACTCATATATAATGGGATGTACTAAGGACAAAATGTGGTAAAATAACGCCATCTCCGGAGGGTTCCATTGTGAAAGGTAATGCCAGCTGTATGAATGTAGATGTACATTAATGGGTGCTTACTTATGTAAACGTTACCATCTTAAGGGTGAGCAAATTTGTCTCCCGCAATTCCTCATTCCTCATTCCCACATTCCAAAAATATACTGGAAGGTTATTTGGCTCCCGACAAAATTAACCCTCAAATGTCTGTGTATGCGTGTACATATGTAGAGAATATAGATTGTAAGCTCCACTGGGGCAGGGACTGATGTGAATGTTCAAATAGCTGTAAAGCGCCGCAGAATATGTGTGCGCTATATAAGAAACTGTTCATAAAAAAATACATTTGTATCTTAATGCACAGCTTCCTTTAATATATGCTCCCTTAATGCTATTGCTTTAGATTTAGCCTTAAGCAGTTCTTTCTCAATGTAGAAAGAGATCGATTTAAACCACACATATTTATAATTATGATATAGGTGTAAATATTGTATATAATGAATGTAATACATATTACCTTAACAATCCTCCCATACACCAGCCCCACTGATATCCTATGCTTTCCCCATATGCTACTTGCAATCAACACAAGTCAAGTAAAACTCCAGATTACGGTATATGACAGTTAGGTGAAGAGCATATTTTTGTTATCCGCACAGTCAAAAAGGTAGGAGAGATGTGTAAGTGAGGGGATATCACATGGGAAATGCGAGAGAGAAACAATATACAAGCAAACAAATGCAATAAATAAGAAAATCTTGACAAGCATCCACACTTGGCCCCTGGCTGACTGCTTGACAATGTATCCTGCCATCCCCAAGTAATGACCCTGATCCTGTACTGCCTTCTGTATAAATCTACTTCCAAGCAATAAAGGTGTATCTAGTTCTAGAGATGGTTATTAAGAAAGCAAGTTCTAAACATACTGTACACAATATGTTTGCAAGATTAAATTGCATCACAATGGTCTCCATGACAACAAAGATCTGGTTTAATTGGCCTGTGATTATTGCAAAAGCAAATATAGACTTTTATGAAAAATAACTTAAACATGAAACCAATACTTATGCAACAGGGGTCTTTAAATAAAACACAGCTGTTAATATTCAAGCTATATTTTTAAAACATTCTTATTAGTCTTACTACCTTCTGTTTTATTCATAGAGCATAATCACATAAGACAAACTACAAATTCTTAGGTACTTGTTTCCTATCTGGGCGCCCAGGTTTTCTACGTACGGCACCGTAATGAAATCGGATCGCATCGCATCGGATTCGGTACTCGATGATGTACGATGGCATACGATGCTATCCGATCCGATCCGATTTTACATTGGAATCAATGTTAAATGGTCTCTGAGACCCGATTTTACATTGATTTCAATGTAATAACCCCGCAAACCCACGATTTGTATAGGAAACCCCCCATCATGGTTTAAAATGCGCCTCCATTGTTAACGCCACCCCAGTATTGACGTCAACCCGAAGCGTGGCGAGCGGCGGCGGTACGCGTCCTCCGACTTTTTCATACCCCCACTATCCACGTCGGCGTGGAGTTGAGAATAGAATAGTGTGGCGAGCGCAGCGAGCCACCGAGCCCGAAGCGTGGCGAGCGCAGGGAGCCCGGCGAGGGGATGCGGATACCTGTGAAGCCCGCGAGGGGACACGGATACCTGTGAAGTATCCGCGTCCGCTCGCCACGCTTCGGGCTCGGTGGCTCGCTGCGCTCGCCACACTATTCAATTCTCAACTCCACGCCGACGTGGATAGTGGAGGTATGAAAAAGTCGGAGGACGCGTACCGCCGCCGCTCGCCACGCTTCGGGTTGACGTCAATACTGTGTTTCTGTGCAGATGTGACAAGGGGAGGGCTTTGAAGGGTTAATAAATACAGTAGTGTTACAGATGGCCCATCCTATGGGCCAACCATAAAAGCGGGAACGAAATTGGATCGCATCGCATCGTTCAATATCGTGTATGTGCATTTGTGGTATCCGATGCGATGCGATCCGATTTTAATACAGTGAATAGCATGGTGCGCAATTAACTTAGCGGGCGCCCAGATAGGAAACAAGTACCAATTCTTATTTAAGACATGTCACCTAATCTACACACACAAAACTAAAAATGCAGCACTAAGTAAGTACTACCCAAGCAAGTCCCAATAGATAAATACTAATCATATAAACATAAATCAGTGGTTCTCCACCTCGGCCGTCAGGGACCCCAAACGGTGCACGTTTTCCCGGTCACCTCACAGATGCACAGGTGCACTAATTACTCACTGACATATTTTAAAAGATCACAGGTGGAGCTAATTATTTCACCTGTGATTCTGTGTGGAGACCTGGAAAACGTGCACTGTTGGGGGTCCCTGAGGACCGAGGTTGAGAGCCACTGACATAAACTATGGATACTCCACCAATTGGCAAATTATTTTTATTATATAAAAAAACTGAAATGTTATAATAAACTTAATCTATGAGAACCTATATAAGGCTAACCACTCCTCACCTCTATGAGGTGAAGTACCACCGGTGACCACTAGAGGCCACTCCACAGAACAATTTGCTTCTTTCTGTGCTAAAAGCTAAAAGATGTCATAACAGAAAGTGAAAGACATTTTTGCAGGGACACTGACCTGTTTCAAACATGCTGGTTATGGAGAGAGGGAGCTGGGGGTGTTGTAGGGTAACAAATGTCACAGCACAAAATGAAAGTGCATTGCAGAAGATGAACTTTTAACTAGTACAGTATAATAGAGTAGATATGTTTTGCAAAATAATTTCCCAACTTTGGCATAATATGCACAGCTGATTGTCATATAGGGATAACCACAACAAAAATGATACATTTGCTCCAAAACTTATCAGGAAATTACGTGTAGAACAGTCGTAAAATGTAGCCACAAATGCATCTAATGTTCATAATAGGCAATATGGAAGGACAGAAAAGAGTGTCATGTGGTGGTCATGTGCTGGTGCACCTCAAGAAATTGGACTAATAAAACATCATCTTTAATGGGTTAATGTTTAAAATAGCTGCGGAATAAAACCACACATACAAACATATAACAACATGTAATTTAAAAGGGACCACACCTAGTGAGCCCCACTATATATCCCTTTTATTAATAATATTCAAGAGTGCAGTGCAAACATAGGATACAATGTGGGAATTTAACAATTCCTCTTATTGTGGGAAAATGCCCCTAATAGTATCGCTAGACAATTGGTCAGTGTGTATCACAATGTAAAGACATGAATCTTCTGAAATAGAATCGGGCAAAAATAGCCGGAGGGCTTCACCCGTGGTGGCAGGCTGCGCCGAGAGATGGGTTGTGATCCCGCTTCAGCGCACCTGCTCACTATAGGAGACGCTGACTGCCCCATCTGAGTGCCGTTATTAGCCCGGTTATGAGGTGTGCAGGAGTGCCACTGCCTCGTTGGCTACGGTGAGCAGAGGAAATGAGGATGTGAACCTGGCTCCAGATAGCATGTCCCTTTGTCCGGGTCTCCGTGCCCTACTGGACCCGTGTTTGCACTGCCAATATACAGTTAAAAAAACATTGATATGTGGGGAGGGGATAGTGGGGTATTAGACACACTAGGTGTGTAGACGGTCTGCGTACGCTTCGCAAACAGCTTCTTCAGGACCCTAATATTAATAATAGATTTTTCAGTAAAGCAATTGTGGCCGAAGTTTGTCCAAGTAGCCCGGAGGCAAGATAAATATTGGTGCCCCCCCAATAGCTTAATCAGTAAGGGGGTCATGGCTTCTAAGACAGGGTGACACTTGCAAAAATGATGTTAGAAGGGGGAGTCAGCCACAGAAGTAATATTGATGGCATTCAATTAACTAATTTAAACTCACAGGGAAGGAGAGGTGCCCCCTTGGGGGAGCAGGAGCCCGGCGGCAGATGACTCCATTGCCTCCCAGAGTTGCGCCTCTGGGAGGCATATTTCAGAAGACATATTGACAAGTGTCATCAGGTTCTTAGTGAGTTTAAATCCTAAACTCATATTAAGGGAAAAATGCTGAATCCTCTGAAATCTAGTTTGGTTTTTGCCTTGTAAATGATTTCTGCTTTGAAGTATGGGCACACTTGCAGGAATTCAAGAACCTCAAAGGCTATTGCATTTTGCCACCAAGGTCTGATTGCGATTGGCATATTGCTGAAGCCTCTTTTCCCCTAGTGGTGTCTGTAACTATGTGGTTATGTTAATAATATTAGGCTTTGCCCTGGGCTTTGCCCATACATCAGCCCAACTTTCATCCAACTATCCATCTTGGTTGGATGGAATAAAAATATGGTACTGGATGGGAGCAAAAGTAATTTTTAAATCAGTAATTTTAAATGAAAATGTGTAAATGGGCAAAACTATATATATCTAGTACTGTAATAGTAAACCCAAAAGCCACTCAAAGATTGCTTCACCTAACAGTCCACTTTCTTGAAACTACACTTGTTCACTGGTACCTGGTGGCCACCAGAACTTCAACACTAAGTAGGAGATCACAGAAACAGTACATATATTTAGAAACAGTACATATATTTACAGGGAATACGACACTTCATGTCAGCATGTCAGATCTTTAGTATAGCACAGGCAATCTTGACTGAACAGTTTTCAAATTAGCACTAATATTTTGATGAACAACAATCTCAAATCATACAAGTCTTTCCACCAGGGGTTAAAGTGGGCCGGAACGGGACGGAACTGAGTTCCGGCAGTTGTAATTGAAGCCGGAACTCAGTTCCGCCTCCTTCCACCCACTGTGCATGGCCACAATTACATTTCCTCCAGGAGGCTAGCTCACGCTGCATTTAGCCATATTAGAGCTCAGCCTCCGGAGCCCTCCCAGCATCCCCCCGCCTCCGCAGCATGGCACGCCTATGTCCCTCCAGTCACAGGTAACAAACGATATGGCAATGCCGCTGATGAGAGGAAGGAGGATGCTGAGAGGCAGACAGTGTGACTCACTGTCTGCCTCTCAGCATCCACCCTCTCATCAGTGGCATTGTCAAATTAGCCAGTACTGCAGCATCCATTCCCAGAGCACTGTGTATGGCTACCTTTCCAGCCGCCAGCCGTACACAGTCAGTGTGTAGCACCTCCGCCCGCATTCTTCCTTTGACTGGGTGGGCCGTCAGCCAATCAGGGCTTGCGGACTGGCTCCTGATTGGCTGTCAGACCCTAAGCCAATCAGAGCTCGCGGGCCCGCAGCCAACCAGGAGCCAGACCGCGAGGTATGATTGGCTGACGTCCCAGGGGAAGGAGAGACGTGCAATGCGCTCCCCATCTGAAGGGAAGTGATGGAGGACAAGGAGCCAGCAGCCAGCCAGCACTGGAGGATGACACGACTCTCCTCTGCACAACAGCAGTAGCAACAACAGTGAGTTGTGCTGCTGCTGGGATATTCTGTTACATTGGGGAACATATGTGTTTATTTCACTGTGGGGGCATACCAGGCTGGTACTGTGGAGGCATAACTGGCACTGTGGGGGCATAACTGGCACTGTGGGGGCATATATGTGTCTGGGGCATACCAGGCTGGAACTGTGGGGGCATATCTTGCTGGCACTGTGGGGGCATAACTGGCACTGTGGGGGCATACTGTATATGTGTCTGGCACTGTGGGGGGCATATCTGGCACTGTGAGGGCATATGTGTAATAAGCATCATGTTGTGCGGCGTAATGGACATCATGGTGTGGGTAGTAATGTGTAATGGGCATTACGGTGTGGGGCGTATTGTGTAATTGCCATAACAGTGTGGGGTGTAATTGGCATCACGGTGTGCGGCATAATGTGTAATGGGCATCATGGTGTGCGGCATATTGTGTAATTAGCATCATGGTGTGGGATGTAATGTGTAATTGGCATCACGGTGTGTGGCATAATGTCTAATTGGCATTACACATAAACGGTATATAATGATTTCAGTAGCCTGTCATTGTTTGGGCTTGATTTGTGAGGCATACTAGGTCACTGTGTGGACCTTTATGTTTTTATGTCATTGTGTGGCCTTCAGCCAGCCAACTTAAGTGTGGGAGGACAATGACCGTTCCTGCAGTAACCAATATTTGGTCATCATGCAGGTTGCAATGTGAGGTGTAAGGTAATTGTTTTCCTGATAGACCACGCCCCTTTTTGTTGTGCGCGCCTTTGGCGTGCACAGTTTCTTCACTATCACGTTATGTATTGGGGGGTTGCATTTTCATTTATTCGCAATGGGAGCTGTGTGTATACCCTCATTCAGATTGTCTCGTAAGCTGCAAACATAGCAGCTAAACGAGCGCCTGAGAACCCTGCCGAATACCTGCCCCCCACCCTGCCAAAAAACACCCTTGGTACCATGTAAGGGTGGCATTAGGGGCGTGGCTTCTGCAAGGTGGGAGGTGCTAGGGGTGAGTTCCACCACCTCCCTTCTTGGACCACAAGCGGATTTAACAGTAGAGATATGATTTGATAATGAGAAATAGGTAAAGGCCTTGTAAAAAAAAACACTGCACAATTATTTCTAATAGCACAAGTAATTTGCTCAGCAGATAGCTTTTAAGTGGCTTTTCAAAATACTCCAGATATACTCCATAGCGCAATGATGCAATGCCAAACAGTTAATTTCATGCACCCTTCATATCACTGTAGTAAGTTACTTGGGAGATCTTTCACAGAGTTTATGTTCGCTCCACCATAGAGAAATACCATCAGGTAAGAGGCTTTCCAAATGATACAGACAAATCAACTCTGCTGAGCAGTTCAGAGCAAAAATCCAAGAATGAATTAAGAAAAGACTGAATGAGATTGATTACAACCCACAACAAAATGTCCAAAGAGACTCCTTAAAAGGATGGAAAGAATGGAACATCCAATCAGCATTAGTCAAAGAACCAAGCAGTACACTATTCGGTACTTGTTTCCTAGAACGGCCACAATCGTGAGTGATCGTGGCTCTTAATTAAGGGACACGATCCTCACGATGTGGCCGATTTTTTACACTTTTTTCACTTTGATTGACAGAAATCGGGTCAATCGGTCGGTCGCGACCAATTAAAATCGGCCGCGATGCGACCGACCGATTGACCCGATTTTTCCATAGACTTCAATGTTAAAAAATCTTTTAACATTGAAATCGGGAGGATCTTGTCGGTCTTGTGCCATTATAATGGCACAAGATGAGATGGACTTGATTAAGTCCATCTCACATAGGGAAAAATGTTAAAAAAGGTGAAATGGGCCAATATGACCCATTTCACATTTTTTATGTGCCCGCCATGACCCCACGATAGACGTCAACCCGAAGCGTGGCGAGCGCAGCGAGCCCGCGAGGGGCGGCGGTGCGCGTCCTCCGACCTTTTCATTCCCCTACTATCCACTAGGGCGTGGAGTGAGAATAGAATAGTGTGGCGAGCGCAGCGAGCCACCGAGCCCGAAGCGTGGCGAGCGCAGCGAGCCCCGCGAGGGGACGCGTATACCTGTGAAGTTAGACGCCTGCGCTCGCCACGCTTCGGGCTCGGTGGCTCGCTGCGCTCGCCACACTATTCTATTCTCACTCCACGCCCTAGTGGATAGTAGGGGAATGAAAAGGTCGGAGGACGCGCACCGCCGCCCCTCGCGGGCTCGCTGCGCTCGCCACGCTTCGGGTTGACGTCTATCGTGGGGTCTAGCCCACTTAGTAACATTTGTGGGGGCAATTGAAAATAAACAGGTGAAAAAAAAAAAAAATCGGGTGAAAAATCGGTCGATCGGATCGGTCGCATCGTATGCGACCAAATCGCATGCGATGCGATCGATCCGATTTTTTATCTTACGACCACAACGATCTAAATCGTTGTGGCCGTTCTAGGAAACAAGTACCCACTATTCTAACTCCAGCTGCAGCGATAAGAAGTCAAAACGAAGAACAGTCTAGTGAGACATACACAGTTAACTGGTCACCGGGAGACTGACCAGAGCCCACAGAACTAACCTGACCATGAGCTCAGGGCCACCAACAGGGGGGTGCCCTGGGTACAGCTGTCCCGGGCCCCGGACTCTGAAGGGGCCCGGGCAGCTGCCCACAGCCCCCTTACCCCCGCACCCAGCGTTCCTCACCCAGCAGCCAGCCCTACCCCCCCCCGTGCACCCGCACCCAGCGTCCCTCACCCGGCTTCCAGGCACGCACAATAGGGTCACCTAGGGGCTCGGCGCTCTGCAGGCTGCACTGTGCAGTGGACCGTGGAGACTGAAGGAGCCAGAGGACGCGGCTGTGACATGATGATAAGTAATGGGGATGGAGTAGGAGGAGGTAGGGTGCTGGCAGTAGAAGGCAGGGTGCTGGCGAGCGGGCGAGCCCGGGGGGGGGAGGGTTTGGAGGTATGGCGCTGTGCCACTGGGGGCCCGAACTGTAGGTCTGTCCCAGGCCCCAGCATTTCTAGTGGCGGCCCTGCATGAGCTACTAAACTTTGCAAGTACACACATTGTAGCGTGTGTGCCATCCCAGTTTTTAGGACTTTTTTCATGCATCTGCAATAGCAAATAAGATTCTACTTATTATGTATTGAGCACCTTCTAGAAAATAATCGATATACTCTGATTGGTTGCTAGGGTCAACATCTCATCTTCAAAAGAAATCCCATCTTGATAAATTTACCCCGTAGAGCTCCAAAAGAAAGAGACAGTTTGGTTGTTGGTCTTAACCCTTTGAGCGCCAACAATGCTGTGAGATATGTTCAAAATATCTGCTACAAATGCCATCCTTGCTCACAGCGAGGCTTTTTGGGGGTGCAATATTTAACTAAACTTCAATGAATTGACTTTAGATCATTTGCCGGCAATAACCAAAGTGATTCATATTCCCCGACTACGGCCCTGGTATTTTTAGCGGATATTTTGCACATCTATCACAACAACATTGGCACTGAAAGGGTTAAGCCAGCTATTTAATATGGGAGCAAGATAATCCATAGCAATGGCTAATCTAATTTCAGTGCATGCACGGTGTTCTATAAAGTCCCCCTTCCACCCAATGGGACTACTGTGGTGTTGATCTAGTAACTGGATACATTAGCAGCAAGTAGATGCTAATGGGACTTTCAGTTATGAACCATAAAATCATAATAAGTTTCATCCCTCCACAAAATGAATATAGGCACTGCATGAAACAGGTCCAAAGCCTCATAGAGTTCTGAACAGAGGGACCAGATACGGTAGATGTGCTCTCAAGCCACCCATTTAATGGAGAGAGATATGGAACAACTAAAAGCCCATACACTCGGACCGACTGCTGAGCAACAGCAGGTTTGAGTGGCTTTCAGCTCACAGTTGCCCAGTGTGTATGGCCCGACGATGAACGGTGAGCGCTGCTGCGCGCTCCCGTATCATCACTGGGAAAGCCGTTTGTCTGCTGGTATTACCATCAGATGAGTGGCTTTGAGGACGGCTTTGCATAGCGCTCTCAGGGGTTAAGCAGCTCAGTGTGTATTCATATTGGGGCTTTCCTCCCAGTGATGATAGCGATCATCGCTGTCCATACATGCTCTGCATAGTCGCCCAGTGTGTATGGACCTTTAGGCTAATCTTACTTTCAGTACATGCACATATGATGGTGTTATATAAAGTCACCACTAGTTGTAATTGCTGCGGTGTTAAAATAGGCTTCAGTAGATGTACATATTACAACAAATAAATTAGAAGCCAATGGGGCTTTCAATCACATTTCTGTACAAAGCATAAAATCTTATAATGGGGTTTATTCTGATTCACTCACAAAAGCAAATTCACTCTCAGATGGACAAAACCATGCTGCACTGCATGGGGGCTGAGGTAACGTGCAGAGAGACTTAGATTTGGGTGAGTTATTTTGTTTCTGTGCAGCGTAAATACTGGCTGCCTTATTCTTACACAACAATATAGATATCAGTTTGAACACACCTCACCCAAATGTGACTCTCTCTGAACAAGTTACATCTGCCCCACCTGCAGTGCACATGGTTTTGTCCATCTGAGAGCGAATATGCCTTTGCGAGTGAACCAGATGTGTTTCATCCTCCACTTTGGGGATTTCTTCAGAAGTTACATACAATTAAGTGAGCAACAGCACACACACCTGATATTTCCAAGTAGAAAATGTTTCAGGCAAATAAATGTCTAAAACTACTGTATTGTTGTGCCTGAAAAGTAACAATATATCATTTTAAGAAGAAAAATAATGGCTGCCATACACCTAAAAAAACAAGTATTGTAGAATCAAACCATAAGTATGCCTTTGAATGTAGAACTGTCATACAAGGTAAATGGACCAGATGCACTAAGCTTCAAAAGTAATAAAATGTAGAGTGATAAACAGCCAGCCAATCAGCTCCTATCTGCCATGTCACAGACTGTGTTTTAAAAATGTCAGGCAGGAGGTGATTGGTTGGTTGCTTATTACTCTCCATTTTATCACTTTTGAAGCTTAGCGCATCTGGCCCTATATGAGGCAAGCCTTGTTGCAGCATTAAGCACTTGGCTTCACTTGGTTCCCCAGTTAAATCACACTCAGATCAGGATTCATTTCAGCTTGTACAGGTGATAATAATGTCTTTTTTACCTATTAATTCCATGGATGCAGGGCCGGATTAACAATGGGCCTGATGGAGCTACAGCTCCAGGCCCACTCTGCAAATAAGCCCTATTTGTAGATGAGGACTGGAACTTTCCAATGAGCCCAGCCCCGTGTCTCTAGCCCCCTGGGAACCAGAGATACCGCTGGGCAAAATAGGAACGTTTTTCCCCATAGAATACCATGGGACCCTCACCCAGTTCCTCCCCTGGCATCACAGAAGCTTGTGGTTGATCTCATTCGAACCCAAATCGCTGGGCCTTTAATCCAGGCTACCAGGCTGGTTCATATGGGTTAACTGGTTCCAGAGATATTGCGGTTCTCTGGAACCAAATAGCCCAGTTTCATGGGACCAAAATCATTCGAAGCCCACTTAAAAGTTCTTCAATATGATACTGGTCTCCTGTAAATGGGTCAGTTGGTTCCGAAGATATAGCTGGTGAAATGATATAGCCAGTTAAAAAGGGGGGGGGGGGGGTTCTCCCTTTCATACCAGAAAATCCAGGGACCATATTCCCGGGTAAGTCCCTGCATTTTCTGGTATGAAAGGGCTATTATTTCAAATAGCTGGGACATGCAGTGCTCTGAATACAGTCGGGCAGCCCCCCGCTCTCTGCCCGGCTGTCAATGCCTGTCACTTCTGCTGTGCGGCGGCTGTCCCCCAGTTACCGCGAGTATGTATTTCCCCTTGGCACTGAGCATGTAATCCCACATGGTAATGAGCATTGAACCCCTGGCAATGAGCATGGAACCCCTGGCAATGAGCATGTAGGTAAGCAGCACTTATGTAGCATAAAATTTAATTGGCATTATGGTGTTTGGCATAATACATAATGGAAATTATGGTGTGTGGCCTAACATGTAATGGGCATTATGGTGTAAATTTTTAATGCGCGCCTTTGGAGTGCAATGTCCTGTTTGTGAAGCATATTGTGAATTTTGGCTCAATCCGTTTGGTGTAGTGTGTATTTTGGCTCAATCCATGTGGCAAATGTGGATTTTCCCTTAATCTGTGTGGCATAACGGGAATTTTGACTCAATCCATGTGCCATAGTGTGAATTTTGGCTCAGTCAGTGGGAATTTTGGCTCATTCCATGTGGCATAATGTGTATGAGGCAAGTACAGTATAAGGGGGTTACTATTGTGTTGCATGATTTGTATAAGGGGTATATGGTGTGGTGAATTTAGGTGACCACATAAACGGTGCTGAAATGTTGTCTACCAAGTTTTGGCTTTCCTTATTTTTTTTTGTGACTGGAGTGCCGCCTCACCCCACAAGTATTTTAGGACATCGGCATCCTGCGGGTGCACCTTTGGAGGGCACCCGGCAATATATCTCCCTGTCGGAATTTGTAATTTGTAAATATATATATATATATATATATATATATATATACACAAGGCTCCGACCAGCGGGGGGGGGGGAGCGGCACTCGGCGGTCTTCAACGTTAGAATAAACAGCAAACAGGTAAATGATCAACGTTTCGGTTTATTAAAACCTTTGTCAAGATCAACATACTATACACTGAACATACCTTATATCCCTCTCCCTGTGTCAGCTGCCCGCCTCCGTCTTCTGGAAACATCAGCGTCACCAGCCGGCGACGTGCGTTCCCTGCGCAGTTAGATGACTCATTCAGCGTGGTGTGCTGCTGAATGAGGGACTTCCGGCCTCAGGAGACGGGTTGCTGGGCAACCAATTCTGCAACAAACGGCAGAATGTAAACAAGTGAACATGCAATATTAAAACACAATGCCAGTCACGGAAAATGTGAACATTCCTCACTGTACTGAAGTGAGGTGCCAGGGATTATAGCCCCAAGTAGTCAGATCTGCAAATACAGCAAAAAAAATGCTGAAATAACTGGATAGATACAATGACCATCATCCAGTGGTAAACCCCCTTTAGGGGGGGATGCGGTCATTTGGTCTACTGCATTATGGTCGACAGTCATTAGGTCGAATCCATTAGGTCGACATGCTAAAAGGTCGACATGACTCTAGGTCGACATGGGAAAAGGTCGACATGATTCTAGTTCGAAAGGTCATTAGTTCGACAGGTCATTAGTTCGACAAGGTCATTAGTTCGACATTGTCTATGTCGACATTCACAAGGTCGACATGGAGTTTTTCACTGTTTTTTGAGCCAACATGTGCCGACAGGCAGTATTTCATGCCCTACCATCCACTAGGGCGTGGTGGGAGAATAAAATAGTGTGCCGAGCGTAGCGGGGCACCGTGCCCGACGCATTGCGAGCGCAGCGAGCGATGCGAGGGGATGCAGTGCACTTTAAACTGTGTCCATGTCGACTGTGTTGACATTCAGGTAAAAAAACAGTGAAAAACCCCATGTCGACCTTGTGAATGTCGACATAGACAATGTCGAACTAATGACCTTGTCGAACTAATGACCTGTCGAACTAATGACCTTTCGACCTAGAATCATGTCGACCTTTTCCCATGTCGACCTAGAGTCATGTCGACCTTTTAGCATGTCGACCTAATGGATTCGACCTAATGACTTTCTACCATAATGCAATAGACCAAATGATCCCAACCCTTTAGGGGTACTGACCCGTGCACAGCGGGTCCCAGGCGGCAAAGGCCGACACGCCGAGGCGGCGAAAACAACAGGCTCTGGAAAAGGCAGAGCAAGGGGCAAAATAACGAAATAATCTTTAATTTATCGAGCAGGACACTGACTGAAGCTGAAATGGCCATTCTCAGCAAGGGCTTGTCTTTTGTGCCCACATGTCCACCCGATAATTTCCAGTGGAAGGTGGACACCTTTAGATTTGGCAGAAACCTACGCCTTAAAGAACATTTTGCCTCGTCGGACAATACCCCTGAATCCATCAATCAGCCTATCAACCGGTTCAGACCACGTTCAAACTTCGATCCTCACAATAACAACATCTCATTGAAATGCTTCTTGCGGTTAGTAGATGAACAGGGTAATTCCCCAGATGTTCCCCCTCCCATTGAATTTGGGAATTTCAACAAGCAAGAAATGCAGATACTCAAATCCCTCAGTGAGGACCAATCCATCATTATACGCCCCGCAGACAAGGGGGGCGGTATCGTGGTTCAGGACATTAAACAGTACCGTCAGGAGATATACCGCCAACTTGATGATCCCTCAGTTTACAGACGCCTGCCTGAAGACCCCACGATCAAATTTAACCACGAGTTGGATACTATCCTCAAAAATGCCGTTGCTACGAACATCATCTCTGATGTAACCCGTAGAGCCTTGTTTCAAAACACCCCAGTGGCTCCGGTGTTATACACCATACCGAAACTTCACAAGGATCAATTGAAACCCCCTGGTCGCCCTATCATAGCGGCTAGGGACTCCATCTATTATGTTATTTCACAATACCTTGATTCTTTTTTTCAGCCCATCATTCAGTCCCAGGCTACGTACCTCAAGGACACTACCACTTTAATTACTAAATTACAGTCCCTGCCCCCCCAGCCGGACAACTGCTGGCTATGTACCCTGGATGTGGTAAGCCTGTACACCAGCATCCCACATGCACGCAGGTTACTGACGGGTCATGAGCTATACCAGGGACCCAATATTGATTTTTTTATTTCTTTACTTGAGCTCACCCTCAAGAGAAATTATTTTTTATTTGATGGTAACTGGTATATCCAGTTACAAGGGTGTGCCATGGGATCTTGTGTGGCGCCGGCATTCGCGAATACATTCATGTTTGATGTTGAGCATGAGTTGTTTTTCGCGAATGCCGAGGTAGCCGCCAAGATCCCTTTCTTCGTCAGATATATAGACGATTTGCTGTTGCTGTGGGTGGGCAGTGAGATGGAGTTCCATGAACTGCTCGCCACAGCCAACCGGTCGGATTCTCCCATCAAATTTACCTTGTGCATGAGCAAAACCAAGGTAAATTACCTTGACGTCAACATTTCCATACAGGATAATACCATCAGAACCAGTCTTTATAAAAAGGATACTGACCGCAACACCATTCTCCATTTTTCAAGCTCACACCCAGAATCCACCAAAAAAGGATTGCCCTTTTCTCAGTTCTTGAGAATTCATAGAATTTCAGATGATATTACCAGCACTGAAAAAGAGATAGATTCTATGATTGATCAATTCCGCACACGCGGATACCATCTTGCGGAATTAAAAAAGGCAAAAAATAAGGTGTTATCCATTCCACGCTCGGAGGCGCTCAAACCCAAAAAAATCCAGGGGACGCCCAAAAAGAAAATTCCCTTTGTCCAAAAATATCATACTGGGAGTCAGGCTATTAACAAAAAAATCAAAGGGCTTTGGCCCATGGTCACGTCGGATAGGGACATTAGAGCCCTTAAAGATTACTCCATCATGCCCAGTTATGCACGTGCCCGTAACTTAAAAGACTGGCTCGTGCATAATGACATCTCCACGTTCAGACCACCTCCATCCATCAATTTTTTGACCAAAAAGCCTGGCTGCTACAGGTGTACGGGGTGCACCTGTTGTAGCTTTATGGAAACAGGGGAATCATTTAGTCACCCACAAAATGGCAGAAAAATCCCCATCAAGCAAGTAGTGACCTGTACTTCGACTCACGTGGTCTATTTCCTGCGCTGTCCTTGTGGTCTTTACTATGTTGGAAAGACCACAAGGCAGTTCAAGGAAAGAATGGCCATGCATAGGACATCTATTCGCCAATCCCTTAGTGCCAAAAAAATTTACACGGAACAACCGGTAGCCCGGCATTTCCGCGAGCATGGTCATAATCTTTCCACACTCCGTTATAAGATTATTGAGCAAATCCCCAAAAAATTGCGTGGGGGTGATAGAGCAAAAATCTTGCTTCAACATGAAGCCAGATGGATCTACAAGTTGAGGACAGTATGCCCTGAGGGTCTTAATGAAAACCTACCCCTGGCATGTTTTCTCTGAATAGATCATCCTATACATATATTCTTTCTGTATGCTGTCATGTTGTGATATTTTTTTATGTATATTTTGTTACTTGTTTTTTGACATACATTGAGATTTTTGTCCGGTTTGGGCACCAGCATTGTATTACATGCCTTTTTGAAGTTATTATTTGATTGTCATATATTTCTCCTCTATAGGTCCATGTATACATTTGTTTTCCCTTTCATGCATGAGTAATACCACCCAGTCGCCAGTTCTGCATACTAGCTAGACATTTTTCATATAGACACGAAGTAAAGTTCTACAGAGTGTCATTCTAGCGTCATTGTATCTATCCAGTTATTTCAGCATTTTTTTTGCTGTATTTGCAGATCTGACTACTTGGGGCTATACTCCCCGGCACCTCACTTCAGTACAGTGAGGAATGTTCACATTTTCCGTGACTGGCATTGTGTTTTAATATTGCATGTTCACTTGTTTACATTCTGCCGTTTGTTGCAGAATTGGTTGCCCAGCAACCCGTCTCCTGAGGCCGGAAGTCCCTCATTCAGCAGCACACCACGCTGAATGAGTCATCTAACTGCGCAGGGAACGCACGTCGCCGGCTGGTGACGCTGATGTTTCCGGAAGACGGAGGCGGGCAGCTGACACAGGGAGAGGGATATAAGGTATGTTGATCTTGACAAAGGTTTTAATAAACCGAAACGTTGATCATTTACCTGTTTGCTGTTTATTCTAACGTTGAAGACCGCCGAGTGCCGCTCCCCCCCCCCCGCTGGTCGGAGCCTTGTGTATATTGTTGCTTTCTAGCCTCGTGGAGGTGGCACCGGGGCACCTACTATCTTTGATTGGAGTGCCTGATCATCCTCACCTATATATATATATATATATATATATGCGCAGCACTTTTCTTAATAAATGTGGAGCCTTATGTGTGCAGCCTACTTTCCTGCGACCGTAAAGAATGGACTCATCCCTAAGGGGGTAACCCAGATTTGGGACATCGGAGTGCCGGGAAAGATACTCACCCATGAGCAGACCACCCAACCAGAACACTGATCACGCCCCCCACATTATTAGGTGCTGGCCACAACCCCTATTATTGCGCATAACAGGCCCTTGATAATTTTCAGCTCCAGGCCCATGTAGACCTTAATCTGGCACTGCATGGATGTTCCAGTATTGATCGTCCTTCCCCTGAATAAGCACTTGGCAATGTAGTTAATTCCTGTATTCGGAGGGATTAGATTTTCCTTTTATGACAGTTTGTAAATTTCAAAATAAGTCTTGCACTTCAGAGCAATGTTTGCAGGGGGATACAATCTGATACCCATCAACCATACATTAAAGCCAATGATACATGCTGAATTTTAGCCTTGATTATATGTTTCCATTCAGTCAGTTTCCATTGCCACACATAAAACCACATTGGTGTCTTCAAAACATAAAAAAAGGATTTATCGTCTCGGCTATGAGTAAGAACAGAAAAGAACTCTAATTAATTTCTCATTCATCTGTCCAAGGCTATGGTGGTAGAGGCCATATTTCTTTATAAAAGTAATAAAATGTCTAAACAAAATCTTTCAGTCTCATCCTCAATCTCTGTCAGTAGTGGAGGTGGAAAATGTTAGCAAGCGGGGGAGGGGACGTGAAAAAATAATAGCTACAAAAATGGAAGTAACAAATAAAAAAAAACCAATGAACTTTCAATATACAGTATATTATTGATGTTCATTCAAAATGTTCATTTATGCGTACATTAAATACTGTATATTGACACAGCTGGTACTCATACAGCAATAGGAAAATAAAATCAGCATAAAAATATAAAACATTGAATGAGCTTGGTTTAAATTAAGTATATATTTAAATTGTTTAATAAATAAAAAAATTACCTTAATAGCACCTACAAACATGTATTCAAATTTATGCATTACAGATAATGAAACTATGGGCCTAATTAAGACTTGATCGCAGGGCAAATATGTTCCCAAAATTGACAAATTGATGTCCACTGCAGGTGGGGCAAATATAACGTGTATAGGGGAGTATTCATTTCGAGATTTCGACTGTCGGAAAGTCACGACAGTTAGTATCCCGGCCATTTTTCATCTGATCCGACCATAACTCGACAGTCGGAATTCGATGTTCTGACTGTCGAGTGTTAGAAAGTCCATGGATCGGTGAAAATGGCCGCAGATTGTCGAAAGAGCGGTCCTGAATTCGACAATCTGCGGCCGTTTCCGACAAAAAAAAAAATCTGTCTAGTTCACATTAACACAGTGTTTATTTTTCCTTGCTATGTTAGGCGCATTCCCGTTTAGTCCATATCACAAGGCAAAAGTATGTGCAGCCAGGTATTTTTGTACTACATCGCATTATGGGCCTTATTCTAGTTCACTCTTTCTGACAAAATCCTTCTTATATGGACAAAACCATGTGCATTGAGAGAATTAGATTTGGGTGAGTTATTTTGTTTCTGTGCACGGTAAATACTGGCTGCTTTATTTTTACACTGCAATATAGATCTCACTTTGAAGTAAAACCCCACCCAAATCTAATTCTCTCTACACACGTTACATCTGCCCCACCTGCAGTGCACAGGGTTTTGTCCATCTAAGAAGACATAGAATAAGGCCCTATGACTAGTTCAAATCGCACACTGTGTAGGGAATCGCATGTAAATACGTTACGTATTTAATTACATATTGTATTCTTGTCCAAATCGTATGTCATTCAAATCATCTATAGTTAGAATAGCACCATGTATAAAGTCCAAATCACATATCAGTGAAGTCCAAATTGCATAGCACACAATGGCCCTTATTCAGATCTGATCGCAGTACAAATATGTTCTCAAAATGGGCAAAACCATGTGCACTGCAGGTGGGGCAGATGTAACATGTGCAGAGAGAGTTACATTTGGGTGAGTTATTTTGTTCCTTTGCAGGGTAAATAATGGCTAATACCAGGTTTAATGGATGACCACCATAGACTACTCTTTTCATAGATATTTAATAGGATTCAGATTACGGCTCATAAAAGGCCACTTTAAAAGTCCAATGTTCTGGTTTTATGCAATCTTGGATGGTTTAAGCTGAAAACTCCTTACCTGCAACTGAGAGAGAGCTTTCTGATACTGGGCAGTATGTTTCACTCCAAAATACCTTTAAAGTCTTGATATTTCATTGTGCCCTACACAGACTCAAGGTACCCAGAGCTAATGTGACTTGACAAAAAGCTTCACTTTTCATTCATCGGTCCCTATGACATTCTCCCAAAAGCATTGTGTCAATGTGCATTTTCGAAAATTCCAGTTTGGTTTTTCTATGTTTTTTTTTTCAAAAGTGGAATTCTCTTGTGTCCCCATGGAAACCACTGTCACACAAAAGGTGTTGGATAGTGTGACATTCTGTTTCAGTTCAGCTTAAACCTCTATGGAAGTTTCCTTAGATCTTATTTTTACCATCCTCACCATGCTTCTCTTTAATCTGTGGCCTATTTCCCTGATGAAGCCATGTCTAGAAAGGTTAGTTACAGTCCCATAGACTTTACTATCTTAATATTATTTGTGCATGTAGCCACAGGAGCATCAAGCTGCAAGGACATGGCCAGCTAGGCATTACTTCTAACGTTTGTGTATAATATTTCTTTCTGATCTCTTCCTACCGCTCTCTCCTCCGCTTTCTCTGGTCCATGTACAGTGTGGTGCACATGGTGATACCAAACAACTACTTTTTGCTCATATAAATAGACTGAATGATTCAGTACATGTTTGATGCATATTAAACAAAGCAATTAGTGTAAAATATTTTTGCAATCCAATTATTTATAATCTTTTCTAAGGCTACCAACCAATCTGTCTCGGTCATTTTAGAATATCTTTAGAGAACAATCAATAATTAATGTATAGTCCACATGCAAGTGGACTATACACGAGACAATAATTTTAAATGTAATCAATAAGTTTGTCCATATTGGTATGCAGTAAATACAGTATAGAGAGCAAGCATTGCTTATTAGACTAATTATAGAAGCAATAGGAGACTTGTACAACTTTTAGCCTTAGCCAGTTCCCTCGTACTATCTTTTAATGCATTTACAATTGTACAGCGATTGTTCATCTTCCTTTTGTTGGGTAAAATTCAATAAATACAATAAAACTTTTGTGATTTCTTGTTTTTCTCCATTACCAACATGGTTCCTTTCTCCGTGTTTAACTATCACAAACCATCGGCCAATTGTTTTGTGATCTCCTTTATTTTTTTATTTTTTACATTTTTACTGTTTCCTGCATGGTGGTAATCATTCTCTAGCTTTCATTATTATTTGGACGTATTCCCTCCAACCTCGCCATTTATTTCATGCACATTCATTATTTATACATAGTAAACCTTTCTATCAGAAAAAATATCATTCCTGCTCTACATGTTGCATGTCACATTGCATTTAAGCCCAATGTTAAAAATGGTACTGTACTCAACAGGACTCTGTATTGTTTAAATAACACAACACCTCCTATTATTTATTTATTTATTTATTAACAGGTTTTTATATAGCGCACACAAATTCCGCAGAGCTTTACAGAGCATAGATATGAGCAAAAACACATACCGAATTACAGCACAAGACAGTTTAGGACAAGAACATGGTTAATACGGATAGTTGCAACAGGGGACAGGACACTGAAGCAATCATCAGGGTGGCAGAGGTTTATATATTCTAAGAAAGGCACATGAGGAGAGAGGGCCCTGCTCGTGAGAGCTTACATTCTAAAGGGGAGGGTTAGACAGACTGGTGTGACACAGAAGGGGAAGTAGTGAGCATAAACAGGTTAGGATGAGAGATGGTCAGGTTTTACACAGGAGGGTGGGAAGAGGTCAGCTTAGTCTTTGATATTTTAAGTCTAAAAAAGCACTGGGTCATCCAAGAGTAGACAGCACAGAGATAGTTAGAGATATGAGTGAAGATATAGGGAGAGAGATCAGGAAAGGAGCGGTAGATTTCAGTATTATCATCATAGAGGTGAGAGTGGAAGCTCACCCAGAGTGGACGTGTAGAGATAGAGAAGAAGAGGGCCAAGAATAAAATGTTGGGGGACACCTACTATAAATGGAAGAGCAGGTGAGGTGAAGTCATTAGAGTTACAGCTGTGCATTTTCAAAAAAATACAGTGCAAATACAATCATAAAGGGTGATATTCAAAGTTTTAGCAGTTGTAGAGATGGTGATATCACGGATGAATAGCCAGATAAAGCAGCCAGGAGTAGTATGTTGTGAGTATGAAGTGAGCTCACCCAAAGCAGTCCCTTGGTTTTCTGAGTTGCTGTTGTGATCTTTCTGTGTCGCTTTGATACCAAGATTCCAAGTTGGTTGTCAGTTTCTGTCCAGTTTAAGTCCAGGCTAAGTCCAGGCTTGAGCTATGTAACTGTTTTCTCCCTACTTAAAATCTTCCTACTTAAAAATCTGACAAATAACAATAGTCAGCGTTCAATGGTCAGCCAGGCTTTGGTCAGCCTGGTATCCTCCACAAATACTAAAAGCTGTTTCTAAGTTAATTAATTGAGACCCCACCCAGCCCGTGCCCCTCTCCCACTAGCAATAAAACTAAGATAAACAAATGGTAGGAGGTTACATACCATCCCAGCCACTAATACATTCTAACTCACTTTGATTCTTAATACAATTGCACAATTACATATGATAATGGATTATGCAAGGCAGAATGATGCAGATTCAATACTGGCAATGGCATGTAAAGTTTCAATACCTATGATAATGCAGTATGCAAGCCAGACTCAATGACATGTAAACCGATACTGGCATTGGCATGTAAAACGCTTTGTATAACTGTTATACACCTTTCCTTAACACATTACTTCCATATATACACTATGGCAAAACCTATATATCTATTATTGTTTTATTTTAGTTATATTACCACATACCTCCCAACGTGACCCTCTCCAGGAAGAACAGAATGCTCTGTTTCTGGACTTCCCTGGTAATGTATGATTGCCATCACCACCTTTCTTATCAATTACCTAGCTCCTCACAGGTGATGGCAATCATACATTATCAGGGATGTCCAGAAACAGAGCATTCTGTCCCTCCTGGAGAGGGTCATGTTGGGAGGTATGAAGATTTATGAGGACACATCTGTACAAGACATGAAAAATACAAAATGCATATCGGGCATTTCGGTATAAAGCATATTGTCTTTGGACGGCCAGGATTGTGAAACACTTTGCTAGCATTTTTTTTAAATCTAATTTGAAGCTAAGTGTATTGCCAAAGTGTAATGCTAAATCTTCTTAGATGAAACATTTAGGAGAACAGAACCAGTATCATTTGTAATATATCACTGTCAACTGCAAAGTTTTCACGTTCCTCCTTATTTATCTCTACATTGGAAACCATGCAAAGAGTTATAGGGCCTGATTGTAAGTTGGCCACCGTGAAGATGGTGATGATGATGATGGAGTGAAGCAATGTTTTCTGTCTGAAAAAGCATCTGAGTCACACCATGCACATCCCTCCCAACATGACCCTCTCCAGGAGGGACACAATGCTCTATTCTTGGAATTCCCTCTTAATTCATGATTGCCATCACCTGTTTTAAACAGTTTCATTTATAGGAAAGGTGTTTCAACACAGGTGATGGTAATCATACATGAGAGGGAAGTCCAGGAGCAGAGCATTGTGTCCCTCCGGGAGAGGGTCCTGTTAGGAGGTATGTTACAGAAAATGGATGTTGC
Source organism: Crinia signifera (assembly GCF_055691185.1). Taxonomy (NCBI): domain Eukaryota; kingdom Metazoa; phylum Chordata; class Amphibia; order Anura; family Myobatrachidae; genus Crinia; species Crinia signifera. Next base: position 112,017,040 of record NC_139226.1, on the reverse strand, counting down.
TTCTTTTGCTCCCTTCTACTACCAGGCTGCTTTCCTTCCCTGCCCCAAAACTCCTTCACCTTCAATGTCCAGCTCTTCCATTGTCTTCTCATGAACATTGGCCTTGTGGGAGGAGGACATGGCTGTTGGAGCACATTTCAACAAACTGTGGTTTCTTTGGACTCTTACTTACAAATATTCCCTATTCAGCACTAGATTTATACTGCCACCTACAGCCTATTCCTATATGCTGCTTTAAGGACCCCATCATGTGCCATGTACTGTTGACCCACTGTATACTATGACTGTTCGCTATGGGGGAAATTTAGTAAAATATGAATGGCTACGAATGAATGGCTGTAGCCGTAGCCATTCGTAAACGTATATGGCCGTAAATGCGTATTTCCAAATTTACAAAGGCCAGTATATGGACATTCGTATTCATTTCCCAGGCGTATTCGTATTCATGACTATGAATGCATACGCCATCGAAAGAACGCAAATCTTAAAATTCCAAACATACTTATAGTATTTGATCTGAAAATATGCCTGGAAAATACTCCTCATTTTTCAGGTGTACTTGGCTGAAGCTTGCACAGATCAGTCAGATACAAATAAATTAATAATAATAATAAAAATAAAAAAATGTGGGGGATGTCCCCCCCCCCCCTCTACTTCTATAACCAACCAAAGGCTCAAAGAGATGATCCTGGGTTTAGTAATTCTGGGGGTAAACAGGTTGGCCTGCTCGCTAGGCAGTGAATATATGCTGCCTAGCGAGCAGGTCTGAACCTAGTGGCAGAAGCACTAAGATTAAAAAGTGATAAAATGGAGAAAGATAAACAATCAGCCAATCAGCTCCTGCCTGACATTTTTCAAACCCAGCTTGTGACATGGCAGGTAGGAGCTGATTGGCTGGCTGTTTATCACTTTCCATTTCATCCCTTTTGAAGCTTAGTGCATCTGGACCATAGTTTGTAGATAGGCTTGTTCATACCCAGAGAAGTGCCCACTTTGTTTTTTACCTACTCTAGTCCTAAATCCACAGTATGTTTGCACCTGGCCCCTTATAGGTTATACAAGTTGAGTATCCCTTTTCCAAAATGCTCAGGACCAGAAGAATTTTAGATAACGGATTATTGCGTATTTTGGAATATTTTTATATTTGAATGAGGTATCTTGCATTTATGTTGTATAAGCACATCAAACACATGAAATGCACACATATATATTTTATTTGTGTATATATCTCTGACACTGATTTTGAATGCCAAGCAATCATGTCCTTGTACATATTTAGTGGCAGTTACATGTTTTTTCCCCCAGTAGTGCCAGTTACAGATGTCCCCAGTAGGTTTTTAGCAAAAAAATTAAAAATAAAAGTACATTTGGATAACGGGTGTTTGTATAAGGGATACTCAACCTGTACCAGTATGGAGGTTCTTATTGTTTAACTAGTAATCCCACTCAAAGCAAATGCTTTGATAGCTAGTGGATGTAGTTTCACTTGCTGCCAACAGATGGCAGTGTAAGCCCACTCAAAGCAAATGCTTCGAAAGCTAGTAGATGTAGTTTCACTTGCTGCCAACAGATGGCAGTGTTTCGTAGTCACGGACACTATACACATATATAGATGATATTGCAGTGTATTAGTACTGACACTGGAAAGGCTAGGTCCCATTCTATGGAACACTTTTTCAGAAACAGCAGTCAACTAAGCTTATCGCTGTTTGCTAAATTTAGGGTTGCGGCTATAACCCTTTTTTAGCGTCAGAAACGAGTGCTATCGGAACTCGCTCATAAATGAAGCCCTTTATAACCTGCAGTGAAAATTTATTCACAGGAGAAAAGAAATCACGTTTTTATGTTAAGGATTGTGCATAGCGGCAACTTCATAGCAGCCTCGTCTTTCCCAGATGGTATATCAAAGGTAGACGACAAAAATGTTTGCGGTTGAGTTTGGAGCTGTATTCCCCAGCGCGTAAGATTGCATTTGCTATGAAGCCCAGAGCACTAATTATCACAGCCGGAGAGTGGGGAGAGATGATACTTTCTAAATGCTTCACAGCTAAACAACATAATGGGACTGTGCCTTACTTATTCTTACGAATATATTCATTCTCTGCCACTTTATCATAAAAAACAATTGGGAATTAATTGTATTTCGCATTTATCCACCTTAACTTTGAATTATTTTCTGCAACGTTTTTATCTGTCATCATTTAATAGGATGGCACATCTTTGTGTTTACACTGCTATTATGCTACTGATTGGTTGGAGAAATGCACATCTATTGTATTTTTAATTTATGGTTGTGCACACATTTTGAAAAAGCTTTATTTAAATATATTAACTTTTTATTTATACCAGCAACAATATGCCAAAATAGGTACAATAGAAAAAAGGTAAATCTCAGTGTCACTGACAATAGGCGCTTTGGAAATAAAAGGAAGAATTTCTTACTCCCCTGTAAATGTCTTTTACGGTCCCCTCTTCTCTCCTGTGTTTTTCTCCTCTCGGGATATATGAAAGATATAAGGGAACACAATGCACGTATCCTCGTGCAATACTGAATGGGGTATTCAAGGGTTGTATACTATAATTTTTATGGAATAATGCAAGTATATGGACCACCGATATGTGGATTTGGAGTGCGGAGGTAACCCTCCTACACAATCTACTCACAGTGAATCTCTGGGAAAACAGCATGTCATGGGGGTCTTTTTCTCTCTCCACCCCACTCTTTTGCTCCCAATGAATTTTCTTGAGCAAAAAGTAGGTGCTGAAGTAGATCTTTTAAAATGATTTTTATTCATAAAATATACAAATGAACATCGATAAAAATATGATGGGGGTACTTAGCTCTAATGGTTTGGTCAGGTATTTTCCAAGATGTAAAGTTCAGGAAAAAATCGGGGCCCCGATGTCCTTCCCGCTTCCAATAAGAGCCAGTCCCCAACACTGCAATGGCAACAGAAGAGTCCCCACCAACGCGTTTCGATCTGTTATAGATCTTTGTCAAGGTGTGCAGGTACTCTTCTGTCAGTTGTTTATATAGCACACTGATCATCTAATGTGTGGCAGCTGTAATGTTATAATGTATACATAATAAGTTCCTCATACAGACAAAACGTCCTGATTTTACTAAAACATGCTCCGGGGTTCCGGCAGCATACTTCCTGGACAGTCCTCATTAGTACAATGTATATGTAATAAGTCTCTCATAGAGAAAAACGTCCTGGTTTATCTGAAACAGATTCCGGGGTTCTGGCAATGTATTTCCGGGTATTTGCGATACGTCACTTCCGGTGACGTCATATCCGCCGCGGCTTTCATATCTAAGTATATGCGGCTCATCGCTTCCTGGGTATTGCGTTCCATTCTCCAGTCACATGACTTGTTAAGGTCATGTGCTTCTAATTCTCTGTTCTAGCAGCCATCTTCTTTTCCTTTTTATGCCGTGTAGTTGCGATACGTCACTTCCGGTGACGTCATATCCGCCACGGCTTTCATTTACTGGTGTATGAGGCTCATTACTTCCTCAATATTGCGTTCCATTGCCCGATCACATGGTTTTATCTGGTCATGTGCTTGTGATACTCTATTCTGGCAGCCATCTTTTGTTTGTCTGCGATCCACTGTTCTGGCGGCCATCTTATGTTTGTCAAATATCGATTTTGTTTGAAAATGGATCAAAGTTATTTCTAAAATAAAAGAATAGCAGCATTGGTTCATAGCAATAAGTAAACTTTTTATAAGCTTGTAAACATTTTCCTGAACTTTACATCTTGGAAAATACCTGACCAAACCATTAGAGCTAAGTACCCCCATTATATTTTTATCGATGTTCATTATGAATAAAAATCATTTTAAAAGATCTACTTCAGCACCTACTTTTTGCTCTAGAAAATTCATTGGGAGCAAAAGAGTGGAGTGGAGAGAGAAAAAGACCCCCATGACATGCTGTTTTCCCAGTGATTCACTGTGAGTAGATTGTGTAGGAGGGTTACCTCCGCACTCCAAAACCACATATCGGTGGTCCATATACAGTACTTGCATTATTCCATAAAAATTATAGTATACAACCCTTGAATACACCATTCAGTATTGCACGAGGATACGTGCGTTGTGTTCCTTTATATCTTTCATATATCCCGAGAGGAGAAAAACACAGGAGAGAAGAGGGGACCGTATTTACAGGGGAGTAAGAAATTCTTCCTTTTATTTCCAAAGCGCCTATTGTCAGTGAAACTGAGATTTACCTTTTTTCCATTTTATCTATCTAGGGGTGTGGTGACACCCCTTTAATCTCTTTTTGACACCAGGCTGCAATCTCTTAGCGCAGACAAATATATATCCTAGTCTTTCCAATATTGCCATTTTTTTCACCTTAAGGATTTATTGCCTGCTGCTTACATATAATAAAATATGTTTTCATTCAGAGAAAGTAGAAAATCAAAATTAGACTCACTCTTCTCTATTATTGAAGATAACTATGATCATCTAGATGATGACTTAGAACATATTATGAAAGAACTGGAAAAGGACTTGGTCAAGGAGAGCCGCCTGTGGTGGGAAATAGCCACACTGGAAAAATATATAGCGAGTAACATCATCCCAAAGGGATTAGTAATAGATAAAAAGGCCTCTTTCACACACTCCTCTGAAGAATTCCGCAGAGAATGTGATAAAGTTACGAGGCACTGCTCCTTCACCCTAATGAACTTAATCATTACAGAAAGAAAAAAGGAGTTAAAAACAATTGAGAAGAAAATAGAACTAACAAAGAAAAGTGTAGGACCCTTTAGTCATCTTCCAGACTATAAGGAACTCGAAGAAGAAGTGGAGAATAATGTGATGAAAATGGAGAAAACCTTGAAAGAAAGAAAAATAGGGAAATTCATAAGAGATAAGAAACAATTGGAAGAAGGTACCCAAGAAGAAGAAAGACCTATTAACACACCCAAAGTCATAAAAAGAAGATTTAGAAACAATAGGAACACATCGTATCATCAAAGAGAGAAATATCAGGAACGCGAGAGGACACCAAAGGAAAGAAATGATTTTTATCAACCCAAATATACCACTCATGAGGAAACCTGGAGAAATAGAAATCACTATGAAACACCCTTAACCTGGAGAAATAAAAGGGAAACAAGAAAAGATTCATGGCAGGAAAGAAATAGATGGAGAAGAGATGAAATTGATCCAATTAGAACCTCTAATCGATTCGAACCTCTGAGAAATCACCGATACAGGAACACTAGGGCAGAATTTTTTAGAGAGAGGACGGAATACTCATCGACCGAGATAAATCATCGACGGAGAAGAGGAACTCGAGGGGGAAATAAGAAGAAAAAACGATCTCTGGTTCAAAAAAAGAAAAATAGAAAGAAGAAAAAACTGACAAAAATTAATGAAGAGGAAACTGCAAAGATGGACATACAAAAAGGAAAAGTAAATTTTTTTAACATAAGCTCTCACACCCTCACTATACATGAGACGACAGTCTTAGAAAAGGGTTTAAAGTACGCACCAGCGAGTAAAATAAATGAGTTTGAGCTATATGTTGATATACAAAAGTATATCAGAAAGTTAACCATCTAAAAGTTCTTCATTCTGAAAGATGACGAAAAAACAAGTATAGAAGGAGAAGAAGAGATAAGCAGATTTAGACCAAAATCGACCTTCTTCCCTGCTCATCTAAAAGGAAGTTTTATAGATGTGTTTGCCTCCCAGATACTAGAAGTTCTAAAGGATGTTAGGAAAAAGAAAATCAACTTTAACCTTAATTATAAGGAAACACTAGCATTAGAAGCGCTGAAGAAAAATGATACTGTCACCATTAAACCGGCGGACAAGGGGGGGAGTGGTTGTCATGGATACCTGCAAATATATCAGCAAGGTAAAGAGGCAACTTGATGACACCACCACCTACAAGAAATTAAAAAAGGACCCCACAACAGAATTTCTACAGGCCTTAACCGTTCTAGTGAAAAAATATGAATCGGATAATACTCTCAACTCCAATGAATCTAAATTTTTGTTGATGGAGAATCCACAGATTCCGGCAATATATATTTTGCCAAAAGTACACAAGGACCCAGTCAATCCCCCGGGACGACCTATTGTCTCGGGGGTCGACTCATTAACGGCAAACCTATCAGAACTGATTGACCACCATCTGCAGCCATTAGTTTTAACCAACAGATCGCACCTTAAAGATACAGGTGATGTCATCAACAAACTAAAAGACATCACTTGGGAGGAAGGAAACTTTCTAGTGAGTGCAGATGTGAGTAGTTTATACACTATAATTGAACACACTCAAGGATCTGTGGCGTCTAAGGAATATCTGAAAAGAACTAACATGAATCCATCTTTGCAAAATTTTATCTTGGAAGGCATTTTATTCATTTTAGAACATAACTATTTTCCTTTTAAAGGAGATTTTTACCTTCAACAGAGGGGTACAGCTATGGGCACCAGGTTTGCCCCTGATTATGCAAATATTTTTATGGGTTATTGGGAAAAGACTATGGTGTGGAACAATAACCCATATGGGGCAAACCTGGTGTCGAGGCTTAGATATATCGATTATATTCTTTTTATCTGGAAGGGGAGTGAGGAAGAATTAAAATCCTTCTGTGACTTTTTAAATGAAAACCTTTTTAATATCCATTTGACTTTCAATATTGATCAGAGCACTTTAAATTTTCTGGACCTAAATATTTATATCAATAATGGCAAAATATGCACTAAGACATATCAAAAACCCACAGACTCTGCAGCCTACATTGGTGCAGACAGTTGCCATCACAAGAATTGGCTGAACGAGATACCGGGAGGCAAATTTAAAAGAATAAGGAGAAACTGTACGGAGAAAAGCACTTTCGATGACCAATCTATCAAAATGAAAGAAGCATTCGAAATGTGCGGTTATAAAACGGATATTGTTAACCAGGGTCTTGAAACAGCTCGAAATATTGAAAGAGAAGAACTCCTCAAACCCAAAGAAAGGAATAAACAGGACACAGAGAAAATTAAATGGGCGTTTATCACAAAACATAATTCCCAGCATAAGGAGATTGAAAAAGCCTTTAAGAAACATTGGACGGTCCTGAATCAGGATCCTGTTTTAGGGAAACTCTTACCAGATAGACCAGTCCACATCTATAGACGCTCAAAGAACTTGAGAAATAAATTAGTAAGGAGCTTATGTCCAAGCGACACTATAAGACAAAGCTATAACCGCTCTAAAGGCTTCTATAGATGTGGGACATGCCTAGGATGTCGTAACACACCGAACTGCCGAACATCGAAATACGAATCAATTTGCATAAATAAACAACAAGTGAAAATCGAGGAATTTATCACTTGTAACACCTCGAATATAGTGTATGCAATTGAATGTACCTGTAACAAATTTTATATTGGACGGAATTCACGACCATTAAAAACTCGGATGGGAGAACACCTGCATAACATAAAGAAAGGACTTGAGACCCACTCCTTTTCCACACATTTTAAAAAAGTCCACAAGAGCTCAATAAAAGAAATAAAAGGTTTTTGGGGCATCAAATTAGCTAAAGCAACGGAGAGAGATAAAAATGTTGCCATCATCCTTGCACAAACAGAGATGAAATACATGTTTAATCTCAAAACCCTCATCTCAGGAGGACTCAATCAAGATTTTGAGATAAAGTGGTTTTTATAATGAATTTTTATGAAATTTTTGAAATTCATTTTACTCTGTATAATGCCCTTTTAATAACCCCTTTTTAGTCCCTCCTTTAGTCTTTTTATATATACTCCTTTCAAATATACCTTATCACTATTTTTAAACTATTTTTACATACTATTCTCTCCTTTTTCAAAACATGTGAAAAATATATCGTTTTTTCTATGCACTTGCCACTTTAAAAGAAAATGTTTACAAGCTTATAAAAAGTTTACTTATTGCTATGAACCAATGCTGCTATTCTTTTATTTTAGAAATAACTTTGATCCATTTTCAAACAAAATCGATATTTGACAAACATAAGATGGCCGCCAGAACAGTGGATCGCAGACAAACAAAAGATGGCTGCCAGAATAGAGTATCACAAGCACATGACCAGATAAAACCATGTGATCGGGCAATGGAACGCAATATTGAGGAAGTAATGAGCCTCATACACCAGTAAATGAAAGCCACGGCGGATATGACGTCACCGGAAGTGACGTATCGCAACTACACGGCAAAAAAACGAAAAGAAGATGGCTGCTAGAACAGAGAATTAGAAGCACATGACCTTAACAAGTCATGTGACCGGAGAATGGAACGCAATACCCAGGAAGCGATGAGCCGCATATACTTAGATATGAAAGCCGCGGAGGATATGACGTCACCGGAAGTGATGTATCGCAAATACCCGGAAATACGTTGCCAGAACCCCGGAATCGGTTTCAGATAAACCAGGACGTTTTTCTCTATGAGAGACTTATTACATATACATTGTATTAATGAGGACTGTCCAGGAAGTATGCTGCCGGAACCCCGGAGCATGTTTTAGTAAAATCAGGACGTTTTGTCTGTATGAGGAACTTATTATGTATACATTATACATTACAGCTGCCACACATTAGATGATCAGTGTGCTATATAAACAACTGACAGAAGAGTACCTGCACACCTTGACAAAGATCTATAACAGATCGAAACGCGTTGGTGGGGACTCTTCTGTTGCCATTGCAGTGTTGGGGACTGGCTGTTATTGGAAGCAGGAAGGACATCGGGGCCCCGATTTTTTCCTGAACTTTACATCTTGGAAAATACCTGACCAAACCATTAGAGCTAAGTACCCCCATCATATTTTTATCGATGTTCATTTGTATATTTTATGAATAAAAATCATTTTAAAAGATCTACTTCAGCACCTACTTTTTGCTCTAGAAAATTCATTGGGAGCAAAAGAGTGAAGTGGAGAGAGAAAAAGACCCCCATGACATGCTGTTTTCCCAGAGATTCACTGTGAGTAGATTGTGTAGGAGGGTTACCTCCGCACTCCAAATCCACATATCGGTGGTCCATATACTTGCATTATTCCATAAAAATTATAGTATACAACCCTTGAATACCCCATTCAGTATTGCACGAGGATACGTGCATTGTGTTCCCTTATATCTTTCATATATCCCAAGAGGAGAAAAACACAGGAGAGAAGAGGGGACCGTAAAAGACATTTACAGGGGAGTAAGAAATTCTTCCTTTTATTTCCAAAGCGCCTATTGTCAGTGACCACGGTGGCGTGTGAGTAGGCTCAGGAGAGCGGGAGCCTCCGGCATGTGAATGTTCTCCACGCCATAATTTTCTGCAGATGGATACCCACTCACCAGTCAAGTGAACCCTGTCTACAAGCTCCAGAGGCCGTTACATCCTCCCGGCCGTCGATCCCCGTTCCAGCTTCTGGCCAGACCGCGGGCGCATCCCCCCCACGACGTGAGCCCTTGAGGTGGACGTAAGTCGGCAGACGATCCCCCGCCGCTCCCTCGACGCGAGCGGAGGCTGTCCGGTGTGGCTGCCGCTAAACTCCGGAGGCTGCTGTATCCTTTCGCCGTCCTAGCCTCTGACCGAACAGCGGGCGCATCCTCCCGTGCCGGGGGCCAGAAGAGGCGGACGTACGTCAGCAGACGATCCCCCCGGCTACTTCGTCGATATAAAGAGGCGGCTGTACTGTGGGGTGCCCTGCCGCTCAGCGCCTGAAACTGTCTTGCACCCGCAGCACTAACGAGAACTCAGATACCTCTGTAGCAATTGCTATCGATATTGCCATCAAACACAGGCTACCCGGTCACGGCTCCTGGACCCTCCGGTGCACCAGCTGAGCAGAGGAGTCTCTCAGTAACTGGAATTTTTTTTTTTTTCTTTCCTCCCAGTTGTTTATTTGCACTGAACTGTAACATCGAGCTGGGATCATACAGCCCTGAAGAATCGTGGTCTGGGGGTCATATCTGTCCCAAAAGGGAAGTGTTAAATACACAAGCATACACATCGCACCCCTCCTGAGAAAGGAGAAGGTCAGGAAATTGGCCCAGAAATAGGACTGCAGTATAGGGCAATTACTGAGTCGTGAAACTCCCAGTAACAGAGGAAGAGGTCCAGGTGACCGTTTGGAGATATTGAGTGGCCCAACAGGGCTCCAGCGGAAATAATTCTCTCCTGGACCAACTATAAAGAGACTCTAAGGAATCAGCGGGAACCCTGAACAGCTGCCACTATTCTCTAACCTGTCTGGTCCGAGACAGTGAGGTACTGTTTAAAAAAAATTTATTTTTTATTTTTTATTTTTTTGGCTGGCGTGACTAAGCTTGCTATTCCAGAGGTGGAACTTGGCCCGATCAGGACATTACATTATTTTTTTGGCTGGCGTGACTAAGCTTGCTATTCCAGAGGTGGAACTTGGCCCGATCAGGACATTAAGGTGCTGTCTGTATAGTGGTGTAATACAGGTCTGCCGTTTGTATTTCGGTTTGCAGCAACAGTATTACTGACTGAGATAATAGTGCACGGTAAAAGGTTACTACAGTAGCTTTGTAAACTCGAACTCCTCTATACTAAAGTTGACTTCTGGAGTGCTGCTCAGGAGCTATTAGCCCAAGAACTATATAATACGAAGGCACACCGCTAGAATAAAAATGGTGAAAGGCAACCAAAATACGGCGGCGGCCCGTTTGGAAAAATTCGCCCGCACTCAAACACAAGCGGCAAACAACTCCCAGTCTGCTACACCGCAAACAACACCTTCTAAAACACCCTCTAAACAAACCAGCCAAACCCTTGTCCCAGAAGTTACACTGCAGCAGGTACTGGATGCAGTAAACAACTCCGAAGTACGATTGTCAGAACAGATCAATAAACTGCAGTCAGATATCATGCTGATCAGGGATGACGCCCAGAAAACCAGGGACAGGGTTTTGGAGCTGGAGAAGAGGGTCTCAACCACGGAGGATATAATGGGCCCCCTACAGGCCCAAGTTAACACAATATCCAGTCAATTATCGGATCTCCGCGTAAAAGTTACAGATATGGAAGGACGGTTGCGGCGGAACAACGTCAGGTTCGTGGGCATAGAGGAAAGAGCAGAGGGAAAAGAGCCCGAAAAATTCTTGGAAGAGCTGCTTAAAAAAGAGTTGGGGCAGGAGAATTTCTCTGCACAATTCTCAATTGAGCGGGCGCATCGAGTTCCAGCACGTCCACCCATACCTGGAGCATTCCCTCGTACCCTCATAGCCAAGTTTCTCCACTTTAGGGACCGTGACAGAGTTTTGAAACTAACCCGGGACAAACCAGACTTTGGGCTTAACGGCTCTAAGATAGCGGCCTTCCCGGACCTCCCGCAAGAGGTTCAGAGGGATAGGGCCAAGTTTCGTAATATTAAAATTAGGCTGAGAGAGCTGGACCTCAAATATGCTATGCTGTACCCCACAAGACTTAAAGTGATGGTTAACGGAGAATCAAGATTCTTCACTGAAGTATCTGAAGCAGCTACATGGTTGGATACTACATACCCTGCCAAAAAAGCAATTAGTAATTGAGTTGATGGGAATTTGGGGTAAAATGGCTGTATAGACACGGTAATATCAGCTAAAAGGCAGCTGGAGTAGGGAGATGGGGTAAAAAAAGGGAAAAAAAAAAAAAAAAAAAAAAAAACAGATCCATAAATATTAGGGTGGGCCATCTTGGGAAAGGATTTATATAAAAAAGAAAAAAAAAAAGGGTGGAGTTAAAATATTGTACATTCAACGACTTAGGCTAACGCCGGGGGTTCCCACCACGTCAGAAGTGGTTAATAAGTAAAGAGCCCCAAGAGGAGGAAGAAAAGATTGGGGGGAAGGTCAAAGGTATGCCTCAATGGGTAGGTTATACAGGGAGGAGGGAGGAGGGCGGGTATGTGTTATATGTTGTATGTCATTATTTTTTGTTTGTCTGCATTAGTGAGATCCTGTCCTGCGACCCCCACAAGTTGATAAGGAGGACCGAGGCCAAATACAACCAAAATATAAAGCATAGAAATGTTTATATGTTTGGTAATATGAAGTTTAAAAGATGGGAAAGCCTGCAAACTCTTAAAAAAAAAAAAAAAAAAAAAAAAAACAGTAAATGGTTAAAATAATGACCTGGAACGTCCGTGGTTTAAATAATAAGATCTAGAGATCTTTAGTTCTTGGGCAATGCAAGGCTTTAGCGGCCGATATTATCTGTCTACAAGAGACACATTTGTGGGGAGACAAATTAACGTCCCTAAAACGACCCTGGATTGCGCAAGCTTTTCATGCCCCATATACCTCATCCTCTCGTGGGGTCTCGATTTTAATTAAAAAGACGGTGGTATATGAGCATATCTCTGCACAGATCGATCCTAATGGTCGATATGTGTTTATAGAGGGCTTGATAAATACAACTAGGTTTAACCTTCTATCAGTTTATGTACCACCGCCCTTTCGCTTTGATGTACTCAGAAATGCACTTGAATTTATCGCTGCTAGGCCAGATAACTCTTGTATTTGCTTGGGGGACTTCAATAATGTGATAGATTATGGGTTGGACATATGGAGCCCCAGAAGGGGAAATCAGAAGGGGAGAAGTAATTTTGCTAAATTCATTGAAGAAATGGGTCTGTATGATGTCTGGAGAGAAAGGTTTCCGGAGAAGCGTCAGTTTTCCTGTTACTCACCCACGTTTAACAACTTCTCGCGGATCGATATGATTTTTTCCTCCAGGAATGTACTCAATAGTATCATCCATATAGAGTATAGACCTCGAGGAATATCGGACCATTCTCCTGTGATGGTACAATTGGACCCTGAGCCAGTAAGAGGACATCAGTACTGGAGGTTTCAGCCAGCTTGGCTGCCCCAGATAGGAGACTTGGGTGAAGTAAAAGTGGAAATTGACGGCTTCTTCGGAATAAATATCGACTCCACTAAACCCGCGATTGTGTGGGAGTCCTTTAAGGCCTTCCTGAGGGGAATAATGATTAAAAAAATTGCACAAATCAGGGGTACACTCCAAAAAATCGAGTTGCAGTTGGAAGCAAAAATGATGAACCTTGAGCAAATTTATCTGCTAAATAAAAGTGAACCCATCAAACAAGAATGGCTGTTGGCACAGCGTACCTGGGTTACTCATCTCCAAGAAATGGCAAAGTGTAGGATGTTGAAAGACTCACATAAAATTTATCTGAATGCTGATAGAGCGGGGAAACTCATGGCACATATTGCCAGAGGGGATAAACCCCCAAACCTGATTCCAAAAATAGCCACAGGGACGGGAGAAGTAGTTACTGAAACGCCAAAAGTGGTGGATGTCTTTGTTAAATATTTGGTAGAGACATACAAATCAAAGCATATAAGTAGGAATGATGAGTGTAAGACATACTTAAATACAATTAAACTCCCCAAAATATCAATAGAGGCTAGGGAAATATTAGAAGAGCCCATTAGGCCGGAAGAGATCACTACCGCAATAAAGGGCCTCTCAACCGGGAAGGCCCCGGGGATAGATGGGCTCCCGGCAGAGTTATATAAGATAATGGAAGACACTCTGGCATCAAGGCTATTTTACTTCTACCAACAGATGGAAAAAGAAAACACATTATCCCAGTCCATGACAGAGGCCGTAATAACGGTCATTCTTAAAAAAGGGAAAGACCCACTAAAAGTGGAGTCGTATAGACCAATCTCGTTGTTGACAGTGGACGCAAAGATTTACGCAACAATTCTCTCAAATAGGTTAAATAGAGTTATTGATGAAATTATTCACCCCCATCAGACGGGATTTAGAAGAGGTATGTCCACGGCCATAAACTTGAGAAGATTATTTATGTATCTACAAACAGGGAAGGCGTCGAAAATTGAGATAGCAGTGGCCTCATTCGATACCAATAAGGCCTTTGATTCATTGGAGTGGCCATACCTGAGAAATACCTTGGAAACCTTTGGTATCGGTCCCCAGTTTATCAATAGGGTCTTCTCTATGTATCATAGCCCTACTGCCAGAGTGTCTATAAACGGGTTTGTCTCCGAGGCGTTCCCTCTGTTCCGGGGCACGAGACAGGGCTGCCCACTTTCCCCAACATTGTTTGCGCTGGCCATCGAGCCTTTGGCATGTAACCTTAGGCAAGATCTGTCGGGTGCGCGGATGGGGGAAGGGGTATCAGTGGGCAGTCTTGTCTCACTGTATGCCGACGATCTACTGGTGGGAATGTCTGACCATAGGGTAGATCTTCCTCGGGTTATGGCAATTCTGAATGAGTTTGGATCCCTTTCCGGTCTGATGATCAATAGTGATAAATCCCACCTAATGGTACTGGGAGGACGGGAGGTTATACCCAATGAGGAAGGGAGTATTCCCAGGGTGGATAAATTTAACTATCTGGGAGTAGTGATCTCCAAAAACCCGGATGACTATGTTGCCATGAACATCGCCCCACTGATAGATGAAATTAAGATAAAATGTAAAAATTGGGTCAAATTACCCTTGACCCTTATGGGGCGGGTTAATCTTATAAAAATGATAATATTACCGAAACTTCTCTATAAGTTACAGCACTCACCGGTATACATCAGTAATGCCGTATTTAGGAGAATGAATGGGGTGCTGACATCATTTATTTGGAGAAATAAGACCCCCAGGATTAAGCTTGCCACACTTATGCGGCCTAGAGAACAGGGGGGGGCTCGCCTTCCCAGACTTTAAATCCTACTATATAGCAGCCCAGCTGGCACATTTGCAGGAATGGCTCAAGGATTCGGGACAACTAAGAGAAACAATGAACATGGTAAAATTAAGCACTCCAGGTTACTCGCCACTACAAGCCATTCTTGCAAATAGATGCTCCAAAAAATATCCCCCGATCTTAAACCAGGCCATAAAAATATGGAGATGGGTCAATAAGGAACAAGGCTATAAAGGGTTGGATCCTGAAACAAATATTTTTTCTTTAGCTCCCTTTATTAAATTAAAGGAACAGCAGGGAAATAGAGTTTGGATAGAGGTGGGAATTGAAACTATTGGCCAAATTACAGATCAAAATATAATGAAAACATTCATGCAACTTCAGGAAGAATATGCTTTGTCAAAAAATATGTTTTTTCGATACCTCCAAATGAGGAGTGCATTTGAGGAACATATAAAAAATTCTCCCAGTGAGGTAAAGGACAATCAAACAAAAACCCTTGTCAGGAAATTGGGTACAAGTAAAACCACCTCGAAAATGTATAAATTTATAACATCCATTATACAGACAGATCAGTTGGACGGCCTCATGCGAAAATGGGTTGAAGATCTCCCAGATTTAACAAAAGGGGACTGGGATAAAGCACTTTTTAATATTAAATTATCAACTAATTCCCTTAAAATCCAACAGATTCAGTATAATATCATTCACCGAATCTATTTTACCCCAATGAAAATAAGTAGGTTTACCGATAAAGAGGCGGATGGATGCCCCAAATGTGGGGAAGGTGGATGTAATTTTTGGCACCTTATATGGCAGTGTAACTCAGTGCAAAAACTCTGGAAGGACATCAGAGGTATTCTGATTGGAATGGGTATTCCCCAACGGGCAATCAATCCGGCAGCCCTGATATTGGGAGCCTGGCCTGAACAGGGAATATCCAGTCAATCCAAACAGCTGGCTCTGAATCTAAGCTCAATAGCTAAGGTGTCCATTGCACGAGCATGGATGGCCAAAAACACTCCGGGGATAACAGAATGGGTTAATCTGGTTAATCACACATTTAAACACGAGAAAGAAGTTTATATCACAAGAAATAATATAAATAAATTTTTTAACATATGGGGTGAATGGTACCATTCACGGTATTATAGAGATGCATAAACTATGTAAGTGAAAATTTAAAAATGGGGATAGTTGCAATCTGGATAAATATGTCACGGTTATAAAATATATAGTTTGTAAAATCACAGAATAAAACGAGAACGGGAAACATATCACAAAAAATGATTGAGAAACTCACTAAAAATAATAATCTCTAGATAGAGCACTAAGCTAGTGTAAACGCACTCACAAAGGGTATAATATTGATAAAAATAACCATTTACCACGGAAGCACAGAATAGTAGATTAACTAGACAGGTAGTCCAAAAATAAAATTAAAACGTTCCCCTGGAATAACAACAGAATTTTGGTGCTTAGCCGGGAAAATATGTAGTAGCGAGTCTCCGTTGTGGGATAGAGGTGGGGGGGAGGGGGAATAGGGTTTTCTATAATGCAGGATGTTTTAAGATGTGTGTGTAGTAGTGTAATGTTTATGTACTGTGATGTTTTCTGTATGAATTGTTAAATGTCATTTGTTACTTGTCGTAAAAACCAAATAAAGACAATTATAAAAAAAAAAACTCGGATGGGAGAACACCTGCATAACATAAAGAAAGGACTTGAGACCCACTCCTTTTCCACACATTTTAAAAAAGTCCACAAGAGCTCAATAAAAGAAATAAAAGGTTTTTGGGGCATCAAATTAGCTAAAGCAACGGAGAGAGATAAAAATGTTGCCATCATCCTTGCACAAACAGAGATGAAATACATGTTTAATCTCAAAACCCTCATCTCAGGAGGACTCAATCAAGATTTTGAGATAAAGTGGTTTTTATAATGAATTTTTATGAAATTTTTGAAATTCATTTTACTCTGTATAATGCCCTTTTAATAACCCCTTTTTAGTCCCTCCTTTAGTCTTTTTATATATACTCCTTTCAAATATACCTTATCACTATTTTTAAACTATTTTTACATACTATTCTCTCCTTTTTCAAAACATGTGAAAAATATATCGTTTTTTCTATGCACTTGCCACTTTAAAAGAAAATGTTTACAAGCTTATAAAAAGTTTACTTATTGCTATGAACCAATGCTGCTATTCTTTTATTTTAGAAATAACTTTGATCCATTTTCAAACAAAATCGATATTTGACAAACATAAGATGGCCGCCAGAACAGTGGATCGCAGACAAACAAAAGATGGCTGCCAGAATAGAGTATCACAAGCACATGACCAGATAAAACCATGTGATCGGGCAATGGAACGCAATATTGAGGAAGTAATGAGCCTCATACACCAGTAAATGAAAGCCACGGCGGATATGACGTCACCGGAAGTGACGTATCGCAACTACACGGCAAAAAAACGAAAAGAAGATGGCTGCTAGAACAGAGAATTAGAAGCACATGACCTTAACAAGTCATGTGACCGGAGAATGGAACGCAATACCCAGGAAGCGATGAGCCGCATATACTTAGATATGAAAGCCGCGGAGGATATGACGTCACCGGAAGTGATGTATCGCAAATACCCGGAAATACGTTGCCAGAACCCCGGAATCGGTTTCAGATAAACCAGGACGTTTTTCTCTATGAGAGACTTATTACATATACATTGTACTAATGAGGACTGTCCAGGAAGTATGCTGCCGGAACCCCGGAGCATGTTTTAGTAAAATCAGGACGTTTTGTCTGTATGAGGAACTTATTATGTATACATTATACATTACAGCTGCCACACATTAGATGATCAGTGTGCTATATAAACAACTGACAGAAGAGTACCTGCACACCTTGACAAAGATCTATAACAGATCGAAACGCGTTGGTGGGGACTCTTCTGTTGCCATTGCAGTGTTGGGGACTGGCTGTTATTGGAAGCAGGAAGGACATCGGGGCCCCGATTTTTTCCTGAACTTTACATCTTGGAAAATACCTGACCAAACCATTAGAGCTAAGTACCCCCATCATATTTTTATCGATGTTCATTTGTATATTTTATGAATAAAAATCATTTTAAAAGATCTACTTCAGCACCTACTTTTTGCTCTAGAAAATTCATTGGGAGCAAAAGAGTGAAGTGGAGAGAGAAAAAGACCCCCATGACATGCTGTTTTCCCAGAGATTCACTGTGAGTAGATTGTGTAGGAGGGTTACCTCCGCACTCCAAATCCACATATCGGTGGTCCATATACTTGCATTATTCCATAAAAATTATAGTATACAACCCTTGAATACCCCATTCAGTATTGCACGAGGATACGTGCATTGTGTTCCCTTATATCTTTCATATATCCCAAGAGGAGAAAAACACAGGAGAGAAGAGGGGACCGTAAAAGACATTTACAGGGGAGTAAGAAATTCTTCCTTTTATTTCCAAAGCGCCTATTGTCAGTGACACTGAGATTTACCTTTTTTCCATTGTATCTATCTAGGGGTGTGGTGACACCCCTTTAATCTCTTTTTGACACCAGGCTGCAATCTCTTAGCGCAGACAAATATATATCCTAGTCTTTCCAATATGCCAAAATAGATAGCATAATGAATATAAAATACAACTTGTAAACAACAGATAGAGTTTAGTAGACAGAAATATGGAACACGTTGAATCCCAGTATTATTTTATTTAAGGTGTGAGAGTCAAAACTTACATGTATTATTGAATTGAAACTGGGAGAAGTCCGGCGATAAGATTGAGGTGGGTTTTGATGGGGTGAAGTATAAATGCTTGGTCTGAGATTTAAAGCAAAAAGCACACAGTTCTGGCACACACAAATCAGGAAATTTACTAAACTGTGGGTTTACAAATGTGAAAGTGTTGCCTATACCAAAAATTAATTTTCTATAATGTACCAGATAGATGGTATAGTGAATTTGGTTGGTTGTTATGGGAGAGTAATGGGAATGTAGCTATTATGTTAAATCAACAGGAACTAGAATTAACATATGATAGTAAATATGGCTCTAACTGTGTGGAGTTTGTATATTCTCCCCGTGCTTGCGTGGGTTTACTCCGGGTACTCCGGTTTCCTCCCACAATCCAAAAATATACAGATAGGTTAATTGGCTTCCAACAAAATTAACCCTAGAATGTCTGTGTGTGCATGTACATGTGGTAGGAATATAGATTGTAAGCTCCACTGGGGCAGGGACTGATGTGAATGTTCAAATATTCTCTGTAAAGCGCTGCGTAATATGTATGCGCTATATAAGAAACTGTTAATAAATAAAATAAATAATAAATAAATATGGCTTACAGGGCATCATGTAAAACATCCACTTTATGTCTGACCCCCTATTCAACCCCTGTGTATTTTAGCTAGATCCATATGCTTTGCCATTTTGTGTTTTCTTTCTTAGTTGTGTTAAGTGATGATTTGGTTGTGCATTGGAAAGTAAGTCACAACACTTAGGGCGGGCATGTTCTAACATCTGCCGCCCTACATCGCACCCCACTGCTGGGTACCGCATTCTTAACATTATATATGAGAGTATTAATGCAAAGGACAGCTCTTGTGATAAGAGCTGTCCCTTGCGTTGCGGCTCCGGTGCCAGTCTTCCAGGTCTGAGACCTGGGAGTCAATCTCCACATGTGCAGACCAATGGTGTCGACTGTAGGGCATGCTGGGAGGGATCCGTGATGGATTCCTCACACAGCGCTGCAGTAAGAAGCTCTTAAACTTGTATAGCTGACCGGTGGAGGGGCATTCCAGCATATGTCAATGCGGTAAAAACTGGATAATGAGGTTTTTACCTCATTTCTGTTTTACAGCATTCCACCCTTAAGCCCCATACATACTAAACGGGTCCTGGTGGGGTTCCGGCATTGGCAATGCATACACACTTGCCGATGTTGGCTAAGAAGGGAGCGACGGTAGTGGTGGCAAATGATGGCCGTTGTTAACGAGCACCTCCCTCGTCTCAACATGTGGGATGAGTTTGGGGATCATGAACGATGCATGCATCGTTAATGTTATTGAGTGATATTGAGCTTTACTGATCTAACAAAGCTCCCATTTTTTCTCCCAAGCTGATTAGAAGGTTTCTATATGGTGGGTGAGAGTATTGTTCAGACATTTGTAAAGACTGTGGAAATTCCAGTGCCCAATCTGATTATAGGGTAGCAAGGCTGTATTTTTACCATGCCCGAAACCTTTCTCACCAATTATTTGCAAGCACATAAGAAAGAGAATTGGGATATTGATTGGTAGAGTCTGGAACAGCTACACAGTCTGGGAAAAGTATAGCCTTACTTATGCCAAAACATGATAGTGAAGTGAGGACAAGTCATGTGTAAAACTTGTCAGTAAGCTGGTGTCATTTGCCCAGAAACAGTGGGATAATTAAGACTCATAAAAAGCTAAATGCTGAAGTTCAAGATTGAAATTCAAAGTTAATTTCTTACAATTGTGCCATATTATATGGTTAGCTAAAAGTGAGGATAGGCTTACCATACTATGGGTGAGATGTACTAAGCTTTGAAGTAATCAAATATAGAGTGATAACCCTCAGCTAATCCGCTACTTACTTACTTTTCAAATACAGTCTGTAACATAGGTGTGCGCAGCACATTTTATTGCACTGTCAAAGCGGTGTGCCTAGCACCACTTATTGGGCATGTCTAACACCGCCATTGGGTCTGTCTAACACCGCCAATCAGGCGTGCACTCACTACAATATAAAACGTCTCTCAGCCACACCATTATATCCTGCCTGTTTCAGTTTTAATCTTCTAATTACTCTGTGTAACAGTACATGCAAATACAGTCATAAACATAAATGGATGACACAGGTATGTAGTGATATGACAATGTTGTAATACAATTAATAATGCAAAACATAATTGATTGATGGGCGCTTATTTTAATGGACTACAGGTCTAAAAAGCAATAGCCTTTGGTAAAAGGTATTGCTGGTATTACTAGCAGCAATAAGTGCGGGTGGGGGCACAGCATTAGGGGGTGCCTGTGCACCCTTAACACTCAATGTTTGCACGCCTATGGTCTGTAACATGGCAGTTATGAGCTGATTGGCTGGGGGTTTATCACTCTCCATTTTATCAGTGGCGTAACTAGATACATGTGGGCCCCATAGCAAAAAATTGTAAGGGCCCCTATTCATCAGCTAATGCAAAAAAATGTATATAGCACATGATACCTTGACAGGCAAAGTGGGCCCCTCTCAGCTCTGTGCCCCATAGCAGATGCACCCCTTGCACCTATGGTAGTTACGCCCTTTCATTTTATCACTTTTCAAGCTTAGTACATCTAGCCCTATGTCTTTAAACCGGGATGCTAATGAATTACACAGGTTCCGTGATGAATGAATGTGAATTCCGGTTCTGTGGTTCTAGCTGATTTCAATGCTGGATTTCAAATAGTTTTAATCAGCCACATAATTTGTGTAATCTATGAGCTCCCGGATTAAAGTGATGGCATGGTAAGCCACACACAGGACCTTTCAAATGTATTTTATATTTAAAAAATGATGCATACAGTAAAGGTGCCCACACACTAGAACGATTTTTTGGCCGATTGGCAGATTTCCGATAAATCGGCCGATATATCGTCCAATGTTTACCGAAAATCGGCCGATTTTGGTCCGATGCGTGATCCCATGAAACTTTTGCTAAATCTTCTGATCTTACGTGTTGCATGAAAGATCAGAGGATTTAACAAAAGATCCATAGGAACGCACACGGGATATTAAGAAAAATCATTGTTAAAGATGTGCGCTTGCCTGAAATCTTTTGTCCAGGACAGGCAAAGGCTAATTTATCCACACATCTTATGATCGCAGATCTTTTTAGTGTGTGGGCACCTTAATACTATTGTTCTATAACAAGGTAGGGAATGTGAGTGAGAAAAGAACTCAAGTTAGTATTGTCTTCAGGGCAATATTAATCCATGGGGGGGGGGGGGGGGGGGGGGGGCAATGAAAGAGGTGCTGACCTCTTACTGTATCTCACAGTATAATAATTCTTCCTTTTCCTTTCTCTTTTGAAAGAGTGCTAGTGTTCTAATTCTCTGCTATCTGTCCCCCCTCCAACCCAACAAATTTCAGATGACTATGCTAGGGTACAGACTGCAAAATTACTTTAACCATTGAATCTTAAGAGTGCATCAGCAGAAAAAATTTATGGGCCCCTAGTGGGGTCCCTATGTTTCAGCTTATTCAGCCTTTTGGATACAGAACTTTTTATCTATATGGCATATTTTTTAACTGTAATATTATACTGCTTTCACATCGCAACCCCTGCTCTAACCCGGTATTTGAAGATATTTCTGAAACGGGTCTGAGCAAGCTAAACCCCTTTCACATTGCATGGTGGAGCCAGTTTATTACTGGGTTATTACCTTGTTGGCGCCTTTCACACTGAACCCGGTTCACTCATAGAAAACAGTGTAATGTCATTTGTAATGGACTTTTATGGCTCACATATTTGTATTATAGCTATAAATAAGCCTGTTTGTTGATGTTTATGTACTGGACCAATTACAAATGTTTTTATATATTAGAGAATCCTTTACAGTACCAGTGATTTGCCTGCCAATGTCTTCCTACCCCTTATTCTAAGCAACTCCCGCTACTTCCAATGCTATTTCTTGTGTTTCCTGATTCTGGATAGTGTCATCAGGCAGTGAGACGGGTGTGGGTTGTTACGTCTACACCATATAGGTCGACAAGCACTGGGTCAACAGGCAGCATGGTCGACATGGGTCTAGGTAGACATGGGTCAAGGTCTACATGTGTCAAGGTCGACATGGGTCTAGGTCCACAGGACATTAGGTCAACAGGTTTTTTTTATTGCCCAAATGTCGACACAGTCGACATGTACACAGTTTGAAGTGTATACTCTGCACACTATTTTATTCTGCCACCACGCCCTAGTGGATGGTAGGGCATGAAATACCGCCTGTCGGCTAAAAAAAACTGTGAAAAACCCCATGTCGACCTTTTGACCGTCGACCTAGCCCATGTCGACCTAATGCTTGTGTCGACCTAATGACCTGTCAACCTAGACCCATGTCGACCTTGACCCATGTCGAACTAGTCCCATGTTGACCTTGCTGCCTGTCAACCCAGTGGTGTCGACCCAATGCTTGTCGACCTAATTGGTGTAGACCTATTGACTATATCCCAGTGAGACAGCCTATCCCCTTCTGTGGCATAGTCATGTGTTCAAAATACCAGGTTTGAGGCTTTCACACTGCAAAATGGATTTGCTTTGACCCGTGTAGGATCCTTCATTTAACACGGTTGAATTACTGGTTTTTTGAGCCAGTATTTCGACTATGGAGCTTTCACACTGTACCTAGAACTGGGTTGACAAAAAATCTGTAATAAATTGTGACATTGCTGCGGTGTGAAAGGGGTATTATAGAGATAACTAATGTTGGCAACCAAAAGGTATATACAGAGTATACAAAAGTGTGGATATAACAGTCATCCCAGTTTTTGCCATTACAAAGGCAGAACATGGATGTGCCAAGCCCAATAACCAAAAATGATTCTTTGAGAATGGGATAAAGGGCTTAACATAAGTATACACAGGGGCGTAACTATAGCACCGCAGCCCCCGCCACCATGGGGGGGCGCTGTGCATGTGGGGGCGCCGGGGGCTGCGGTGCTATAGTTACACCCCCCCCCCAATCCCCCGCAGACTTACCTATCTCGCTGGTCCCGGCGACTCCGTTCTTCTGATGAGGACCACCACAAAATGGCCGCCCCCATATAGCCCACAGTTCTCTGAAACTGTCTGCTGTATGGGGGCGGCCATTTTGTGGTGGTCCTCAGCAGAAGAAGAACGGAGCCGCTGGGACCAGCGCGATAGGTAAGGCTGCAGGGGATTGGGGGGGGGGGGTTTGCATGGGTGGCGGGGGATTGGGGGTGCTTGGCGGGGGGTGGGCGACACCCCCCCCCCTAACGGCGGGGGGGCGCCCAAAACTTAGTTACGCCACTGAGTATACATGTTCAATAAAGGTTCAAGAAATCCTTCCATCTATTGCCAATATGTTTAAAGGCATTTTTATATTCTTAATTTGAGCAAGAAGTGTAATGGCCTTACTGTGTTGTCAAGGTCCTGTCTGGAAGGAACCAAGCTTGCTTGGTATTGATCAATCAGATGAGTCAGATAAGTATGTATTATGTCTGTTGGCCAAAACATTAATGGCGCTTGACATTCAGCATGTAAATGGGTCTATTATTAGCACAGTTGGTGGGGTCTTTAGTCAGACTAGAGAAAACTATAATGGAGGAGAAAGTAGTTTCAGAATCTCTTAATATATCTGGAGAGCAGAATAATGTAAGGACACAGAGAAAATAACCTTGTGAATATTACAAAAGTACAAAACTGGGTAAATTATTTCTTAGGTCAAAACTGAGAGTTTGCAGTTGTCTTTTATAGCTACAAGAGCTTATCAAACTCTAGTTTTTAGTTTGTTTGCTAATATTGAATATGCATTATTACTTTTCCGCAAAACCTCTAAATAAACAAACATGTTTCCATTCAGTTTGAACTGAAACCATTCACTGAAATCTCTTCACAGCAAACGGGAATTGATTTTGAGTATTTTTTCTGAAAGGGTAAAGGCCCATACACACTAGAAAATTATCTGGCTGGTTAAGTGAAAATCTTGAAATTTTTGGGAGCAAATGACAATTGGCCATTTGCTCCTAAACATGGAACAGACACAAATTGGTCCTACACACTGGAAGATATGAAAGTAAAAGATATTGTGAACAATTTCCCTTGAGCTGATCACGAAAGATATTGTGCATCCACACTGAACGATGGGTGTATGAGCAATATTGGCAGATTGACCTGCATGTCCGGAAGATGTCAATATTTTTAACAATGGGGGGGGGGGGGGGTACATTGTTAAAGATATTAGGCATACATAACATAATAGAAGATATTTTTATCAATATCTTTCAGAAGCCCCTTTCTGAACGAGATTGATTTCAATATCTTCTAGTGTGTATCGGCCTTTATGCAGATGGCAGATTTTGTTCCCAGAAATTTCCAATCAGCTAGATTAGAAAAATAATCTTCCAGTGTGTATGGGCAGTGCCTGTGCAAGGCGCCGGAGCGCCCCAGGCGGGGGGGCGCCACGGCGCTCACCCGCTCCACGGGTGGGGAGGAATACGGCCTCCGTGCTGCTCCTGGTGGCGTGCCCCCCCCCCCCGGCGCACTGATCTGGGGGGGGGGGGAGAGGGATACGGCCGCCGTGCTGTTCCGGTCTATATATAATTACTCACCCTTCAGGAGGAGCTCGGGTCTAGCTCAGCGGGCGGGAGGGAGAGCTGGAGGTCTGGCTTATCGGGCAGGAGAGAGGCACCGCAGTTCAGTTCCGGCGCAGTGTGACTGACATTTTCCTCCACCCGCACCGTGTACAGCCGCTCAGCCGGGCAGCGCTGAGCAATTGGCTCACCCTCAGACGCTGCCCGGCTGAGCAGCTGTACGCGGTGCGGGTGGAGGAGAATGTCAGTTAACATGCACCGGGTCTGAACTGCACACAGCGCAGCGAGCCCTCCCTCCTGCCCGCTAAGACCTCCAGCTCTCCCTCCTGCCCTGCTCCCAACTACCGCCCCCCAGTGGCTGGCGCCCTAGGCAAATGCCTAACACTGCCTAGTGGTGGCGCCGGCCCTGTGTATGGGCCTTGGGAGATTAAAGAGTGTAATGAAGACATCTATTTGTTTTGATGATATGAGGCATCTTTTAATGGCAAGTCTGTTTAGTGATATTGGAGCTTTCCATACTGCATATGGTTGGACAATTTCATTCAAACTACTCCTGCAGTTACACAGTTTCCTTTAAATTGACAATTTTTTTTTTTAGGAGAGATAAATTCAGTCTTCCTTGGGTTATCTAGTAAATCAAAGGAAGTCCAAATGATTGAGGGGCCCTGTCTGCGTAGGTATGTAGGTATTGTACACTTTGATGAACTGTATAGTTGTATCTATTGCTGTAAACTTCCCTAAGTTGCAGTCATGTGACCATTCAGGGTCATATTAACGATGGGTCGGATGGAGCTGCACATCCAGGCCTCTACATAAAAATAGGCCTATCATCATGACAGCATAATAATTACCAGACAGACACCAGCTGGCCACGTGGATGGCCATAAATCATAAGTATTACAATTGCATTTCTATTTTCCACACATTTATTAAATTTTTGTACTTTCTTATATTTAGGGAGACATTGGGACTTATAGTGTATGGCAGGGGTAGCCAACTCCTGTCCTCGAGAGCTACCAACAATGAATGTTTTCCAGGTCTCCTCTCAGAATCACAAGTGAAGTAATTAGCTCCACCTGTGGATCCTTTATAATGTGTCAGTCAGTAATGAGTGCACCTGTGAGGTGATCTAGAAAATGTGAACTGTTGGTAGCTCTCGAGGACTGGAGTTGGCTACCCCTGGTGTGCCGTTTCTACCATCTTACATGGCATTGGCCTCATCTCCTCCACTTATCATAATAGGCTCTTAAACTTTTTCGGCTCCAGACCCGCAAGTCCCTTAATATGGCCCTGTGACCATT
This sequence comes from Crinia signifera, assembly GCF_055691185.1. Classification (NCBI taxonomy): domain Eukaryota; kingdom Metazoa; phylum Chordata; class Amphibia; order Anura; family Myobatrachidae; genus Crinia; species Crinia signifera. The sequence goes on along the minus strand of NC_139226.1, from coordinate 111,990,690 downwards.
GATGTCACTGTTGTGCCAAATTCACAAAGTAATTACATTTAGAGTAGTCTGAGCACTTCTCTGTTCCCTTCTCTGTGCCAGATGGTAAAGCGATAATTTTTTTCCAGTGCTAAAGGTTTGCAGTACGTTCCTGTGTCACAGACTTTGCTTGTTTCATCACGTTCTTGATGTTGCATCATGATTCTGTACCATCCAACCTACTTGTACCAGGATGCAATGACAAGAGACACATCTGAGGGTTGCCACCTGCTGCCTCCCTGCTGCTTATCACAAATGTCTTTGCAGACGTCCCCAGAGAACAATAAGTGGCAAGTTAGACTCTATCAATGGCGTTAGGTATTACATAGCTAAAGCTGGCCAAACAGCTACAGATTTATTGTCAGATCTAGCTGGTTGGAAAAAAAAAACCTGGTAATGGATGAGAGCTAATGACAGTTGACTATTTACTTAAAAATTCTGGAAAACTGACAAACTGTCACTCAGACATTACCAGGTCTTTGTTCCAACCAGCTAGATCTGACCATAAATCTGTAGACGCATGGCCAGCTTAAGGGGAATAGTCAATGCCCACTGCTATTCCGATGGGGGAAATAGCAGCAGACGCCTATTAAATGCTGTCTTTCCCAACAGCATTGAAGAGGCAGATCGACAGAACGGGCCCGACTTTAAAAGCAGTCGGGCCCGTTTTGCCGAGAACAACCATGGATTGTCGTGATCAAGGATGTATCTTGACAATCCACGGCCGTTTACATGGACACGCTCCGTTTTCGATAGTCAGTAGGTGGGACACTGAATACTGCCTGCCGATATGTAGGCAGGCAAAATGAAAATGGCCAGGGTCACGGCTGTCGGGATGTACCAACAGTCATGACCCAGGATTGAAAACCCCCCTAGGGCAAATACATACGTGGCAAAGCAATAAAAAAATAGATAAAAATTAGAAAGGCATACCAATAATCAACAAGAAATTATTATACGTATCTTCCAGTTAAGATAATCCATTAGCAATAAGAAAAAAAATAAGAAAAAAAAAATGATAAAACTAAATACAAAAACTTTTTTTTACCCTAACAAATAATGTGAATATCAGTATATTCTGTGAGCCTCCAATGAAATGTTCTGTATTCTTGGTAAGTCGCGAGAGACATTAGTTAGATCATGTTGATCATACCATAATAGAAGTTGAAAAATAGCATGAAAATGAATCATTGAGTTTGGCTGGTTAGAAGTTCGAGGAAAAGAATTGTTTTTGGCATCTTGATATTTGTTTAAGCTTTTTTCTCATGAATTTGTCATGATAATCAAATGCTGCCCTGTTCCTATGTGCAGTAAGATCACTGAATATTCTGTACCACTTCATTTTTGCAAATAAACTCAGTTTAAACGACGTGCTCAGTATTCAGGATGGTTACATTTCAACTAGTGATATACTGTATAAGACTGGTGTAATTACCAATAAGAAACTCATTTGTATCTGTAGGAGATCTGTTTTCTCAGCAATATCTTATTGTGTTCTACATATGCAGCATATATTAAAATAGTTTTCTGTTTTCACTTCTTAAAGCTACAGGTATAAATTTGAATATATAAGATGGCTGGGGTCTCTTTAATTATTTATTTCTCTCCCCCCCTCTCACGTTTGTCACTTTTTCAGGTTTTCCATTTTTCGTTAGTTTGGTCACGGTTTTTTGGGCTGTGTGTATGACCCCTATGGGATACCCACTCCCCACATAACAAAGCTTTCTCCTTCGGTGGAAAGCTCCGGTCCCCGAGGGCTACCCCGAGCCGCAAGGTGCAGGGAAGCCTATCGAGGGTCTCTCCGAGCTTCGGCGAGGAGGACCCACCGATCCCTATTTTCCCCTCTTCAAACTTTTGGCTGAGACGGGTCAGGGGAGTAATGGGGATTTTCTTCTTTGGGAGAGGGTCCATACGTACGTATGCCCCCTATGCACGATTTAGGTCACTGCACTGGGTGTTTGGAGTACCACCTCGGGCTCCAAGTAAAAAAAAATAATAATAATACTCTGTAGGGAACTTACTTGGTTATCCTCCATTTATTGATGCCGCTGGATCTTTAGTCTATGCTGTATACTGTAGTATTAGTACTGTGATTTAAAGTTTTTAGTTATAGTTTAACTCAACAAATAGTCCACAGAAACTCAGAGGTACATTTACTAAAATGTCTAAAAATTAGAAAAGGTGATATTGCCCATTGCAGTCAATCGGATTCTATCAGTTTCTAAGATGCAGTAGAGAAATGAATACAGAATTTGATTGATTGCTATGGGCAAATTCACCTATTTTCATTTTAGAAACTGAGGGGTATTCAATGTACAGATGTAGCCCCTGCCATTCTTGGCCGGGGCTTGCCAGACCCTCCCCGCTGGCGAGCGCCGGCGGACAGGGGCTACACTGAACTGAAACGCGCGTGCCTCTCACACACACGCGCGTCCCAGTCTCTCGGCGGGGATGCTGCTTGTCCCTGCCCGTCTCTGCTTCAGGGAGATGGGCAGGGTTAGGGGGACGCTCAGGGCAGCGAGGGGTACCTGCGGTGATGGCGGGGGAGGTGGCGGGGACCAGAGGCAGGCTCCATTGCCAGTGGGCGCGCAAGCATCTCGTGCGCGTGCGCCACCTGGCGGGATAGCGGGGGCTGTCGATAGAATCGCCAGCCCTTGCAAAGATGGGCTAAGCTCCATCTGTAGGTCGCGATTTCTGCTGGGGAAAATAGCTGCCACCGCCTATTCAATGCGTCCATTTCTGACAGCATTGAAGGCGGATTTTGACAGAACAGATCCGACGTTAAAACAAGCTGGATTTGTTTTGTCAGAAACGACTGTGAATTCACTGCCATTTTTTGACAATATGTGCCGTTTTCGCCGTCATGCCCACTTGACAGCTGGAACATTAAATTCTATCTGTCGACTCTATTGAGCTGAGCGAGAACGGCACAGGATTTTGAATGTTGGAATCCTCGATTAAATCCTGCCCTTAAGTGTTTAGTTTCTCATGTGACTTATTTTTTGGTTACTTAATCTGTGCCTCCTCCATTTTTATTTTCTTTTACTATAGTTATATTTATAGTAGTTGCAGAGTAATGACTGATGTCACAGAGATGTCACATGGTCCCTGTGACATCAGTAGCACTTCTAACACACAGTATGAGGAAATATAAGGGTATTGCCTGCCAGTCTCTAACAGTCGTGCACTCCTACTCTGGGCAGTATTCAACTGCATGGCGAGCGCACAGCAGCGAATCCTAGTTTGGATTTGCAGTGCGCTCACCGTGATTCATCCTTCTCCACTGTTCGCCGCTAGGCCGCCCAGTCACCTTACTCAACTCGTCAGAGACAAAAGCACTGATCCCTGGACAGCAAGTGGCTGGCGCAGAGGACGGGTCTGGGTCCAGCAGCAGCAGCAGACCTCTGGCTCCGGCAGCCCCAGCGCTGACATCTACTTTCACCGCACTGAAGCAGCATGGAAACACTGCTTGATCCTGTACTGCTGCTTCAGTGCGGTGATTAGTAGATGTCAGTGCTGGGGCAGCATTGCTGTAATCTGTGGGCAGTGTGTCTAGAATTCCCCCCCAAAAAATCAACCAAAAAAAAAATATATATTATGTGGTGCTTGTAAAGAAATAAAATAAGCAAGATCCATCAAATAATAAATTAACTGACTTGTAGACACCAAAAAAATCAGTAAAAAACCTTTACAGTACAAATTTCAGTTCACCTAAAAAAGATGTCGAAAGCAGAACAGTGAACACAGTGAAAAAAGTGAACACAGTTCTCCATTTTAGTATTGAATACACTTTCGGCGAACTAGGCAAAAATCCCCATAGAAATACAACAGATAATAGCATCGACTATAAAACAGAATTGGCCGACATTCGCTGTTAGCTTTCGGCGAACAGTGATCATTGAATACGGCGAATATAATTTTCGGTGGAAAAATGTGCAGATTCGCCACAAAACAGCCCTGTTCACCGAAAAAAGCGGTGAATCAAGAGCATTGAATACTTCCCTCTGACTCATAGCTAAATAAAATAATACATTTCGTTGTAATGAATGCCGAGGAATAGTTTTCTTCAGTACAAGTTCAGGTTACTTACACAGTAAAAACGGGGCAATTGGCCGCGAGGTATAGGAAAAGGAAAGGTTAACTAATATCTGTATATATTTGGAAATTCAATTCTGTGTAAGTAATGCAGACTGAGGAACATCGTCTGTCATAAACCAAAGGGCCACAAAAAGTTTCATTATGTCTGTAAATTACATTTAACGTCATTCTATAAAAACTGGCTATAAAATCAGCAAGAGTTAATCACTAGCATTTTATGTACTTGTGTATGTGACTCAGGGCCTTAGTCAGAGATGGACTAATACATCCGCAGCTACAATCCCATACACAGTTAATGTGCTGCTATCTGGAAATCAGGGCAGGTGCTTCCACTAGGCAGCTTTAGGCAGCTGCCTAGGGCGCAGGAACCTGAGGAGCGGTCAGCTATAACTGCATAGCGCAAAACACAGTAGCCACACAGAAAAAAACAGTAGCCCGCCGCCCTCCATCCAGCCAACCGCTGCCCTGCATCCAGCCATCCGATGCCCTGCATCCATTTACTTGCCCGCCTGCTCGCCTCCATCCGCCCGCCCACCTCGAGTCCATCCGACCTCCCGCCTGCCTCCATCCACCCGCGGCTTCCGGCCTCCATCCTCCCGTTACTGCTACCTTCCCTCCAGCCGCCTCTGCTACCAGCGTGTCCCGGATCCACAGTCAGTAGGCGGCCGGGGACGGAAGCAGTGTGACTGCCCACAGTGCCCAGCATCACCAGAGACCCGACACGAACAGCGGCGTCTGGCAGCCGGCCAGCACCCGAAGCGAATCCCCGCACTTTTATGAGAGGTGAGGGGATGCCGGGCTAGAGCAGGGGGGGTGGGGGTGGGGTGGGCGGGCTACTGTGTGTTTTCTAGTTTGCCTAGGGCGCAGACGAACCTTGCACCGGCCCTGCTGGAAATGTATGGAAAGGCTCACAGATCCCAGCAACTGCATAGATATATGTAGCCGGGCTTGCAGATTCATTGTTAATCATTACTTTTGAGCACTCGATAAGTGTGCTTCTTTAATAAAAAGCAGCTGCTTATAGTAGGGGGTAGTCAATCCCCAATGGATACAAGAAAAACACAGAGATTGTATATAAATATACAAAGAAGAAGCGCTGGTATAGAGAATTTTTTTTCAACTTATAGTAATAACATAAATCACCTATAAAACCAATTGGCCATATTATAAAACCCAATACAAAATCAACAATTTTCTGACAACCAGGTAATTGGAGAGGCCGCTGCTAAAATTCCACCTCAGTGGATTTCTGGATGCCGCTCTGGATATATTCCATTTTAAAGGTGAGGGGTAGTTCAACCGTATGTAGATAATACCATTGTCCGACTCACCTGGTTTTGATAAGTACATGGATTCTGGTCTGGTGGGAAACAATCTTTTATTCTGAGCTTGTTGTCTAACTCTGTACAGATATGTGATCCCTGGAGATGCCAACATCCCAGGAGTATACATTATATTCTCATCATACTTCCTCACGTGTTGATTTTGATATAATTACATACATAGGTACAATAGAAAAACCTGCCATTAAACTAATAGATATATCTGATTACAATCCAGTGTAGTTTACCCTACCTCACATTGGGGCAAATGTATTATGGCGGCACTTAGCGCGCCGCTATAATACTTGCTGCTTCGAGGCGAAGCAGGAAGGGACATCGGCCAGATGTATTCACATCTTGTCTGCCGAAGTGGGGGAACGCAAACTCCCCCCTCCGGCGATGTCCCCCTCCAGCGATGCTGACCATTCATACATATCGGCCTGCTATCAGTTACATACAGTAGCAGCGCCAATATGGACAGGGGCACTTAGCAGCCCTGTCATTTAGCGCTCACTGACTCCTTCATACATGGTGGAGAAGCGGTATCAGTCTACATAACGTTTGCTTCCCCTTCTCCACTATAACGCACCTTCATACATCTGCCCCATTCTCCTTTATTCAATTCACAATGGGCATAATTCAGAAACAATCCATGAGCTGCATATTCGCAGCCCATGGATTATTGATCCACTATACATGCTCACGGATCGTAGTGCGCATGTGTACAATAAAACCCCACAATAAAACCAGTTTGGGCTTTTTAACTCTGACTGTATGCAGGGAGATTCACAGATGCCCGACATCTGGGGGAGGCACCAGGTCATTTACAGGGAGTGTCTGGGTAAAACGCATGCGGGAGCAGCCATTTTCTGGGATCTTTGCAGCTGCTGAGTAAGTATCTGAACACACACACACTGGGTGAATGATTCCCAATGGTGAGCACATGTTCGCAAGGCTGCAAAGGCAACCTTGTACAGGGGTGGGTTTTTCACTCTTGCTTTTGCTAAATCAGTGATGGCTAACTCCAGCTGTTGTTGAACTACACATCCCAGCATGCCTTTGCTACAGTTTTACCATTTGGCCATGCTAAAACTGATGCAGGGCATGCTGGGATGTGTAGTTCAACAACAGCTGGAGTGTCAAGGTCAGCCATCACTGTGCTAAATGATAGCTTGGCTTCAATTTTAAGTAGGCTTATGGCCGCATCAGTTTGACCAAAGCCTGAGGTCATCCGACCTGGCTAAACTCTACAAAGAAAACTTGATGGGGTTTTGCTTCATCAAAGTTAGACAATGTTACACTTGCAGGTTAAGTGCAAAATCATTTGTCGACATAATATCATATTGCCTTTCAGAGTTCTAACACGGGATCAAGCACTTAGCTCTTTAATGCACTTATAATGACTATGCTCACACCAACACCTGCTGGCAAAAAAAAAAAGAAAAAAGTCCATTCTTTCAAAAATAAAGCACTTTGCATTTATATACCTTTAAAAAAAATTGGGTAAAGAAGCTTTTGTCAACTCCAGCACACAATTAGTGTTCCAGCATAGTTATGGAAAACAGAGGCACTTTAAGAAACAGACAGGGAAAACATGTTATTACAATGCAAGTCCAAATCTTTCTCTATTATACCATGCTGTTCATTGCCATTACTTCCCTGCATATTTTCATGCACGCTAGTGGTTGTTAACAGACAGCCCAGCGAGAGTCAACAACTAACAAGTGGTACTTATTTGTGGGAAATTACATTCTAATACATAAATAGCTGCATTCTTTAAATATCTAGTTTAGGAGACGTTTAGAAACATTTTTATGATAAGAAAATCTTGAATAATAATATTCATGAATTAATGATCTACCGAAATGCCTGTATCTGTAATGTTTTTCAAACCCCACTGAAAATATCAATAATTTATTTAACCCATTAAGTCACCTTTACCTTGAGCCTAATTCATATGGATTGCAGGACAAATATTTTTCTCAAATGGACAAAAATCCATGCTGCTCTGCAGGTGTGGCAGATGTAACATGTGCAGAGAGTTAGATTTGGGGGAGTTATTTTGTTTCTGTGCAGGGTAAATACTGGCTGCTTTATTTCTACAATGCAATTTAGATTTCAGTTTGAAAACACCCCACCAAAACCTAACTAACTCTGCATATATTTAATTTGCCCCCTATGCAGTGCAACATGGTTTTGTCCATTTGAGGAGAAAAAACCTATTATGCAGTATTTGCAGTACATCCCCAGATGTATTAAAATACTGAACCAGAAGAGTTACATGTATATACTGTATATAGTCCAAATTCCAAACTGTAAGACAGACTTGGAAATTGCACAGAATTTGGGATATTGTGTTTTTTTTATTTTTTTATATGGAAGCATTAAAACCTTCTTTGAAAAATAGGGTTCTAAAAGTAAATAAATTAAATTCTTTATCAACGTAACTGATTATTACAATTACTCTACAGTGGAAGCACCATTGTAGCTGTCAATAATAAGAACAATAGAAATGTAGATACTTATTAACTAAGCCTCAATATGATATTAATACATGTTGAGTATCCCTTATCCAAAATGCCTAAGACCAGAAGAATTTTGGCTAATGGATTATTCCGTATTTCGGAATATTTTTAAATTTCAATGAGGTATTTTGAGGTATCTTGCACTTATGTTGTCAAACACATGAAATACACACAGCTATATTCTATTTGTGCATGAATCAATGTATCAGAGCATTAAAAAAGTTTGTGTCCTATCTCAGGCACTGAAATTGAATGACAAGCAATCATTTTCTTGCACATATTTAGTGCCAGTTACATATCATGTCCCCAATAGTGCCAGTTACATATCAGTGGCGTAACTATGAATTGGGCGCCCCCCCCCCCGCCGTTAATGGGGGGCCCCCCGCCGCCGCACCCCCTGCCCGCAGCCTTACCTGTCTTGCTGGTCCCGTCCCGGCTCCCTTGCTGGCTTCATTCTTCTGCTAGTGAGACGGACCAACACAAAATGTCCACCCCCATACAGCAGACAGTTTCAGAGAACTGTCTGCTATATGGGGCGGACATTTTATTATGGTCCGTCTCACTAGCAGAAGAATGAAGCCAGCAAGGGAGCCGGGACGGGACCAGTGAAGTCAGGTAAGGCTGCCCGCGGCGGATGGGTGGGTGGCAGATGGGCAGACTGGAGTGGGCTAACTATAGCACCACAGCCCCCCGGCGCCCACACATGCAAAGCGCCCCCCCCGCGGCCGCGGGGGCTGCGGTGCTATAGTTACACCTCTGTTACATATCATGTCCTAAGTAGTGCCAGTTACAGATGTCCCCAGTAGTGCCAGTTGCAGATGTCCCCAGTAGTGCCAGTTATATATCATGTCCCCAGTAGTGGCAGTTAAAGATGTCCCCAAAAGTGCCAGTTATATATCATGTCCCCAGTAGTGCCAGATAGAGATGTCCCCAGTAGTGCCATTTACAGATGTCTCCAGTACAACGTTCCCTCTAATTTTACGAAGGCTGTGTGCGGCAAAAGATATTGCCTGTGCAACTTTGGAAGGAAATTCTAATTTTTGTGCGTCACATATATATAACTGGAAGACGATGTTCAGCATTTGTGTTAACTTTACTTCAAAATTATATTAAACATTCAAAACACATCACAATGTAGTTAATGGGTGAAACACACATTAATTGAGTTCACAACTGCAAAATGGGGACCACTACTGCTTTGTGCGCTCTGTTGTAATGTCTGTGCGCACGCTCGTCGAGTTGTGTGCGCGCACACAGCTTAGAGGGAACACTGCTCCAGTAGTGTCAGTTACATATCATGTCCCCAGGCATTATACTATATACTATACTTGGATCTCCAAAATCCTCAAGCAAAATACAGTATTAATGATACCATATTGGAAACTATTGAGAAGAAAAAAAGAATTCACTATTTTAGGTGACTTAAAGGCAGGTACACAATGTAACAAAGCAATGAGAATAGCAAGTTACTGTAGATGCTTGGTTAAATAGGGTGAAGAAAGTAATAATGCCACCGTATAGGACGTTGATACAACCTCATCTAGAATACTACTGTATGTAAAGTTCTGGAGGCCATATCTCCGGAAGTATATAAATACTTATTATAGATAACACAAAGAAGGGCAACTAAAATGGTACATGGCCTACGCAATAAACTTACTCAGAAACACTAAAAAAGTAATTATAATATGTATAGTTTGGAGCAGAGACTGAAAGGGGGGACATGATAGAGACTTTCAAATATATCAAGAGTTTTAACAAGGTCTAGGAGGGAAACATTCTTCAAATGAAAAGTCATGCACTAGGCACTGAAAATGGAGGAAAAACTACTTCACATAGGGGGTTATTCTGGTTCACTCGCAAAGGCACAATCGCTCTCTAAGGGCGAGATGTACTAAAGGGAAAATGCGGTAAAACCCCCGTTTTACCGCATTTTCCTATGTACTATTACTATTACCCGGCCGCACCGTTATCGCAGGGCAGGGTATCGCCGCCTATGGGCTTCTTTTCACCGCCCGCCGCGTCGCCGCAACCCCGCCGCCTCGCCGACTCCCCCTTTCCCCCCTCCCTTGGGCTTACCTTCTTAATACATCTCGCCCTAATGGACAAAACCATATGCACTGCAGGTGGGGCTGATTTAACATGTGCAGAGAGAGTTGGATTTGGGTGAGTTATTTTGTTTCTGTGCAGGGTAAATACTGGCTGCTTTGTTTCTACACTGCAATACAGATATCATTTTTAAGTACAACCCCCACCCAAATCTAACTCTCTCTGCACATGTTACATGGGAAATAAGAGAAGTGGACAAGTGGAGTAGTCTCCCATCAGAAGTGGTAGAGGCTAAGACAGTAGAGCAATTTAAACAGGCATGGGATAGACAAATCATTAAAATTAATTAATTTAATCAAATAGGGTTTGAGGTAATCATATGGTTAAAAAAGGGGCAAGCTAGATGGACTGAATGGTTCTTTTCTGCTGTCAAATTCTAAATTCAAATTCTATCAGCATTGATTGATCAGTATTATCATATTATCTGCTCAAGTTATTGATATATGTATGAGACCTGACGAAGGTCAAATAAAGCCAGAGAGCTTGTTTTTAAGTGCCATCTATTGGATTATTAATGCATTATTATGTAGGAGCATCAAGGCAGATGATAATTGAAAAGGAGGGTGCCGGTTTTATGAATTATTATAATTTATATCTTAACATAAAATCTTTGTGATCTTTAAATAAATACTTTACATATTTTTATTTCCTTTTATTTAGTATTGGAAAAACTCAAATGAGATTTTAGCTGAAACTCCACATAAATTATTTAGTTAGTATAGTATCGACACTTGTATCTAATTTTCGTGTGCTTGTTGTGTGACTTTTTATGCTCCCTAATGAACCATACAATTGTACGCATCCTGTCTGTGGAATTCCAAGTTACAAATCTTTTCATAGTCTAGAACTTTAGCAGAATTGGGATAATTAAGAATGGAATGGAATACCAAAGCAGTCAGTGTCTTTGGCGGGTATAAATCCATGGCCCACACTAGAGCTAATATTTTGTTTTAAAGCTGCCATTTTTTATTTTGAATAAACCGATTCTTCAGATTATAGAAGGTAATAATAAAAAAACAACCAAAGTATGATAATAAAATATGCATAAATTGTGAAAATGTGTATATACAGTGTATGCTACAATGAACGAGACCGGACAGAAAAGAAGAGCTTTAGAACACCAACAAGAACGTCAAGGGAAAAGTGACAAATCAGAACCAACAATGTAAATAAGGGTTTTATTAGAAATAATTGGGCCCCATCACATGGAATCAAGCACAATATTCTGAGAGGAGAACATTACAAACAAGATAATAGCATATCCAATAACAGCAGAAACACTAAGAAGCCAACTAAGCGAGCTTGAATACATTTGTCATGTTTTACTGCAAGCTATAAAGAGAAATTGTATGGAAATCTGATAGGAGGTACAAAATAAGATCACATGGGCCCTTATTCTGATCGGTGCGTACTTTCCCGAATTCTTACGGAGCGGGCCACACGCAACGCTATGAAACGCCCATTGAGCCCCCGCATTCGGACGGACTCACTCTTTAAGAACAGGGCGTGTGTACGGATGACATACAAACCTTGCGTGTGCGGTGGACACGTACAGATTCTGCACGGTCTTACAGCGTAAGCACGGTCTTACCGCGTCAGAACGTACGGGAAGCTGGCCGTACGCACCGATGCGGAGTATTTACGCTAAATACCACACTATTTCTCTGAGCACAGACAGCGATCACATGATCCACTTATGCAATTAGGCAACCTCATTAAAAAGGGATTGTTGTCTATTTGAATCAATTAAATCCTAATATATACTGAAACACATTACTACTACATTCATTACACACATTAACCCTTACAGCATGTGAACATAACATACATCTATATACAGTATGTACATTTTGCTTATTTAAAAGATTATAAACAAGTTACACATATACTTTTCCATTTAAAAAAAAAACCAGACAACTTCGAACTGTAATAAACTATTTATTATCTTTACAAAACTTTTTATTTATAAAAAAATAATTTTAAATTAAATTGCGCCATCCAGCAGCTGGTCCAATTCAGACATGACCTGGCGCATGTGGCCTCGGATACGTAAGAGGGCCCCACGGAGACCCTCTTGTGCTTGGGCTGGCTCATCTGTGGACATATTAAAAATGGTCAAATTACTAATGATATTCATGCATACATTTAACATAGTCATACCTAAATTTTAAACATGCACCGTGACAGGTGTGTGTGTGTGTATATATATATATATATATATATATATATATATGTATATAGACACATATATAACTATATATAATGACACATACAGCTATACATACATGCATACATACTACATGGAAAGCCTGTTTTTTCCCCTCTACCCTTTACTCTGTAGAACACCTCACAGTCATAGTGCTCCTTCTGAATCCAAACCCACCCATGACTAAGCTCTGAGAAGCATGTCACGCGCTGCACCAATCCCAACTCATCAAAAAGCTCTCAGTGTCTGTTATATGATGGAGCGTGGCATGGGACTTAGTCAACTCTCAGGAATGCTCAGTACATTTGTGCAATCAAGCATCTAATTTTCGTGTGCTTGTTGTGTGACTTCTTATGCTCCCTAATGAACCATACAATTGTACGCATCCTGTCTGTGGAATTCCAAGTTACAAATCTTTTCATAGTCTATAACTTTAGCTGAATTGGGATAATTAAGAATGGAATAGAATACCAAAGCAGTCAGTGTCTTTGGCGGGTGTAAATCCATGGCCCACACTAGAGCTAATATTTTGTTTTAAAGCTGCCATTTTTTATTTTGAATAAACCGATTCTTCAGATTATAGAAGGTAATAATAAAAAAACAAGCAAATTATGATAATAAAATATGCATAAATTGTGAAAATGTGTATATACAGTGTATGCTACAATGAACGAGACCGGACAGAAAAGAAGAGCATTAGAACACCAACAAGAACGTCAAGGGAAAAGTGACAAATCAGAACCAACAATGTAAATAAGGGTTTTATTAGAAATAATTGGGCCCCATCACATGGAATCAAGGACAATATTCTGAGAGGAGAACATTACAAACAAGATAATAGCATATCCAATAACAGCAGAAACACTAAGAAGCCAACTAAGCGAGCTTGAATACATTTGTCATGTTTTACTGCAAGCTATAAAGAGAAATTGTATGGAAATCTGATAGGAGGTACAAAATAAGATCACATGTAGACATTTTATCAAAGTGGGAAAACACGGAAACAGCCCTGGCTTACTAAAGATGAAACTATAGGGATCTTCATTAGATGCCATAGACAATCTGTTAAGGAAAATTCTCTGGTCACTACAACAACATAAATGAACCCTAGGTTTTATTACAGTACTGGCATCACCATGGATGACCAGAAGCATTTGGAGGTATCATATTCAGTATCATATGTTGTACTCCCACATTTTGAGCATGATCAATGGGCTCTTGCAGTATTAGTGGAGCCTGAGTCTCCTGTATTCATTGGTGTAACTAGGGTGGGACAAGTAGGACACATGGCATGAATGCCGAGACAGAGAAAGTGATGGCAAGAGTAGATCCAGAGTGAGCTGGTTGCTCAGTGTGGCAATGTTTAATCTCTCCGCCATCAAGCAGTGCAGCTATAATAACACTCACCAAGCTACCAGTAAATGTATGATTGTTATTGCAACCTTCTCTTCTCCTTTAGCAGCCAACTCATTATTGGGCATATAGAGTATTTGAAACCACAAGTCTCAGCAGCCCTGCGTAATGCTGCCTGTGGTGAGAAACTCTATAGAGGGAGACCTGCTGTAAGATGGCCACGAGGGATTTGTTACACACAGGAGATACTATGATGTGTAATTTATTGAAATATCCTTCACTAAATGCTGATCTTCCGTTAAATACAATAGATCAACAGATTTTGGAAAAGACCAATGCGCTTGCTTCCTAAGTGGCCCATTGGATATTTAAGTGTCACCAAACACAACATACAGTATAGCAAAAAGAAAAGGATAAAGTCGAACTTTCAGAACCCTGAGTGTGGGTTTAAGGGCAGCACACCCATTTACTCCCGCTGTTGGCAACTACCTTGCACAGGTGTGCACCAACTTTGAGGCCGATAGATGTAGGGTGCAACTCATGCATGCATTCCATTCCGATCGTGTGTCCTTCTATTATACTGGTGGGTCATAAATATATAATCATAATTATATATTAGGGAATGCTGCCCGGACACCTCTTTCTGGAACACCGCTAGTGCTGCTTAGCCCTAGAATGCTTCTGTGATGTGACCCTGATTCATCCTGGTTCCCATATTTCTTAAAGTGATACCTACTGAACCCTTCCTTCCTTGTCTATGCAGTTTTATGTATAGTTATCCTCCCCAGGCCTCCCACCTTGTCACAGAAAAACAAAAAGAGCCAAGCTGCCTCTACAAAAAATTTTGAACACAAAACTAAAGGTGCACACAGTCAGGGGTCTCTTTGGATTCTTCTTCTTCACCACATTCTTCTGACTCTAGTATCTCCACAAATTCAAGCTGTAATGACTAGCTTATTGGAAGGTGTACAGTCTGCCTTGAACCAAGAACTCACCAAAGCAATTTCAGAATTCAAAACTGAAATCACTTCATTGGGCTCCAGGATGGACACCTGAAAAGTAAAACCACTGACCTCTGTCGCTCACAACAACGCATAGATTTGGAACTTATTTGGCTTCACGATGAGCTTGAATTACCTAAAGAAAAGCAAAAAGACCAAGAATATCTATCTTAACGCAATAATCATACAATTCGGAATAATACAGCATAAATACCAAACTCTGCCTTGCAATTCTTTCTTGAAGGTTTCTTTCAACACTTGGGGCCAAATGTAATAGCGTGAGAGTTTCAGAAAGTGAGAGATTTGCGGAGAGTTTTCCCATTTTTTTTAAAGTGTCAATCATTGACAATGCAAAACCAGGTTGATTTTGCCATGTAATTTATTGCTGCTTTAAAAAAATGGGAAAACTCTCCCAAAATCTCTCACTTTCTGAATCTCACTCCCTATTACATTTGGCCCCAGAACTCACAGATGACGACTGTCTGTGCTATAGAACCCACAGAGCTCTTAAAAGTAAAAGCATCTCAACCCCCCCAAAGATGTTATAGTATGTCTGCACTAATACAAATCAAAAGCAAAGATTCTGTTCTTCACCCATGACTCCACTAATATTTCTTTTCAAGACATGCAATTGCAAATATATCAAGACTTGGCCCCTTCCACCATCCACAAATGAAGGGACCTTCAACCTGTCTCTTCCTTAGCACCATATTCGCTACAAATGGGGACTCCCCTTCCTTCTGTAGTCTTCAGTAATAACACCATGTACCCTATAAAGACTCTGGCCCAAGGACAAGATTTACTACCTAAATTTGACCTTCTTCTTGAGTCTCCTCAAAACTCTTCTACCTCTGATTCTCCTAAACCGCAACAACCACAGCCTCCCACAGCCAAATGCACATGAGTCAGCCGTCACCCTTATCGGGATGCCAACCCTACATGAACTACTCTGGTCAACCCTTGTATCTTTTTGCCTTTAACACCCATGGATGCAGAGACATCTGTGAGTCCTCAGTTTGGTAGATGCTCTCCAAGGACTGACTACATATCTTCTTCATATTCCAAGTGACCCCAAAAAGGGTTAATTTCTTCTTATCATGTTCCATTCATCACATGCTGTCACACGTTATATGGCTGTCCTTATATTAGTTCAGTTACAGACTTCATTATGTTACTGCACCAATATTTCCTAGGCATGGTTGTATAATTTTATCATTTTACAGTAAGTTGTTTTTCTCTTCCTACCTCTTTCCCACTTCTTTACTTCTCTTCCCCTCCTCTCCTATTCCCATATCCTTCTCCCCTCCCCCTGATTTTTCCATACTCTTCTCCTTAGCCCATTGGTTCCCAAACTTTTTGAATCACAGCCCCCTATAGTATCAGAAAGTTTGTCGTGGCACCCCTAGGCCAAAAAAATGTTATAGAGTAATTTAGAAAAATATATTAAATTAAGTAAATTGTGTTTGTATGTCATCCTTAGGGTCAATTGTGTGGTGAGTGACAGGATTTGCTTCTGTTTGTCTACATATTTTATGATTGGAAGCCACCAGTACTGGTTTTGCATATTACATGACCATAAATAGTTTTGAATTGGTCCTGGACCACCAAGCCAGGGCACCCTTGTAGGTGTTCAGAGGCAACCCTAAGGGGGCCATGGCACACAGTTTGGGAACTACTGCCTATTTGCTTAGTGGGCTATTCTCCGTAGTGAAATCGCATCGCATCGCATTGCATGGCACGTTTTCATGCCGTGCGATTAATGCGATGCGATCTCACTAGTTAGCGATCTCCTGACCTTTCATACCCCCACTATCCATGTTGGCGTGGAGTTGATTTTAGAAAGTGTGGCAAGCGCAGCGAGTCACTAAGCCCGAAGCGTGGCGAGCGCAGGGGGGACACGGAATACATGTGTGCTAATTGGGCGCAGTGCTAATGCACAAGTACCTAAATATGTCCCTTTCAGAGTGTAAAATGTGTCCCTACGATTATACAATGTGCCCTCTTGGTGCCACCCCCTATTGCCCCCCCCATGCCTCCTACCCCCACCCTACCTCCCATGCCCTCCCCCTATGCCCCCTACCCCCACCCCATCCCCCCCTTTTTTTATTTTCGGATTATCCATCAGGGTGTTTTGGTCATACTTGCTCTATAGTTCACAACCCCCTTGCACCCTCTACAGTTCCTTATATAATCTACCGAAACCCTCTGTTTCTCTTGATGAGTCGGAAGAGGTACATTTCTATATATAAATACTCCCCTACCTTGTATATCGGATGACTAACTATCGGCTTTAAACGTAGATAGCTGGCCGGAGGAAACCATTGCTGCCATTAAATCTATGCATCCCTCAGCTGCCCCAGGTTCTGATGGCTCTATGGCCCAATATTACAAAGTATTTGGGAAAGAACTTACCCCTCATTTTACTTCCCTGTTTAATAATATACTGAATGGTGCATCTTTTTCACCAGACTCCCTACATGCTAATATAATAGTGATTCCAAAACCACATAGAGACCCCTCAAAATGTGCTAACTACAGACCAATATCTCTACTTAATGTTGATCTTAAAATTTATGTAAAATTCTGGCAGCATGCCTGGCCACCTATCTTCCTTATTTAATCCACCCTGACAAACTGGACTTCATCCCGGGTCACCAGGCATCTGACAACACCAGGTGTTCTCTAGACATAATACATTCCATCCATAAACAGAAACTACCATCTCTAATTCTGGCATTGGATGCCGACAAGGCATTTGACCATATTTTCTGGTCTTTTGCCTTCCGAGTCCTCAGCAGGATGGGTTTTGGTGGTAAATTTCTTTAAGGTATTCAAGCCCTTTATCAATCTCCAACTGCCACAGTATCAGTTAACCACTTTACCTCCTCTTCTTTTGGAATCATGAATGGTACCAGACAGGGATGTCTACACTCACCCTTAATTTGTGTACTAGTAATAGAACCCCTCGCCACAAGAATAAGAACTAACTCAGACATCACTGGTGTGCAGGTTGGGTTAACTGAACACAAGGTCATGCTATATGCTGACAATGTTCTGTTATCTTTGAGAAACCCAACTCAATCTCTGCAACCTCTTTTATATGAAATAAATCTATATTCCAAATTTTCAGGCTATAAAATTAACTGACAAAACTGAAATTCTTGACTTCTACCTCCCAGGAGCAACCAAACTAACTCTGGAAGCTTCCTTTCCTTTCAAATGGCATAAGCAAAAACTTAAATAACTTGGTATTTTCTTAACCCACCAGCTTCATCAGTTATTTCAGGCAAATTTCTCCCGATTTTTGATCAAATCAAATCAGACCTACTTTCCTGGTCCTCTCACTTTATATCATGGATAGGTAGAATAAACTCAGTAAAGATGAATTTCCTTCGTAGACTCCTTTATCTCTTTCAGACTCTCCCAATCTTTGTCAACTCCTATGTGTTTAAATTTCTAACATTCAAACTTCACATTTTATTTGGGCAAATAAATTCCCCAGAATTAGTTTGCAATATTAAAACATTATACACATAGTGGAGGCCTGGGTATGCCAGATTTAAGGCAATAATATATTGCAACCCAGTTAGCTCATTGTGTTCAATGGTGTAACCCAGAGGCAAGGAAGGTCTGGATGGATATTGAGGCTGCCGACTTGGGGCTCTCGTTTTTGTCTTCCCTACTCTGGATCTCAAGATCCAAATGACCTAAAGCTTCCCATAGCTTCCGTATAGCTTCCCACCCAATAGTGTCTTGCTCTCTATTCCTGTGGGATTATGCTAATAAAAAACATAGCCTACCTCCCAGCCAATCCCCTATCATCCCTATCTTGCACAACTCTGCTTTTCATCTGGGCATGCACAAAACTTCATTACTCCCGTGGAAGAACAGAGAGGTATTGTTTATTAATGACATTAGCAGAGATGAGAGCTTCCCTAATTTCTCTCAGATTCAAGCTGACAAAGCTATTCCCACTAGTAACTTTTTGCAGTTCCTTTAATTTAGTCATTTTCACTCTACGGGGAAACATATTGTCACCAACAGGTCCCTAGATACTTTTGAAGCATTGTGCCTTAGACAGTCTTCTACTAGAGGACTGATTTCTCTCATTTATACATTGCTCACCAATAATTACACACCCTCTTTTTGTGTCAAAATTAAGGAAAATGCCTATAAACTACTTTGTAGATGTTATTATGTTCCCTCTAGACTCAGCAAAATATACCCTGGCACATCAGACAGATGTTGGAGAGGGTGGGACTCTATAGGCTCATTTATGCATATATAGTGGATATGCCCTAAGATAGAAAAAACTAATCAACTACATAAAACATCTATTACTTGTGCACATTCAAAATGACCCATAATATTTTCTTTCTTCCACTAGATGTCCCAACTTTAACCAAACTACAAAATAAAATGATATGTCATGTGGTTTCTGCAACCATTTGCCAAATTACGATGGATTGGAAAAAACCTGTTGCTCCTTTCATGCACTTCATAATATCCCCCATGTGGCACTTGTATCGCATGGAGTATGAATAACGTAATGTCTGCAATAGGCATGGAGTGGGTTAAACATCCAAGACTGTTGTGTGACCTAGGGAAGCATGTGACTCGGTGGTCCAATAAGGACTTAGGGAAGGGCAGTGTTAGCTGGGATATCAGGGCAGGAAAGGGAGGAGTATTTCTCTCTTTCCTGAAAGTTTTCTGGTGAGTGGACCTGTGCCCCTGAGCTCCCCAGTTAGTGTATAACTGTATTCAGTTGAGTGCTGATACATTGCTTTGCTGCCTCAGTAGTGCTTTCCCTGACTATTACCATGCCATGCATACCTCCCAATTTCTGAAGATTGCAAATAGGGACTCTCACAGCGCCCGCAAGGGGCATAGCCTATGCTAATTAGGTTGCTGTGTATGCTAATTAGGTCGCGGTATATGCTAATTAGGTTGCGGCATATGCTAATTAGGTCGCTGTATATGCTAATTAGGTCGCAGCATATGCTAATTAGGTCGCGGTATATGCTAATTAGGTTGCGGCATATGCTAATTAGGTCGCGGCATATGCTAATTAGCCGCGATTAGGCCCCCCACCCCTCTGCGATGCTGAGTAGATGCTGTGCGAAGTCAAGGAGGCCTGAACAGACGCTGTGGCATCATCCCTATCTCTGGTCCCCGTTCGCGGATGGGCTTTTGCAGTGGCGGAACTTGTGAGTGGTGGGCCCAGGTGCAAAAGTATAATTTAGGCCCCGCACCAGTGGGTGACAGGGGTATAAGCTGCTTGTCTGTGCAGCAATGGGCCCCTTTGTCCTCAGAGGCCCCGGTGCAATGCACCTGTTGCACCAATGGTAGTTCCGCCTCTGGGCTTGTGGTAGACGCCCGGCTGCAGGTGAAGCCTTGGAGGCTCCTGCGCTGCGGCCTGCTTCCGGCCTCTGGCACCGGGCGGCTAGAGCCAAGGGGCGGGACGCCGTGGGGCAGCAAGGCCCGGTGTTGTAGGTGAGCGCTACAGTAGCTGCGAACATTAGGGGTCGGGCAGCGTGGGCCAGGTTAGTGCGGGCAGCATTTACATGCCCTCATCGGCCCGCTGTGAGGCGCTGCCACCTAGGGGACATACTACTGCACGGGCTTCTGGGGGGTGGAGTCAGGGGGGATGGCAGGCGTCCACCGGTGGGGTGCGCTCTGGATCCAAGGCAGGGTCTGGGGGTGCAACCACGGCTGGAGTCTCCACTACCTCCTTTGACTCCTCTCTGCTGTCCGCAGCAGTGTCCTCCGTTGCTGGGGCTCTGTTGCCCATTGTTAATACTCTGTCCCGGGAGACGGTGGGGTCCCAGACAGTTAGAGGATTGGTTTCAGGGGGCTCAAAGGAGGCCCATTCCAGGGTGCTCAGAATTCTTGCAGGCTTTCAGGGATATGGGGTCAGCTGTTGCCATAATGGAGAGGGAGACACTCTGAGCTGATGGTTCTGCACAGAGCCGCATACGTGACCGAGGCCTACAGTCCTCGGGGTCCCCCCCCCCTTTTTGCATGTTCCCACAGATGTTGAGGCACAGCTAGACTACAGCGAAGAAGATTCGTTCGCTGCTGGCGAAGTCGGGGAGGACGATGCAGATGATGACACATGGGCTGCTCAGCCTGAATCTTCAGACGTCAAGTCCCCACGGATTTTCGGGCAGTGGAGTCGGCTATGGAAGCGGGCATGGATAGTGATGCTGATGTTGGTACATGGGCGGCGCGGCCTGGATTTTCAGGTGAGGGGGCTGAGCCTGTGTCGGGCGGCTTATCTGGCATTTCTCACTCGTCCCCGTCCCCCCCCATGGGGTTGACATTGGTTGGGCTCTGCGAATGCACAGCAGTCCTTCAGGTATCGAGGCATTAAGTGAGAGCGTAGGGGGTAAATTTAGAAGGATGACTTTATGTGCTTGTTCAGCCTAACCGACGAGTCCATGTAAGCCTCCCAGGCTCGGTGTTCCTATGTCTCAATTAGATCAGCCTCAACCCCTAGATCAGTGGTTCCCAAACTATGGGCCTAGGCTCCCTGGGGTGCCTCAGGACACTGGCAGGGGTGCCTCGGGTTGGTGGTCCGGGACCAATTCAAACTATTGACGTTTAATTACTTTTGGATAAAACCAGTGCTGGTGGCTGCCAATCATAAAATGTGTACAATCGGAAGCAAATCCTGCCCTTTACCACATACTGTAACTGACCCTAAGAGAAATATATCAACAGAATCTACTTGATTTGATATATTTTTGGGGCCTGGGGGTGCCTTAATAAAAATTCTGATACTCTAGGTTGTCGCAATTAGAAAAAGATTGGGAACCCCTGCCCCAGATACAGCGTTCCTAATAAAGTAGTTCAGCTCAGGGACCATCCTTCTCCAGGGTATTTCTCCTGAAGGGTGTATTATTACTGCAGAATAAATAGATTATATAACATGGCGGTGGAAGCGCAGTACCAGCTAATGAGTTATTTAGGAGCATCAGCCTCTAAAGCTTGGATTAGCTGTATTCTAAGGTACAAGACCTGTCATTTGCTTTTCAATGCTAAAATTACGATGAGTGAGGGAAAGGTGACATGATTGGCGGTAGAACACATCAGGTAAGCGCATGGGCAACGCTGTGTTCTCGCACAGTAATATTCCCTTCTAAAAATTTCCAGCGCTCCAGGCTATGCTACGGACGCATATCTTTCTTGAAGGTTTCTTTCAACACTTGGGGCCAAATGTAATAGGGTGAGAGTTTCAGAAAGTGAGAGATTTGCGGAGAGTTTTTCAATTTTTTTTTAAAGTGTCAATCATTGACAATGCAAAACCAGGTTGATTTTGCCATGTAATTTATTGCTGCTTTAAAAAAATGGGAAAACTCTCCCAAAATCTCTCACTTTCTGAATCTCACTCCCTATTACATTTGGCCCCAGAACTCACAGATGATGACTGTGCTATAGAACCCACAGAGCTCTTAAAAGTAAAAGCATCTCAACCCCCCAAAGATGTTATAGTATGTCTGCACTAATACAAATCAAAAGCGAAGATTCTGTTCTCCACCCATGACTCCACTAATATTTATTTTCAAGACATGCAATTGCAAATATATCAAGACTTGGCCCCTTCCACCATCCACAAATGAAGGGACCTTCAACCTGTCTCTTCCTTAGCACCATATTCGCTACAAATGGGGACTCCCCTTCCTTCTGTAGTCTTCAGTAATAACACCATGTACCCTATAAAGACTCTGGCCCAAGGACAAGATTTACTACCTAAATTTGCCCTTCTTCTTGAGTCTCCTCAAAACTCTTCTACCTCGGATTATCCTAAACTGCAACAACCACAGCCTCCCACTGCCAAATGTACACGAGTCAGCCGTCACCCTTATCGGGATGCCAACCCTACATGAACTACTCTGGTCAACCCTTGTATCTTTTTGCCTTTAACACCCATGGATGCAGAGACATCTGTGAGTCCTCAGTTTGGTAGATGCTCTCCAAGGACTGACTACATATCTTCTTCATATTCCAAGTGACCCCAAAAAGGGTTAATTTTTTCTTATCATGTTCCATTCATCACATGCTGTCACACGTTATATGGCTGTCCTTATATTAGTTCAGTTACAGACTTCATTATGTTACTGCACCAATATTTCCTAGGCATGGTTGTATAATTTTATCATTTTACAGTAAGTTGTTTTTCTCTTCCTACCTCTTTCCCACTTCTTTACTTCTCTTCCCCTCCTCTCCTATTCCCATATCCTTCTCCCCTCCCCATGATTTTTCCATACTCTTCTCCTTAGCCCAGTGGTTCCCAAACTTTTTGAATCACAGCCCCCTATAGTATCAGAAAGTTTGTTGTGGCACCCCTAGGCCAAAAAAATGTTATAGAGTAATTTAGAAAAATATATTAAATTAAGTAAATTGTGTTTGTATGTCATCCTTAGGGTCAATTGTGTGGTGAGTGAAAGGATTTGCTTCTGTTTGTCTACATATTTTATGATTGGAAGCCACCAGTACTGGTTTTACATATTACATTGACCATAAATAGTTTTGAATTGGTCCTGGACCACCAAGCCAGGGCACCCTTGTAGGTGTTCCGAGGCACCCCCAGGGTGCCATGGCACACAGTTTGGGAACTACTGCCTATTTGCTTAGTGGGCTATTCTCCATAGTGAAATCGCATCGCATCGCATTGAATGGCACGTTTTCGTGCCGTGCGATTAATGCGATGCGATCTCACTAGTTAGCGATCTCCTGACCTTTCATACCCCCACTATCCATGTTGGCGTGGATTTGATTTTAGAAAGTGTGGCAAGCGCAGCGAGCCACTAAGCCCGAAGCGTGGCGAGCGCAGGGGGGACACGGAATACATGTGTGCTAATTGGGCGCAGTGCTAATGCACAAGTACCTAAATATTCATCCCGGGTCACCAGGCATCTGACAACACCAGGTGTTCTCTAGACATTAATACATTCCATCCATAAACAGAAACTACGATCTCTAATTCTGGCATTTGATGCCGACAAGGCATTTGACCATATTTTCTGGTCTTTTGCCTTCCGAGTCCTCAGCAGGATGGGTTTTGGTGGTAAATTTCTTTAAGGTATTCAAGCCCTTTATCAATCCCCAACTGCCACAGTATCAGTTAACCACTTTACCTCCTCTTCTTTTGGAATCATGAATGGTACCAGACAGGGATGTCTACACTCACCCTTAATTTGTGTACTAGTAATAGAACCCCTCACCACAAGAATAAGAACTAACTCAGACATCACTGGTGTGCAGGTTGGGTTAACTGAACACAAGGTCATGCTATATGCTGACAATGTTCTGTTATCTTTGAGAAACCCAACTCAATCTCTGCAACCTCTTTTATATGAAATAAATCTATATTCCAAATTTTCAGGCTATAAAAATAACTGACAAAACTGAAATTCTTGACTTCTACCTCCCAGGGGCAACCAAACTAACTCTGGAAGCTTCCTTTCCTTTCAAATGGCATAAGCAAAAACTTAAATAACTTGGTATTTTCTTAACTCACCAGCTTCATCAGTTATTTCAGGCAAATTTCTCCCGATTTTTGAATAAATCAAATCAGACCTACTTTCCTGGTCCTCTCACTTTATATCATGGATAGGTAGAATAAACTCAGTAAAGATGAATGTCCTTTTGTAGACTCCTTTATCTCTTTCAGGCTCTCCCAATCTTAGTCAACTCCTATGTGTTTAAATTTCTAACATTCAAATTTTCACATTTTATTTGGGCAAATAAATTCCCCAGAATTAGTTTGCAATATTAAAACATTATACACATAGTGGAGGCCTGGGTATGCAAGATTTTAGGCAATACTATATTGCAACCCAGTTAGCTCATTGTGTTCAATGGTGTAACCCAGAGGCAAGGAAGGTCTGGATGGATATTGAGGCTGCCGACTTGGGGCTCTCGTCTTTGTCTTCCCTACTCTGGATCTCAAGATCCAAATGACCTAAAGCTTCCCATAGCTTCCGTATAGCTTCCCACCCAATAGTGTCTTGCTCTCTATTCCTGTGGGATTATGCAAATAAAAAACATAGCCTGCCTCCCAGCCAATCCCCTATCATCCCTATCTTGCACAACTCTTCTTTTCATCTGGGCATGCACAAAACTTCATTACTCCCGTGGAAGAACAGAGAGGTATTGTTTATTAATGACATTAGCAGAGATGAGAGCTTCCCTAATTTCTCTCAGATTCAAGCTGACAAAGCTATTCCCACTAGTAACTTTTTGCAGTTCCTTTAATTTAGTCATTTTCACTCTACGGGGAAACATATTGTCACCAACAGGTCCCTAGATACTTTTGAAGCATTGTGCCTTAGACAGTCTTCTACTAGAGGACTGATTTCTCTCATTTATACATTGCTCACCAATAATTACACACCCTCTTTTTGTGTCAAAATTAAGGAAAATGCCTATAAACTACTTTGTAGATGTTATTATGTTCCCTCTAGACTCAGCAAAATATACCCTGGCACATCAGACAGATGTTGGAGAGGGTGGGACTCTATAGGCTCATTTATGCATATATAGTGGATATGCCCTAAGATAAAAAAAAAAACTAATTAACTACATTAAAAAATCTATTACTTGTGCACATTTCAAATGACCCATAATATTTTCTTTCTTCCACTAGATGTCCCAACTTTAACCAAACTACAAAATAAAATGATATGTCATGTGGTTTCTGCAACCACTTGCCAAATTACGATGGATTGGAAAATCCATGCACCATGCTCCTTCCATGCACTTCATAATATCCCCCATGTGGCACTTGTATCGCATGGAGTATATGACAAGCATCCTTAAAAACGCCTCAAAAGGTGCCCATACACGTACCAATTACCCGGTACTTTTTATGCTAAAATAGCATCGTTGTGCATGCGTTGTGCATGCAAACGATGCTATTTTAGCACAAAAAGTACTGGGTAATTGGTACGTGTATGGGCACCTTAAGAAATTCAACTCTGTTTGGTCTCCTTGCACTTCCCTCAAGCAGATCACCTCCCCGTCACTATTTGATTTTGAGCCCTGTTGACTAACTCCTAATTTATTATTTTATACCTGTACTCTGCCGAAGATTCACCCTTTCTCTCTTCCTACCTTCTTTTTCTAGCCTCTTCCTCTATTTCTTCCTTTTCCCCTTTTTATCATTCTTTCTCTCTTTTTCTTTTCTCACTTTTTCTCTTATAGCTTACCCTCTTCCCTTCCTAAATAACCAAATTATTTAGATTTTTTTTCTTCTTTTTATTTATTTACAAAATTGTTAAAATACATCACATTTTAAACTTTATCACAAATGATTCTTCCTATTTATTGTGTGTACTTTTGTTGTTTTATATTTTGAATTATTTATTATTCATTTTTTATCTATTGCTCTTTTCTACCCTGATCTACTAATAAACAAACATATTTTTTTTGATAATACTACAATAGTGCAGTCTCTCACAATAATGGTTACGTTGGCAATATGACCTCTAAAGGATTTTTAGGGAATTGATCTTACTATGAGTGTCCTTTAGAGGTAATTCATAGGAACGGGACATATAGCTGCTTTACCATCATTGTTAGAGACTGCACTATCATATGTTTTTATGTGTTTTATATAATTTATATTATTAATACATCCAATTATCCTTAATAAATAGTTTTTTGTTGATATATCCCAAGGTATGTTTTTTTATTCCTCCTTTTACTTAGCGCTATGTTTATTTTTTCCCCTGTGTGTGTTATTGGTGAGATTGACTCCCCCACTTATCACAGCAGCTTGGAATTTAGACCCATTCTAGCCCCTGAATTTCCTTAGGGCACGGGTGTCAAACACAAGGCCCGTGGGCCAAATCTGGCCCGCCAGACCTCGTCATGTGGCCCGCGCGAGGAGATAGCACGCAGGGGCAGTGTGTCCCAGCTCCTGCCTAGGCCACCTCCTCTCACCCACCCCCCACCCCGCGTGCACTCGCTCGCTCGCCGGAGCTGCGGGGTTGGTTGCTGGGACTGTGACGTCACACAGCTGGCGATCCGTGCTGGACTGCTGGTAGTAGCGGTAACCATGTGTTCGAGGCGGCTGACTGAAATAGGTTAGTAGTGTATAGCTCGGGCTGGTCGCTGTACGTGGGGATCTCTGTCACTGATGGTGACATTTACACACCAGGCCATGCTCTCCTCTAATCACTGCGTGTCTATCTTGCTAGCCCACATTAAAATGTCTTTCCCAAAATGGTGTCACCTCCTCTAGCATCCCTAAGAACGGTCTTCATAAGGTGGTGACCATTTCAAGAGAGACACTTTTAATGGACGGGTGCAACGGGACTGCAGACCAGTATCTGCAGGACCAGGCAGTGGAATGGCTGTTGGCAATGTCCTAGTTCAGGATGCTGAAGCCATGCTCAGCTGGGGATGCACATACTGTACACAAGCCCCCTGAATAGTTGAGCAGTGTTCAGCTAATTGTCAGTGTTAATGTGTCAATCCTCTCCCCTGCAGCTCTGTACCTTCTGTCCCTGTCTACCACTGAACCCTGCACCTCAATATAATTAGTACTGGATGTGGAATTAAATTTCTGCAGCATAGCTCTGTGTTTGATGGTCCACCATTTTTGTTATCGCATTATTGTTATATGCATGTCCTGTTTAGTACTGCTTTAAAGTACACCTTGTACAAGTTTTCTGTTATTTGTACTTTTTGGGGGACCGGACCTTTGAGGGTGACCAAACTGCTGATGCGGCCCCCGATGAATTTGAGTTTGACACCCCTGCCTTAGGGGAACCCTTTTGTCCTGCAGTAGGCTGAATTTGAACTGACATTTTTGCTGTTTCCACTGCACACAGTATATTTTTTATTCGAATCATTGGCTACCAATATCTAAGTCGCCGTGTTTGTGAATTCGTGAACGATTTTAGCTGAGCTCACTTTCCCATTTTTGCACTTTCAGCAATAGCCTTTAATAAGTATGTTCCGTTCCTGATGGACAAAATTGTGCAGAAAGGCAAAAGACCGCTAATAGAAAATAAGTATCAGTAAAAGGGATATGGTACTAGTAGCTTTAATCTTTACAGAAGGATTCTCTATAGTATTATACATAACATCAGTGATTAATCTATCCGGCCACTCGATGTCACATTAATCATACAAATGGAGCTGTGAAAGCTGATATCATATCTTTAGCTGGAGAAATGCGTCTTTAAGAAACCATTTACGAATACAAAAGTTTGAAGCCGCCTTTTCATCAAGCGTTGTCATTTTTTTTTTGTTAAATAAAAAAAATAGTATATTAACCTAGAGAATAGATACTGTTAAAATATAATCTCTAAATCATATGGGTAATAAAATAGTTTCTCGATCATCAGTATTCAGAACACAATGGTCTATTCGAGGTTGCTTTACTTACATATCTATAATCAG
Source organism: Crinia signifera (assembly GCF_055691185.1). Taxonomy (NCBI): domain Eukaryota; kingdom Metazoa; phylum Chordata; class Amphibia; order Anura; family Myobatrachidae; genus Crinia; species Crinia signifera. Next base: position 111,962,642 of record NC_139226.1, on the reverse strand, counting down.
GAGGAATCATTGGAAACTCATTTGCGTTCTGAATGAAGGTTTACTCTAGTGGGCACAATTTCATTAGATTGTTAAGAACTACAGTATATACACCTCATGGGCACCGTGTGCTAAGTAATGATGACAATATATTCCACTGCCAAATTTAAAGTATTACTTTTATACTATAAGGGGTACATTGACCAAAATGGAAGTTCTATTGAAGATGAGGTGTTCCCCATTGCAACCAATCAGATTCTACTTATTTATTAAGCATCGTCTAGAACAGGGGTCCTCAAACTATTTTGCTCTGGGACCCTATCAGACAATAAAAATAATGACAGGACCCCAACAAGTTACTTTAGACGGTCATGACATCACATGTGTAGTCAGCAGACAGCACATACATGGCAGCATTGTGGAGGCACAAATTGATGGGAGGAGTCTAACATAACAGACAATTCAACAGATTTTTCAGACTATTTCAATCACTGACAGATTAGACAAGTCATCAGCCTAATGGTCAGCATCATGGAGTTGCGACCCCATGCTGAGAAGGTCGGGACCCACTTTGGGGTCAGGACACACAGTTTGAGAACCACTGTTCTAGAAGATAATAGATAGTATGATTGGTTGCTATGGGCATTATACCATCTTCAATATAATCTCAGACAAAATCTTCACCAGGCAAAAAATCTGCAGTTCTTGCAGTTCTTTTTTTGGGGTGAATTTGACTGATTCGCCCTATTCAATCCCAGTGCTGAGTTTTCTGACCGTTTTCTCCCATGCAGATTTGCCCCCCCCCCCCCTCAAAAAAGTGAGATGGCATAGGTGAAAATATACTCAAAAATGGGCAAAATTGACATTCCTATCCATGTAAGGAAGGGGTGGACAATAACCGGTCAGTATTGAACTACTATTCCCAGTGTGATTTAGCAAGTAAATGTGGTGGCAGGAGAGACACTTGTGTGGGGTGGACTGAAGTCTGAAGGCTTTCAACCATGATGAATTTGTGTAACCATGATGTGTTTGTGTAAGTGTATATATATATATATATATATACGCCCTCTGACGAAGTCCGCAGTGACGAAACGCGTCAGGGCGTGGCCTGCTACGTACCACTTGTCACTTACCGGACTGCTGCTCTGTCCATCGGGATTCCCTGTCTATGCGACGCAATCCAGCGTGCGCACCCACAACGCCCCGACAGACATCAGCACAGATCGCGTGAGCTGTTATTGCCTTTTGATTGTGTTTTAAACCGTGTGGTAACCAGCCCACAGAGCTTTTATGATAGGTACGAGCATAATTGTGAAGTACCTTGGAGTTTGTCACTCCGTCTTTTCCAAAATAAATCTCTTTTAATGCACCAGGAAGTGCCTTCTTCCTTTCCTCTGTTCTACCTAGATTGCCTTCTCCTGTGAACCCGGGAGCCACATCATTTCTGGAGGATTGAGCTGCAGTCCTATATACAGACTTTGGTGCCAATAACCTCAGTGTGTTTCGACACAGTGTTTTTTTCTGGACATATAATAGCATCAGCGCAACAGAATCCAAGTACTGTACATATATTCTTATATATTCTTAGTTTGACCTATTCCCAACTACTAAGGATTGGGCGAATAGTGTCTGACCCTGGAGAGGTGTCTAGACAAATGGATTAAATCTGCCAATTTAAACAATGTGGCTATACTGCCTTACAGCCGGAAAATCCTAAAAAGAGAGTTATGGCTTTAGATCATATTACCTTGCTTGGCCCTAAAGAAATTACTGAGGGATTAGGAGAACTGTTACAATGGGTAACCACTTATAATCAAACTAGTCCGACTATTGGGAGAATTATGCGCCACCACTGGCTCTTCATACAGTCTGATGAGGAACTACAGTAGGTTTATCTCCTACTAGTTTGTTACCTAGTTATAAATGGTCTAAAAGCATCAGGGACATTTTGGTAAAATCAGATGTGGCCCCTAGTCTATTGAGACAGCAACTGAGAAAGCTGGGTTGCGTAAGTTGTACATGTACCCCATGTCGGTTCATGATTCCAGGGTCCACATTCGGCATACTTTCCTTTGCAAAACGATTTTCACAGTATATCAGATAGTATGCCCTTGTGGCCTTTCATATATTGGCAAGACTGAACCGGTAACTCTGTGATTGGCCACGGAGCCGTCATGTTGTGATGTTTTTTGTGTGCCATTACGTGGTTCTGCTTGCGGTTTTTATGGTTGTTGAGCCTGAAGAAAATACGTCTGTATTGAAACGATGCTTTATCTGAAATAAATTATGTTACCTTGAGCATCGGTGCACTATTTTCAAAATGTTTTGGATGGTTGAATGAAGATGGCCATAGACAATGTGAATCTAATGCTTTGTACGCAAGCGGCAGATCTAATATTTCACTTGTGGAACTCTTGATGCCAATCCCAGTGGCCAGCATATCATTTCCAATCTGCATTCACTTCTGTATCAGCCCCAATATAGGTATGGTTAAAAGGAGGGTCACAGGTCTCGCCAATAAGCAGTTTATAACAAATGCAGTAGTTAAGATAGTGTCAGGAGATAGATTGTATACAGGGCCGTTTCTAGAGGCGGACAAGCCGTGCAGCAGCCCGGGGCGCCGCACGGCTTGTCCGCCTCTGTTTGACAGCCGGGGCGCCCTGCAGCTCCCCCAACGCCGCGGCCGCCGCAGCCTCCTCCCAGGCGTCCACACACAACAAGCAGCAGAGGGAGGGGAGGGGAACGCATCGCGCGTCTCTCCTTCCCCATCGCTCAGTGTGTCACTGGGCTGTCAGCCTATCAGAGCTCGCGGGCTGGCAGCCAATAAGGAGCCAGCCCGCGGGGTATGAATGGCTGATAGGCGACGGCTCAGGACAGACAGGTACACACTACACAGTGAAGTGGAAGGAAAGAAGCGCGATGCGCTCCGCTCCCCTCCCCTCCCCAAGAAAGGAGCAGCAGAGGCGATGGCACAGGGGGAGACACAGACACAGTGAGTTTGGCACTGTGGGGGCATAGATCTATGGCACTGTGGGGGCATATTTGGCACTGTGGGGGCATACATCTGTGGCACTGTGGGGGCATATTTGGCACTGTGGGGGCATATATCTGTGGCACTGTGGGGGCCTATGTTTGGCACTGTGGGGGCATATGTTTGGCACTATGGGGGCATAAGTGTGGCACTGTGGGGGCATATGTGGCACTGTGGGGGCATATGTGGCGCTGTGGGGGCATATGTGGCACTGCGGGGGCATATGTGGCGCTGTGGGGGCATATCTGGCGCTGTGGGGGCATATATCTGTGGCACTGTGGGGGCATATGTGTGGCACTGTGGGGGTATATATTTGTGGCGCTGTGGGGGCATATCTGGCACTGGGGGCATATTTGGCACTGGTGGCATATGTGTGGCGCTGTGGGGGCATATCTGGCACTGTGGGGGCATATTAGTAAACGGCATCAGTTTTGCGTCAGCGGCGCGTGGGGCGGGGATGCAGTTACAATCCCGGCGGTCGGGATCCCGGCGTTCAGAATCCCGACGCCGGAATCCCGACCGCCGAAATGCCGACACTTTCTCCCTCCGTGGGTGTCCACGACACCCCTGGAGGGAGAATAAATTAGTGTGCCGAGCGTAGCGAGGCACTGGGCACGCTGCGTGAGATAAATATACACATTCAGTATTTATTGACCGTTATTTATATAGCACACACATATGGTATTTTGCCACCTTTAGAGTACCTCTAGCCGTTCACAGTAGCCCATGCCACAGTGGAGCTTACGCCTATATTCACTACCACTTGTACAACAGGGTTCATTTTTGTAGGGCCCAATGAATGTAGCAGTATATTTTTCGATTGTGGATGGAAAGTAAAAGAACCCACACTTAAGGCCATGATTCGAATTACACCCAATATCTCAACGCTATAAGACAGTGTGGGAACCATATCACCAACCATGCTGTCCACACTGAAGGGGTAATTCAGACCTGCTTGCTAGGCTGCATATACTAGCGAGCAGGTTAACGCCACCCCGCTGAACACGCGCACACATTGTCTGCCGAATCCCCGCACTACGCTGCAAGCAGATGTGTACGCTTACACATTCGCTCGCATGCGGCCGCACAGAGGAAAAATCATTTGATGGTTACTTTCCATCGAATGATTTTTCTTCTTGTATGAAAAATAAGCCTGAACTTGCTTTTCATATGGACACTTTCCACCAAATTTGGGGCAGGAACTGACGTCATGTGACATCATCCACCCCCACCAAGACAGGCAGGGCCACACCTGCATTTCGCGGGGTCTGCCCAGCGTTTCCATAAGCGTTCCCCCCTGCTTGTTACTCATTTTGCGAACGTCTCTGTGAGTGAAAAACTCACCAAAGCCATTTGCTCCGTTGGTATGCACATGTGTATGAGTGACTATGTGCATGCGCACACCCCACCATTGGGGCCGAATTCAGATAGGCCCCTAATTGTGAACTGAATCAGCCCCTAAGTGTGCACTGAGCATGTGACCAAATGATTATTACCTAATAACTGAAGTCAGTATCTAAATGGATCAATAAAGAAATGTAACCGTGGAGTTAAGCAGAATAGGGCCAAAAGGACCAATAGTAATTTATAAGTATATTAAAGAACAACTTTACTATTTAATATGGTAGGAAGTGAAGGCAAAATATGTGAAGTTTAGAGTAACAACAGGTAGAAATGAAATAAATCTTTATCTGCGATTTTGTTGTTATTGGAGGCAAAAGGTGAAATGTATGGTAGAAAAAATACAGTTTATGAATAGATTGGTGAAATATTTTATCTTAAGTGAGGACAGAATGTCAAGAAAATATAAAGGGAAAATTTAAGTAGATGAGGGACATAACAATGAGGAGATTTTACATTTGATTCCAGGATGAGGACAAAGTATATCCTGGTAAGCACTGGAGACAATAGGCCAGATGTAGCAAGGTGCGATTTTTATAGACAGCTAAAGAACCACATTTTGTTGGGGTTACCCACTGCGCTGTCAGTCAGGACAATACAAATTAAGATGGTCTAAGGTATAAAGCACACCAAGCACAATGAAGGAGGACACGCTGTGATTAAAACGATCGAATTTTATATAGACAAAAATATTAATAAGTTTCAGGTGGGTATAAAAACACAAATTGGAATATAATACACATATAAACATACACTTATATAATCATATAAAGCATTTATATCTGGGCCAGTACAATAACTGTATAATAAAAAGCAGACTTGGTATGATAATATATATGAATATGCTGGCGTCCCAGCGGGAGTGATTTTTCAGGGTCAAAAAATAGGAGAAATCCCCTCAGAGAGAAGCCAGTTAGTATACACACGGTTAAGAGAGGTTTGCAGCAGCAGGTGAAAAGTTAAGCCAAAGCCGGACCTGGGTTAGCGAGTAAGCTGACACGCAGAAAATTCCGCCAGAACTTTTTGCAGACTTGGTATCGACTTCCGCCCACTTCCCCAGAGACTGGAGCCGCATCCACATCCGGCTACGCTTCCGCCCTCACCCAGCGTGGACGCCGACGTCTGTTCCCACACGGGAGGCTGTCAACATCTCGGCACACAGCCTGAGAAGCAACACATAGAGGTGCCGCTCCAATCCGTAGAGGTGCCGCTACTTCTCCACAAAACCACGTGGACGCCGGCGTCTGTCTCCACATGGGAGGCCGCCAACATCTTGACACACAACCTGTAAAGCAACTCATAGTGTTGCCGCTTCAATCCGCAGAGGTGCCGCTACTTCTCCGCAAAACCTGTGAGTGTTACCATACCCGCCATCACAATACGGGCTGCCTGTTATTTAGGCTTAGAATTAACTGTGTCTACCTGCCTACTAACACGCTGGTACAGGAACCTGCTATAAAGCCATTACCTGCATGAATTTTCTGCGTGTCAGCTTACTCGCTAACCCAGGTCCGGCTTTGGCTTAACTTTTCACCTGCTGCTGCAAACCTCTCTTAACCATGTGTATACTAACTGGCTTCTCTCTGAGGGGATTTCTCCTATTTTTTGACCCTGAAAAATCACTCCCGCTGGGACGCCAGCATATTCATATATATTATCATACCAAGTCTGCTTTTTATTATACAGTTATTGTACTGGCCCAGATATAAATGCTTTATATGATTATATAAGTGTATGTTTATATGTGTATTATATTCCAATTTGTGTTTTTATACCCACCTGAAACTTATTAATATTTTTGTCTATATAAAATTCAATCGTTTTAATCACAGCGTGTCCTCCTTCATTGTGCTTGGTGTGCTTTATACCTTAGACCATCTTAATTTATATTGTCCTGACTGACAGCGCAGTGGGTAACCCCAACAAAATATTGTCCGAAGGAAACCTCTGTTTTCTTTCATTAGAGGTCGGGCAGACCTCTCACCCCTGCAGCAGCCAATCAGGGCTCCCTTGATCTACTTTTACATAATTTTTCACATAATTTATTTATTCATAATAGCGCCGGGGCCCTTGGGAGATCCGGATTTTTTCCTTTTCCCCTAAGTAACAAAAAGCTAAAGAACCACACCACATGTGCAATTTCGGCCAAATATTGCACACGTATTAGGGTTCAAATTTTTGACCAAACCAGAAATCACTTGCGATTTCTGGTGATTTTTTAGTAACAGAAATGTACAATTTTTTAGTAAAGGTGCGGGGTTTAGTAATGGGAGTGTGCGTTTTTTGTTTAAAAAACAACAACAACAATCTGTCATTAGGAAGTGACAGCCAGCAAAGACAGCCAAAATCAGCCATCACAAGATGAAGAATAGTCTATAGAAATTATCATACCTCACCCACAGTCTTCAGCATTGGAAATAAGCATAAAAAGACATGGCTGTAAATCACTTGCTCTACCTGCGGTGAGATGTACTTAGCCATAAAAAGTTATAAAATGAAGAGTAATAAAACACCAACCAATCAGCTCCTACCTGTTATTTTTCAAACCCAGCCTGTGACATGGCAGATAGGAGCTGATTAGCTGGCTGTTTATTACTTTCCATTTATCACTTTCCAAGCTTAGTGCATCTGGGCCCTAATCTTTTGAAGTTGTCCTCCATCACATATACTACAGAAAAGAGATTCCCAGTGACCAGTAGGAAGATCCGGATCACAACAGGTAGTGAGACATACCTATATGAAACATATACAGATGGGGCAGGTCCCATCTTTGCAGGGGATGGCGATGGCGACGCCAGCCGCCATCCCCCGCCAGCGCCTTTTCTATAGCGAGAAGGGGACACGCCTTCCGAAGGCGCTTCCATCGCATTCCCCGGGTCACCGCCCGCTTGTCGGCGGTCACCCGGGGTCCCCGCCACCTGCCCGCACCCCCCCTAACCCTGTCCGTCTCCCTGAAGCGGAGGTCGCCGACGGAGATTGAGACGCGCATGTGCGTGAGACGCACACGCGTCTCAGTCAGATGGTTAGCGAGGCTGCTGGCGGATCGCCAGCGCTGACGTTCTGGCGATTCGCCAGCAAAGAAGAAGCCTGCCCCATCTGTACTAGTAAGCCCGCTTGAAGCTAATGCTTCAAAAGCTAGTAGATGCAGTTTCATTTGCTGCCAACAGATGACTATGTAAGCCCGCTCAAAGCAAATGCTTCCAAAGCTAGTAGATGGAGTTTCACTTGCTGCCAAAGGATGGTAGTGTTCCAGAGACACATGGACACTAGACATACTGTATATACTAGACATTTATATTATATATATATTCTATTTAAATTTACTTTCACTACATACGTATATAGGAAATAAAAAGTTAAGTACAGTTACAAAGTAATCAGCTAAGGTGGGTGCAGCCAACTTAAAAACAAATCATATAAGGATATCACCAGCAGTGACAGCTGTGTAGGAGTATAATGAAGTACTAAACTCTGTAAACTTAATGCATAGACAACGGAGGCGCCTATTAATCTTCTAGGTCCTTTAGGAATGATATATTAGAATAAAAACTCATACAAATAGAGGTTTTGCAATAGTAAATACATTTCATCTTACAAAGTGCACCAATATCAGATGCAACATTAGGAGACTAATATTTTAGGTCAGAGACTTATTGATATAAGTAAATATACAAATTCTATTTAATAGGTTGCACATTTGGAACCCTAAAGTGATTAATGGAAGAGATAGCCAGTTATCCTAATAGTGATTGATTGAAGAGGTAGCCAGTTACATGTGACCTGGAGATCAAAGCAAGTAAGCGGAAATTGTTTATGTATTTATAATGTATATTATTTTAGTGTGTTGTATATTAATTTTATGGGGAGCGATGCATAAGTGAATGTGATATTATTGTCATTTAATTTCACCATGTCCCTAATAACACACATTATCCATTTGGGGACCAAACAAACCAAGCAATTTAAACACAAAAGTGGCAGTCCCTGTTGCTGAAGTGCTTGGTTTGTTAAACTGTGCCTATCATTTTTAAAAGTGGGTCAATGACAATTCTATCTTGCACACTTTTATTTTCATAATGGACTGTAATTTTGGGGAGCATTAGGGATGGTCTTTGCCTTAATAATATAAACACAATTTTAAACAGATATACATGATGTGTGTTTGTGTTCCTTCTTTTCTGCTTAGTTTAGATAGCCAGCCTTTTGCCACAATTGATGATGATGATAATAATACTGTAGGAACAACAGAGGCCCACATTTACGATATGTTAGTAGTTTTATCAGGTTTCTTTTTAAATTAATCCAAAATCATTCAAGTGAAGGCAGTTTTGACAAAACCAAAACACAATGTTAATACAAATCCAAAACCAAAACACGGGCATCTCTAATAATAACTAACTAGTCTATTGCTACATAGTGTCTTCTAGCAAATACTCAGGACACATTAACCCTGGTAAGGATTTTCTGAAAGGTGGGGTGTTTTCAGTTTTTGGTGCCCATACAATCCTACCATAAACACTAGTATGACTTTGTGAAGATACCACGAAGCCCATACATGTTATTGCATCCTGGCACAGGTCATGAGACAAACAGGGAAATACTGTATAGTTATTATTCCAACATTTACCTATTAAATTACCTGTTACTATATTGAATCAGGATAGCTGTTCATTGCAATCGTTGAAGAGATTGTTGAACTTGAAATAAATAATGTGATTAAACAAAGACCATTTAAAGGGCTCATAAAAATTTCTGATGCCATTTTAACAATAACTGAAGAGCGCAGAATTTAAATCCCACAGGAGGGGAGTGTGAAATATTTCTTTGCTGAAAGAGATTAGAATAATTAATTTCAACATTTTAGTTTTCTTTCAAATATGATTAATTGCTCATTAAAACTACCTAAGAATATTTCTCTCACTTTTTATATTTCTAATTATTCTCTTCATTCTTACAAATTGATTAACTTGTACTACTGAACTGTTTCCAGCAGTATACTGTGCTCTAATGATAGAAACTCACCTGAACAATTTCACTCACTGATTTCACGATATTCAGAATGATTGAGTACGGAATGGCTGAGACAATCAGATTTTCAATGTACACACTCGTAATTTATCACTCAAATTGGAACGATTATCTGTCCTAAGATTATCGCAAAGGAGGCACATTCACTGTAGATGATCTATGAGCAGAAATGTCAGACAGATGATCAGAAATTCATACACACTGCAAAATTTAAGTTTTAACAAGAACATTTTCAAATTTTCATAAAGTGGCACTTCATAGTTCTCGGTGTAGTAGGACTCCCTCTCCAATATACCTTATTATTATTATTATTATTATTATTTGCAACTAAACACTTATTATAAATTACTCAATATCTTGTTTCTCAATTTATACTGTATAAAAATAAACCTACAGATGGACCCTCTCTCATTCATCCTCCGGACTCCGCCAGCCCCCGCTGCCTGCCGGAAGGGGGCTGAGTATGCTCGTGCATCCCATTCCAATGGAGCATGAGCCGCCTACCCGTCACTCCCCGCAGGTTCCTGTCGCCTACCCACACCCCCCTAACCCTGCTCATCTCCCTGAAGCTGAGAGGGCAGGGCTTCCGCTCCCCGGTGGCGAGTGACTGGGATGCGTGTGCATGCGAGATGCTCGCTCATCCCAGTCAGATTGAGAGCCTCTCTGCCGGCGTTCACCACCAATCTGATTCCTGGGGATGAATGAGAGATGCTGCATCTGTAGCACGCATAGTCATAGTTTGTTTGAGCCTCTGATGAAGCTACTCTCTGTAGCGAATCGTGTCAGGTTTGTGTCCATTGGCCATCAGTTGATGTAGTTTGCACAATTGGATTATATTCAGGATTCCATATTATATCCTTGAACACCTTCTGGACAATAAATGTAACTTTAAGCCACAAGATTTATATCAGAACATGGAGAAGTCTCTATTTGCTAAGTATAGTTCATTTCCAGCAATCCCGTACCCATCAGTTACATCATGATGACTATAAAAACTCCAAAAACTGTAACTACTGCTTGGTATGCATGGTGCTGATTACTGGTAATTGAAGTGGTTTCCTATTGCTATAATGACAGTGGTAACTGGATATCATTGATATACTGTACATATGGGCAACATGGTCAAAAGGTCAACACAAGTAATTGATCTATGGTTTTGGGGATTTAAAAAAAAAAACAAAGTAGGACTTTACCATCCACGTGTACTCCATGTGTACTCCCAGAGTGCTGGCCATGCCCCTGCAGCAGCAGAATGGGGCGTGACTTTGCAATTGCGTACATTATGTGAAGCCACTACCCTTTTACCCGAGATAACATCTTTTTTGGAACATGCTGGACCATGCAGGAGTCCCGACCTGGGGATTCAGAAAGTTGGTAGGTATACAGTTAGAAGCTGATTTGCTGGTACTTTATCACTCTTAATTGTATCACTTTTTAAGCATTAGTACATCTTGACCAGAGCATACAGTAGCTGCCTTCTTTTCAGCTGCACTCTATGGGAGAGGGCAGCCAGTTGCTGGAAGCGAGGGTGGTGTCACTGGAGTGATGCAAAAGAGGAGTGGGATGGTGGAGGGGCTTTTGGGGGAAATGCTGAATTGGAGGCATGTCTGTTCAATTGCGTTATCGTAGTCACCCCCACTGTGCAATGCTGATATTACAGGGGGAGGGGCAACAATGATGTGATTTGTGTCATTTGATCCCCATGTAACCCCGCCGGGGGGTTGGTGGCATTACAGGAGACTTGACCACCCTTCCAGGGGGCTGGAAGGCAGACCCACATTTTGGTGTGATTGGCTGTCCATGGCCATTTAAAAAAAAAAAAGTTGCCACCGCTACTGGGGACCCAAACCATAGCCGCCGCTAATGATTGGAGACCCCGACAATCGCTGCCACCACCAATGATGGGGTCCTGGACTGTTGCTGCTACAGCTGAGGGACCCGGACTATCGCCTGCCACAGTTGAACGGAACCTGATGCACCACTATGTGTGGCCCCAGCTTTAGGAGTCTCTCTGGTTAAAGAGTTTCTGGTATGACTGGTGTAATTTGGCAGTACTTAGTGATATCATCTTCAAGCACTGGCAGATTAGGCAGCACAAGGCACAGATTCAGTCTGAAGAAGGACGACCGGGCAATAACCCGGGTGAAGCCTGCAATGCGTACACGGTTTTAGCAGCTGTGACACAGGTTGAATTAACCTACAGTAGGTTGGCCTTGGCTTTCCAGTTTGAAAGAGGTATAACATGGTGAGCCTCTATTTTGGTAACAAATTACAATATAAACACATACAGTAGACAGTCAGTGGCGTAACTATGTTGTGGCAGCCCCAGCTGTGGCTAGGGGGAGCCAGTGGTCTCGGGGCACACTGAAAATACCTGCTGTCGTGTACGAATACACAGTTTGCTGTCACTCAGTAGTAGTGGTCGGCCTACTACTGAGTGACAGCAAACTGTGTACTAAAGCTGTGTACCATAGGTGACTGCTCGCCCCCCTCCCCAAGTCTTCTTGCCTCCTCCAGTGTCATTACCCGCACACACTTTCGCTAGTATCCCTGGTCGGTCCTTGGAAGCTGAGGCTGGTGAAGGAAGGCTATAGTATGTCAGCGGACGGGATGTCCTCCCTGTTACGCCGCATGGGTGCTCGTCACTCCTGGGGATCTGCAGCACTACACATGGTGGCACACAGTGGTCCAGATAACCAGTCTGCACCATTGTCATGGTTTACTAAAGAAGGGGGGGTGAGGGGTGCACTACAAATTTTTTGGCAGGGGGGAGCTAAATTTATAGTTATGCTACTGTACACAGTACATATTTACCTGATTAGAATCTGACTTGTTACTTGCTATTTTGATTAGAAATAACTTATCAATTCTCCTAGTAAAATAAAGGACGAATACAGTAAGTGTTAAAACACGAGTGGTCATCTTCCTTCATAAAGCTATAGAAATGTGACTTTTATACTTAGTAGTTCACTTGTTGAGATTCTCTGTACTGGGGTTACAAAATCCTCTTGTACAGTAGATGTCAAAAATTTCCAAAATGCTTGTGAAAAGGTGCATTATTTACAGACGAATGCACTGTTATATAAACCATATTACTTTTTTTTTTAGAAACAACAGAGGGGCAGATTCATTAAGCCTGGTGAAGTGGTCGGTGATAATGCATCAGCTCCTGTCTGTCAAGTTACAGGCTGCGTTTGGCAAATGACAGTTTGGAGCTTATTGGCTGCCATGTTATCACAAAGCATCCCCTAAATGCCCCCAAAACCCAGCCTGTAACTTGACAGATAGAAGCTTATTGGCTGGTGTGATCTGTCAAGTTACAGACTAGATTTGAAAAAATGACAGTTAGGAGATTATGGGCCAGATTCTCTAAGCTTCAAAAGTGATAACATAGAGAGTGATAAACAGCCAGCCAATCAGCTCCTGCCTAACACAGTCTGTGACATGGCAGATAGGAGCTGATTGGCTGATTGTTTATCACTCTCCATGTTATCACTTTTGAAGCTTAGAGAATCTGGCCCTATATGTGATAACACACCAGCCAATCAGCTTCTAACTGTCATTTTTCAAACTCAGCCAGTAACTTGACAAATAGCAGCTGATTGGCTGCTGCATTATCACAGGCCACTTTATCACTTCCCGAGGCTTAAAACATCTGCCTACTGGCCACTAAATCATAATTACAGTACAGTGTAAAGTGGTTTTTTCTATTGTTATGATGATGATGATGATGATTATACTCCTCTCATGCATCTGCCTTAAAAAGTAGTAGAACATTGCATATGTATTCACATCTAGTCCGTCTGCCATTATTGACATATTTGGAAACATGTAATTTTCTCATAAAGCCTTCTTTCATCCTTCTGTATAACAATAATTGATACACGTAATTCAACTGCTTTTTTTTTTTTACAGAAATTATTTTATTTCATTGATGAATTCCAATTATTTTTTTATCTTTTATCAACAGCTGACAATTGTTTCATTAACTGACAGACACATTAAATATAGTATTGACATTATATGACAAAGGAGCTCCACCTGGTGGCTGCATTTGGGAGAAACACATTATATAAAAGAATTACAGCAATTCAGTTACCTATTATTCTGAATATCAAAAAAAAAAAAAAAAAAACAATGCATGATGGGCAATTAAAGGAAAGCCTATTGTTGGTAGAGCTCAAAAACTGGGATGTAAAAATTAAAGTTGAATGCAAAGTAAGAAAGAGTCAAAACTCGAAAAGAGTCAATGGGCAAGGACACTGCATATTGGGCCTGATTCAGACATGTAAGCAAACGCATTTGCAGCTGTAAACGCGTATGCAGTGGCTGTGAAAAAATATGTCAATGTTGCTGCCATCTGGATTTGCAAATTCCAGCAGCTGCAGTAAAAAAATACAGAATTGTTGCAGAACAATAAGTTATGGAAGTTAAGAGAAGCTCTGTGGCCACAACCCAAAAATCACCCCAAAACGGTTGTGACAGGCCACAACCTGCTAATCAATTTGCAAAACTAATGCCCAAAAGGTTGTGTATTTAGTTAGAAATAAGAAAAAAAAGTTAATATAAGATAATAAGCAGTGGTGGCTGCAGAAGTGGCACTGCAGCACAGATCAAAATTCAAATGCGGGAGCCACACCCACTGCCACCAACTGCTGTTCCAAACTGACTCACTGGCAGTGGTTGTGGCTCTTCTGTTTTAATGTTGAACTGTGCTGCAGCCTTACCCCTGTTGCCCCCACTGATTACAAGGATTTACTGGAGCAGCTGGATAAATAAACCCCCACAGACAATGTGGTAAAGCATTGCATGGCTTTTATTAATACTTAGGGGGCAGAGCAGCCATCAGGGGGGTACTGTGGGGACTCCAGTCCTGGGCCCAGACAGAAAGGGGGCCCAGGATTGGAGTTTCTAAAATATAAATTGCCATAAACAAAGTTCACATTTTCCTAGATGCAATGTTGAGGTTAAGTAGTGTAGCCAGTGCTGCAGACACATGTCTCACCAGGCATTGCAGGTGTCCGATAGAGGAGAAGGGACCTACATATTTTATCAGTCTTGAGCGCTACAATTTCTGATGGCAGCCTTGATAGGCGGTATTTATTAAAACTTGGAGAGAGATGAAATGGAGAAAGATAAAGTACTATCTTCCTAATAGTCTATACTATAGTCCTCTACTTATAGCCCCTCCTTTCTCTGTTGCTAATAGCAATTGAACATCTAGCTCTTTAGGTGGATTTACCATTTAAAAATCAACCAAAGCTAAAAACAGCAACAAAAAGATAATTACTAGCGTAGAAGAGGAAGTTGCATAAAGAATTGCTAACATTTTACCCTACTTTTGTAGAAATTAAGGTACTGAGCCATTCCTTAATCATGTAATAAATCATGTATAAATTGTAAACTTCACTGCGGCAGGGACTGATGTGAAAGTTCAAATATTCTCTGTAAAGCGCTGCGGAATATGTGTGCGCTATATAAATAACTGTTAAAAAATAAATAACTAGAAGGTAAAGAAGCTGAAACTACAGTATTCTAATAAATCTGAAATGTAATCAATCAAGCACAATTTCCCCCCAAAAAGTCTAAATGATTTATTAGAGTGGACATTTAAAATATACAGTATGAACTGTTACTGTAACGTAAATTTGTCATATTGGATTGGCCATTAAATATGTTAGAAAAGGGAGGTGTTTTTGCTGGTCGCACAAGACACAGATATGGTGGACCCCCTAGAGTGATTCGTACGTCATAATATGGTGTATCACTTAAATGGGGGTGTGCTACCAACGGACATATAGGTAATGGAGAATTGAAGAAGGAAAGAGAAGAAATGTCCTTAATGGGTGCACCAAAAAGATATTAAAACTTAACCTTTATTTATGATTATTCTAAGAACTGCGAGATAAAAATTATACACATATAACAACAGACAAAGGTGGGGTTCACACAATTTAAAAACTAGGTGGTGGGCAGATGTGGCAGAAACTTTATTCAAGTATCAGTGTTTTTTAGACAGTCTATGGTCCTGGTCTGTACAGATAGGAATAATTCTACTGTCAGTTCAGGAAATTAATGCGAAAGCGGGTTCAAAATGAAAAACCTCTTTGGTATTAATGCTTTCTAGGGCGCTTAGCTCATACAATGAGTAAGTAAGGTCTGGTCGGCTCAAAAAGTGGGGTATGGGCGTAATCACAGGATCAGTACACACTGTGATAGTTGAACAGTGTGTATGTGTCCATGCACTAATGACTCCGATAACGGAGGATCCCTAAACGCCGTGGCCCCCTTGGGGTGTGCGTGTTAGACCGGAGCTGCTTTTCCACAGTAGTAAAGGGCCAACTGCCTCATATATAAGGGTGCACTATCAGGCGTGGAGACGCTCTTAGATTAGATAGTGTCAAACCCTGCCGGTGGAAACTCCCACGGACGTGCCACTGCTGTTTGGAAGTGGTTTGTCCGAAAATGCAGTGGAACACTATCGAGCGTGGAGACGCTCCGTGATATGATAGTGTATATTCCTCACTGGTAGGGAGTAGCGTGGCTGCACTGCTGAAATGGTCTGTGTCGCACATTCAATGGAGCCGCCTCCGATTGAACTAGTGGACTCACACGTGAGCGCCTTGAAGAAGGCTCTGGCGTCACTTCACTGTCTAAGTACAGAATCAAAATACATCAATATGAAAAATAATAAAGACTGCCTACATCTGCCCACGCACCGCTAGCCGGCACGCGCTTCGCAGATACAGCTTCCTCAGGGCCAACCTGACCAGGTGTCTGCTGGGGTTTATATACCACTGAAGTAGTAAAATGCTCCAATCACAGAGCTCAGGGCGGACGTGCCCCCGGAAGCGTGTCCCGGGATCTATTATCCTATCAAATGTCTCAGAGACTGACAAGCCTCTGTACGGTGTCCGGCTTGGTTCAGGTGAAAGCATAGTGGTTGCTATGGTGATCGGGATCAGTGCGTGTACGATACAAGCATCGCTGTTAATCAGCGTTCCTGTCAGCTGTAGAGATCCGGGACGTTTTAGATCAAGTGTTTATGGAATATGCCACTGCGTTCCCACAAAGGATGATATCATTCGGGATACGCAGTGGGCACGTCCATCCCTCTGCACCCTTCCCGGCTAGCTCGTCAATGGCTGCTGGTGTCACGTTGTCATGGTAATCTTATCCAGCGTAACATCTATCAGTACGCTAGATACGTATAGTTGTTTGATGTTAGGGGGTAATTCCACAGTGATCCCCTGTCAGATAGTGACAAGTAGGTATCGCTAGTATAATAGATAGGTGAAGATTAGTGGGCCACATAAGTTAGTTATAATAAATTCGCATTCACTATCAATGGCCAGAGATAGATTTATAGCCATGGTATATACATGCAACGTGGGTGTACGGTCATTTCGAATAAAGAGAAGAATAGTAAACAATATAAATTCATCATCATACAATAAGGCGTGGATGTCGACATACCGGGTGCGCGTTGGTCACTCAGGATTGTGAGTATAGCTGAACCGCATGAAAATAAATGGGGTTGTGGTATTCTGATATTATACGATCAGCTTATCCATATAGTATAATGATGTGCAATGAAAATAGAGATGGGAGGGGGAAAAAATTGAGGGAATAATGGAATGTAAGGAATGTGTGATGGTCGGGTCTATTACGCATAGGACCCACACATAGTGAACGTAAGGTTGTTAGGTGTGTATGCAGGAGAAAAACCTATCTGCATTAAGAAGTGGGACACAGCACAAAAACGTCACTCAAGTGTCACGCAGTGAACATAAAGAGAAGAAAATTGCGGTGGTAGAGATGAATGTCAGGCGGGTTAGTATCCCGGACAGGTGAGTATGAAGCTATCCATATTGTGTACGAGTGGATTCATGTGATCCAAGGAGAAGAAGGTGGTGGGATGTAAAAGTGGGAAAAGTCAGTGTCCCGAACAGGTGAGTATAGAAAAATGTCCATATTATAGACAAGTGGATTTATAAAATCCCAAGAGTAGAAGGTGGTAAAGTGTAGAAATGGAGTAGGTCGGTGGTGACCAGCCACTTGTCTCCCTTGGGAGCGAGGTGTAGTCTACATTCTTCTGTACACACATGGGTAAGTATAGATGTAGACGTTGGTAAGTATGAATCTCTGTAGTAGGGTAGTGTATGTGTATTAGTAGTGACCCATGTACATCAGTATCTTATATAACATCAAAAAACATCAAAAAAGAGGGACATATGGAGGGAGGTATATATTGGTAAAGCCTCCCTACGTCTACCCATATATGCTATAAGTATGATCCAAAATCTGGGTAGTATATGCCATTGGCCATTATCACACATTGTATATGCCGGCATCATGCACAGTGAACACTGCCGGAAGGACGGGGGAGACAAGTATAAGTATTAGAGAGGGAGGAGAAGGGTGGGATTCATGCCCTAGTCGGATGTATCCTACGTCGACTTCTATAGAAATGAAGAATAACTGTTTTCTTCATTGAGGCCTACAGGTGACATGATGCCCATCAAGAAAATAAGTCTGGTTTCTTGTCTGAGCAATTCCGCATCTACATCTCCTCTCTGAGTCACAGAGATTCCAGGGATTACCTGGGATGGGACACCGTAGGACAAGGAGGGGGAAGAAGAAAGAAAAGATCAGTAAGGGAATGGAGAGAAGATCCGAGGGATTACCAACGATACCGGAAATGATAACATCAAACTCAGACTCCCTGAAAATTATTAACTTGTCAGATCACAATTTGAACGACTTACAAGTACAAGTGTTACAAAAAGGCTTATCTTTCTCCCCCACCTCCTCCCTCAATAGATTTGAAATAGAGAAAGATCTGAACTTATTTGCTCGAAAACTGCTTATCAAAAAAAAAAAAAAAAAATTCTTCCGTAACCATGACAACTCCAGTGTAGAATCTCACTCGCCACTCCACACATCCTCCATCTCCAATGCCATCTGGAGTACGGAGGAAGAGGAGGCGATTAATAACCTTGAGATACTACAAGAAGAGTCTATCCCAGATACAGATGGTCCGGGCATCACACCCAAACAGACCATCACTCTCAAGAAAAAATCCAAATTCTATCCCCAGTTTCAAATCTGTCCAGTTGTTAAGACATATGTCGACCTTGTCAGCCAGGATTTAGATCATCACCTTTCAATTTGAAGATAACCTGAGCAGAAAGGAGAGAGAGGCCCTTAAGGAGATTAGAGATTGGGATGACACGATTGTCAAACCGTCGGATAAGGGCGGAAATGTGGTACTTTGGTCCAGAGCCCTATATGTGAAAGAATTGGAGCGACAACTCGGTGACTCCGCATGTTATAAAAAACTCATATTTAATCCGACTCAGGATTATCTGAACAACTACACTAAAATGATTGAGGAAGCCACACATACAGGAACTATAACTAAATCTCAATCCGACTTCCTACGGGTCACCAGTGTACGAATACCCACCCTATACCTTTTGCCCAAGGTCCATAAAAATGAGAAAACACCACCTGGTAGGCCCATAGTGTCCGGCATAGGCGGCCTTACAGAGAAGGCTAGCCAGTTTGTTGACACATACTTGAGAGAACACGTTGTCACTCTACCATCATATGTCAGGGACACTATGGAGGTACTTACTAGACTCCAGGATGTCATTCTCAATGAAAATTCTTGGATCATAACCTGCGATGTAGAAAGTCTATATACTAGCATCCACCACCAATATGGGGTGGATGCGGTTAAGTACTTTCTACAGATGGGCAAGGAAGACGACTTTAATGACTTTCTCATACAACTATTAAAATTTGTTCTAACAAAGAACTACTTCGTGTGTAACGAAGGCTTCTACCTCCAGGTACGGGGGACTGCGATGGGGAGCACGTGTGCCCCCACGTATGCAAACCTGTACCTGGGATGGTGGGAGCGAGAAGTCGTTTTCAATGAGAGGAATGAGAAGTACACAGACCATATTTTATTATGGCTGAGATACATAGATGATCTCCTCATTCTATGGGAGGGTGACAAAAACCTTTTTATTGAGATGATAGACATGCTTAACAACAATCACCTCAATCTGCACCTCACATATGAGATCAGCCAGAAGGAAGTTAATTATCTCGACCTTCACATCTCAATCCGAGAGGATGGCTCTCTCCATACTGACCTGTACCGCAAACCTACCTCCACTAACTCTCTGCTATTAAAATCCAGTTCACATTTTCCTCCTGTGATCAGAGGCCTACCGAAAGGAGAATTCCTGCGAATGAAGCGCAACTGCTCAAATATCACCACGTTCAAAACCAGAGCAAGGGAATTGAGTACCAGACTGGCAGACAGGGGTTATAGTAAAAGGAGCATTAGGAAAGCTTATAATGAGGTCCAAGGCTATGAAAGGGAACAGCTCCTGATTCCACGCAAGAAGGACACTGACACCAGGGGTGAACCGATTAGATTTATCGGCACTTACTGCAAGGAATGGCAACAAATTCAGGCCATTGCGAATAAACATCTTAATGTCCTAAAAACTGACCCTGATCTAGCCGAAGTTCTAGGTGACCGGGTACAAATGAGTTGGCGTAGGAGTCGCAACATCCGAGATACCCTGGTGCACAGTCATTTAGACAAACCAAACAGAATCACACGACAGAAATTGGGGTCTTTTAAGTGCAGAACGTGCAAAGCATGCACTTATATGATCCAGAAGCAACAATTCGAGAATAAATTTGACCAAATTTGGAAGATTAGAGATTACATCACTTGCGACACAGCAGGAGTGGTGTATAATCTGGAATGTCCCTGCAATAAAATGTACATAGGCAAAACCATCAGGCCCCTCAAGAGAAGAATACTAGAGCACATTGCTAGTATTAAAAATGCAGAGAAGGACAGGAAAGCCATGAAAGTCCTTACCCCTGTTGCTCGACATTTTTTCAAACATCACCAGAGTAAAACCACCGGGCTTAAAGCCTATGGCATGTTGAAAGTCAACATGGGGATTAGGAGAGGAGATGTAGATACGGAATTGCTCAGACAAGAAACCAGACTTATTTTCTTGATGGGCACCATGTCACCTGTAGGCCTCAATGAAGAAAACAGTTATTCTTCATTTCTATAGAAGTCGACGTAGAATACATCCGACTAGGGCATGAATCCCACCCTTCTCCTCCCTCTCTAATACTTATACTTGTCTCCCCCGTCCTTCCGGCAGTGTTCACTGTGCATGATGCCGGCATATACAATGCGTGATAATGGCCAATGGCATATACTACCCAGATTTTGGATCATACTTATAGCATATATGGGTAGACGTAGGGAGGCTTTACCAATATATACCTCCCTCCATATGTCCCTCTTTTTTGATGTTTTTTGATGTTATATAAGATACTGATGTACATGGGTCACTACTAATACACATACACTACCCTACTACAGAGATTCATACTTACCAACGTCTACATCTATACTTACCCATGTGTGTACAGAAGAATGTAGACTACACCTCAGTCCCAAGGGAGACAAGTGGCTGGTCACCACCGACCTACTCCATTTCTACACTTTACCACCTTCTACTCTTGGGATTTTATAAATCCACTTGTCTATAATATGGACATTTTTCTATACTCACCTGTTCGGGACACTGACTTTTCCCACTTTTACATCCCACCACCTTCTTCTCCTTGGATCACATGAATCCACTCGTACACAATATGGATAGCTTCATACTCACCTGGCCGGGATACTAACCCGGCTGACATTCATCTCTACCACCGCAATTTTCTTCTCTTTATGTTCACTGCGTGACACTTGAGTGACGTTTTTGTGCTGTGTCCCACTTCTTAATGCAGATAGGTTTTTCTCCTGCATACACACCTAACAACCTTACGTTCACTATGTGTGGGTCCTATGCGTAATAGACCCGACCATCACACATTCCTTACATTCCATTATTCCCTCAATTTTTTCCCCCTCCCCCTCCCATCTCTATTTTCATTGCACATCATTATACTATATGGATAAGCTGATCGTATAATATCAGAATACCACAACCCCATTTATTTTCATGCGGTTCAGCTATACTCACAATCCTGAGTGACCAACGCGCACCCGGTATGTCGACATCCACGCCTTATTGTATGAGGATGAATTTATATTGTTTACTATTCTTCTCTTTATTCGAAATGACCGTACACCCACGTTGCATGTATATACCATGGCTATAAATCTATCTCTGGCCATGGATAGTGAATGCGAATTTATTATAACTAACTTATGTGGCCCACTAATCTTCACCTATCTATTATACTAGCGATACCTACTTGTCACTATCTGACAGGGGATCACTGTGGAATTACCCCTTAACATCAAACAACTATACGTATCTAGCGTACTGATAGATGTTACGCTGGATAAGATTACCATGACAACGTGACGCCAGCAGCCTTTGACGAGCTAGCCGGGAAGGGTGCAGAGGGATGGACGTGCCCACTGCGTATCCCGAATGATATCATCCTTTGTGGGAATATTCCATAAACACTTGATCTAAAACGTCCCGGATCTCTACAGCTGACAGGAACGCTGATTAACAGCGATGCTTGTATCGTACACGCACTGATCCCGATCACCATAGCAACCACTATGCTTTCACCTGAACCAAGCCGGACACCGTACAGAGGCTTGTCAGTCTCTGAGACATTTGATAGGATAATAGATCCCGGGACACGCTTCCGGGGGCACGTCCGCCCTGAGCTCTGTGATTGGAGCATTTTACTACTTCAGTGGTATATAAACCCCAGCAGACACCTGGTCAGGTTGGCCCTGAGGAAGCTGTATCTGCGAAGCGCGTGCCGGCTAGCGGTGCGTGGGCAGATGTAGGCAGTCTTTATTATTTTTCATATTGATGTATTTTGATTCTGTACTTAGACAGTGAAGTGACGCCAGAGCCTTCTTCAAGGCGCTCACGTGTGAGTCCACTAGTTCAATCGGAGGCGGCTCCATTGAATGTGCGACACAGACCATTTCAGCAGTGCAGCCACGCTACTCCCTACCAGTGAGGAATATACACTATCATATCACGGAGCGTCTCCACGCTCGATAGTGTTCCACTGCATTTTCGGACAAACCACTTCCAAACAGCGGTGGCACGTCCGTGGGAGTTTCCACCGGCAGGGTTTGACACTATCTAATCTAAGAGCGTCTCCACGCCTGATAGTGCACCCTTATATATGAGGCAGTTGGCCCTTTACTACTGTGGAAAAGCAGCTCCGGTCTAACACGCACACCCCAAGGGGGCCACGGCGTTTAGGGATCCTCCGTTATCGGAGTCATTAGTGCATGGACACATACACACTGTTCAACTATCACAGTGTGTACTGATCCTGTGATTACGCCCATACCCCACTTTTTGAGCCGACCAGACCTTACTTACTCATTGTATGAGCTAAGCGCCCTAGAAAGCATTAATACCAAAGAGGTTTTTCATTTTGAACCCGCTTTCGCATTAATTTCCTGAACTGACAGTAGAATTATTCCTATCTGTACAGACCAGGACCATAGACTGTCTAAAACACACTGATACTTGAATAAAGTTTCTGCCACATCTGCCCACCACCTAGTTTTTAAATTGTGTGAACCCCACCTTTGTCTGTTGTTATATGTGTATAATTTTTATCTCGCAGTTCTTAGAATAATCATAAATAAAGGTTAAGTTTTAATATCTTTTTGGTGCACCCATTAAGGACATTTCTTCTCTCTCATTAAATATGTTAGAAGTTTGAATCCACATATTGCTTTTAACAGCTGACTTAAAAGAAATAGGGCGGGATTCTCTAAAATCCGCAGCCCTCTTCGCCGGGCATCGCATTTCTAATGACCGCATATTCTCTAAAATATGCGGTCATTAACGCAAGGGACAGCTCTTGCGGTAAGAGCTGTACCTTGTGATGCGGCGCCGTTGCTGGACTTCCGGGTCCGGGTCGCAGACTGATGCGCCGGCCGCAGGGCATGCTGGGAGGGATCCGTGACGGATCCCTCACACACCGCTGCGGTAAGAAGCCCATAGGCTTCTGCAGGGAACCGCCAGCTTTTGCTGGCGATTCCCTCCTCAGCGGTGACACTGCGGAGGGAGGTTAGAGAATACAGAAATGCGGTAAAAACCCTGATAACGGGGTTTTTACCGCATTTCTGTAATAGAGAATCTCGCCCATTAGCTTTTAAACTTGTGAACTTCTGAAACTTTACACATCTTCAACAATTATTTAAAACCTCTTTCAAGCATCTGTACTAAAGAGGCATTGTGCTCCCAAAAATCACATCTGTGTTTTTTTCATGGTATGTTAAAGGACCTATTTCAGTTGCAGACAAAACAAAATGGGAAGGAAGTGCAAATGAAGAAATGGCTTACTGCCTGTGGTCCAGACCAGATGGTTTGCAAATGACACAGATAGCTGGTGGACTCGGCATGGGAAGGACCCATTCTGTGCAAGTACAGAATGTGTCCTGCATTGTTGCAGACAGTACCCCTAAGCCGCAGCCTTATTGGTTGGCTTCAACTATTCGGGGGAGCATTAGGCAGCATTCCTGAAAACATTATTTTATGGGAGTGCCACAGCCAATATCTTAATCTTCCAATGCAGATTTATTGGCCTCTGCTATTGTTAGGACCCGAGGTCCTGTGGGTGCAGGGTCCGGGGCAGGTCCTGACACCACACGGGTTCCCCGGGGTCCTGTACCTGTGCGGGGCTCCCTGCTGGACGGTATCACTTTTACGCCCAGCCAGGTGCCGGCATTATTATCATTAGGGGCTGGCTGCCCTGTGATTGGTCTGGGTTCTCCTCTTTAGGGGACTGGACAGGACGTCACACGCCAGTAATAATTCTCCTGTGCCTTATGCAGGATTGCTGCAGGGACATGCATGCTGCTTCCTATCCGTGTGAGCCTGATTTCCATGTGAACACCTTGGGACGACCATCTTCCTTCTTCCATCCAGTGTCGTGAGTAGCCTGAGGCTGCGGTTAGGTTGCCTTACTTGCATGTCAGTTTCCCTAGCGGAGGTTGGGCATTAATCCTCCTTTTGGTTTGTGTGGGGAATTTACCCCTTAAAGTTGTGCAGAGCACAACTTTACCATTTACGACGAGGTCGCCTAGTTTTGGTTGTGACAAGGTCGCTTAGTTGTGGTTGCGACGGAGTCGCTGTATTTACTTTACCATTTGCGACGAGGTCGCTTGATTTTGGTTGCGACAGGGTCGCTTGGTTTTAGTTGCGATGGAGTCGCTTTATTTACTGCACCATTATTTCACTGTACCTGTGTGAATTTATCCTCTGTCCCGTACTTGTGTAACAATAGGGATTTGTGCATCAGTGTTATCCTTTTATAGCTGGGGTTTATTAGTTTAGTCAGATTCTCCTCTTGGACCTATCCTTGGCGGTCGTCGTGGACTTGTCACATCTTAACACCTGGCTGCACTGGAGCTAGGGTGGGCTTAACTCTCCCTTTCAAACGTAGCGGCTACAGGCGAAGCCTAGCATCCCGCAGTCCACGGCCACCTGTCAGAGAGGGCCAAAAGAACTAGATCAGAGGATAGAGGCACCGTCCAGTCTAGGCAGCATTCAGTTACCTGAGTTACTTGCTGGATCGTAACAGCTATGTATCTGAGATGGTCATTCTGAGTAATCTGAATCCAAGGGACCTGCATTTGGAGGGCATGCTGGCTGTTGTTGTGTCATTTGGTAGATCTAGGGGTGACTCCTGGTAAGCTGGCTCTTAATTTAGATATATTTGTATGTGCTATTATCATGTACAGATGGAGCCCCTGCCATCCTTGGCTGGGGCTCGCCAGACCCTCCCCGCTGGCGTGCGCCGGCGGAAGGGCTTCACTGAACTGGGATGCATGTGCATCTCACACGCACGCGCGTCCCAGTCTCTCGGTGGGGACTCTGCGTTCCCTGCACGTCTCCGCTTCAGGGAGAAGGGCAAGGTTAGGGGGTGTTCGGGGCGTCGAGGGCCACGGTCGATGACATCGGGGGAGGCGGCGGGGACCAGAGGAAGGCTCCGTTGCCCAGGGGGTGTGGGAGCATCTCGTGTGCACACGCGCCCCCTGGCGGGGCTGGCGTGATGGCGGGGCTGGCTTTAGAAACACCAGCCCTACAAAGATGAAGCCAGCCCCATCTGTAGCATAACAATAGGCTATTATATGACAGAGTGTGTGCTTTTATCAAGTAGCATTGGGGATCGAGAATATCAGAGAAGCCTTGATGTAGCCTGGAGGCTTAATCAAATCTTTGCAAATATATGCAACTAAAACCTCTGAATTTTCAATTATCACGTAGTATTCAATCCCAGGTCACAACTGTCGGGCTGGCCTAATAGCCGTGACCCTGTCCTGTTCTTGGCCAGCTTGACAAAGACTAAACGCTAAAAAGGGGCGTGGCCGTGAGATACCGCAAAGGATTGTGGAGCTGCACCCAGGAGTTCGACAATACAGGGCTGATCTCGGCAGTACGGGCCTGACTGCTTCTAATGTTGAGTCTGTTGGGCCAAGATC
The DNA here is from genome assembly GCF_055691185.1 of Crinia signifera. NCBI lineage: Eukaryota > Metazoa > Chordata > Amphibia > Anura > Myobatrachidae > Crinia > Crinia signifera. The sequence continues at coordinate 111,936,660 of NC_139226.1, read as the reverse complement.
CCTGTTCAATGCTGTCGGGATGGACAGCATTGAATAGGGCCCCGCCGCTATTTCCCCCATCAAGAATAGCGGCGGGAGATTGAATACCATCTTTGGGGTCAATTTAATTCACAGCACTGTGAACAGCGCAGGTAGGGAGCTCCCAGGGCCGTTCAAATCAGCACGCTGTTATATTGGAGAATGCTGGTACTCATGGGTGTTGAGTCAGGAAGTAGCTCCTTCCCGGCACTCTTCAGCGCTTTGAATTAAATTGTCTCAATTTACAACTTTTTACAATGCGCCCAACTCCTGAATCGCCCCCTGTAACAGCCAATAATCAACAAAAATGCTTCAACATACACTAAGACAATTAATAAATGCTGTCTGTGGTATCCACTGTGCCTTCATTCCATGAGTTGGAGAAAAGAGTTATACTCTCTCATTCTTTGTATATTGTGGAAAACGTTCTCATAAAATAAAAAAGTCACAATTCCTATTGTTCCTTCTGAGAGCTGATTATATATTCAGCTCCCATGGCAGCTACTATTTTCCTGCATTAACCCATCCACCCTTTACCCATATCATATCTAACACCAGTTACTGGAAACTCCCCATTCAATCACCAATCACTCTTTTGAAAGCCAACTGCTCTCTGCGGAAAAATATAAAAATAAAAATAAAAGTGAAGGGTAAAAAAAAAAGAAGAAAATGTAAAATAAATAAATAAAAAAAATGTTGCAGTAGAAAACGATCTATCTCATTCTTCCTCTGGTAATATCACTTTTCCTTAATGGCATTCCAAATGACATTGTCCCAAAGATTTCACTTTTCTAACTCCCCAAAGAAACATGATTTAGTATAGCTTCTACGGTTTGAATGTAAATTTGAACAACTAAATTACATTTTTGGACTGGCAGGTCAAACAAAACTAAGCAAACCAAACAGTAAGATACTCCCTAATCTATAGTCAGTGTATATAACCTCACTTTTCCTATTTAACCCTGTATCTTTTTGGGTTTTCTGATGAGACGGTATCTTGGGAACTACCAGCATTATGTGTATTTTAACATTGCTTTAGTTTTGGTGTTTAATATATATTTTTTTCTCTATAAAGCAAATATAGCATTTTTTTATACTGTACCATAGTTTTCTGTTGGTACCCTATCTGCTTGGATATTTTTAAATATAGTGGAAAAACAATGGAAGGGAATACAATTGCATTTTTATGATTAAAGTGTAATTCAATTCAATACATAAAATATTTTTTTTATATATATTGTATATATATTTTACAGAGGTACTATATATTGTTCTACCATTTTATGTATACATATATTTTGGCTAAGAATATAACATATATGGAAATGATGTTTTGGGTCTGTAGTTTTCCTTCTCATAAAGTATTTTTCAATGTTACAAAGGATATGTTAAAAAAAAAGTTTACATTATAAATGTAAATAAGACATACAAAATTTACAATAGTAATTGCATTTTCTTCAATATGCTGGGGGATATATGATTTTGTTGATATTTTAAACATCCCACATGATTATTTTTAATTAAGACAATATGGGGTCATTTTAATTTAAAAAATGCCATTTCATTTCCACTCATTTGAATAGGCCTTGCATTTTCAGTGGTCATCATTTCATGTTTCTTGGTGTATTCATTCTCTAGAGTCAGTTTTGTGAGCTTCAGCGCTGGTCTTCTGAGGCTGTTCTGCATCCTTAGTTTTACATATTTAAGTTTGCATGATACCAGCATTCTTTGCTAGGTCATCAATTTTTCCTAAAGGTTACTGGGCCTGTTATATGTGTGGAAACTGTGTTCTTGTTGCTCCTATCTTCTGTTTCTGCCAAGCAAAGGAACCTCTGCCATTGACCAGTTTACGTTACCGCTGTTTGTTTCTGGGCTCTGTTTGCATCTGCCATTTTTATTGCAAGAATCATTCTGAGTGCCAACCCATGTTGGCCACTAAATGTAATTTTAAATCTCCTAGTAGTAATGCTCTTGTTCCTCTAGATTTCTAGATTGGGAGTTAGCTTCCTCCGGACAGAGAGACTAAGCATACTGGGTTCTCTTAAAAAGAGAGGACAGACTTGTATGAGTGTAATAAAAATGCCCCCCCCTCCCCCCAAAGACTCTTTTGTTAGGGAAGAGGAATCGTTCTGCCCCAAAACCACAATAGGGAGTTTAAGGTCTCATACTACCATTTACCAGTGGTGAATCAGAAGCAGCTGTAATCTGTTTCTGTAGAACTATAAATGGATCAGTCAGTCATAGCCATCTGGTTCCAAGGGTGTACTAAAATGCCAGAAGGTCGATGTGCTAGCCCAGCCACCAGATGACCTGGCAAAGCAGCTGCACCTCTAAGCAATCTTCTCAGCTGGCATGCTGAGATTGGGAAGTGAAATTAGACTACACTCCTGTGACTCACAGCAAACCCTCACAATGCATCAATATAACTTGTGACATGGCCAATTATATGGGACATTTCTGGAATGGACACTAGCACCTGGAGCACTCCCCTATTGCTGAAGGGAGACTACTACCTACTATAGAAGGATACTGCTATCCATAAAGCTCCATGAAAGGGAAGAGTGCTCACCCTATACTGCTTTGAAAAGGAGATCCATCCATTTATTTGCGGGACTGGTAAATATTGCATTATTGCAGCCTCAAATCAATTAGTACCATCAATAGTTGAATGCATATATAGCCAAACAAGCCTCTATTTAAGAATTTACCTCTTTGTATGTTTAGTGTTGTCTGTCTTGTATGTTTTGTCCTTTGCAGTGCACTGAGGTTGTATGAAATTAATTTTTATTAATATTATATTATATATGTGCTTTTTGATAAAAGATATCCTTTTCAGAAATTGTGTGTGAGATATTATTTGAGGTAAGCAGCGCCACCTAGTGGTATCAGCTTATTGCTGCTACTACACCACTCCATTGCTGAATGTACACAATGTTGCATCTATAGCTATGCGTGCAATGGGAGTTAGGAGTGGCCTATATTTGCTATAGGGTTGTAGAATATGCAGATGCAATTGGAGATTTGGCTAGAGGTCTTCACCAATAGGCAATTGCAATCAATGTGCATTCATTCCCATTACCAATCCATGTCCTATGAGGCCCTGAGACTCAGAGAGGTGTAGCGTACTGTATGTCTCTAAGATTTTGCAATGTTTTCACATAGCAGTGAAACACCATTCAAACTGGAGCAGCTGGGCTGTGACCGCACAGGAATTAGGTTTAAACAAAGCACAATGAAACTTCATGTGTGAAATAGCAACACATTTTATATGCCAAATTATTCACAAGCAGATATACAAGTGTTGCACATCAAACTGAACAGTGTAATCTAGTGTAGTAATCTTACTGCTGCGTTTTTTTAAATTATGCAAATAAGATGCACATTTTGAGTGAGAAAGATCTTTTCCCGGGATGATTTGCCGTTTGACACACTGAGGGAAGACGAATCGGTATACGATACTGACTTATCTCACATCTAAGAAAAGGTGCCCATAAATATATGATGTATTGGTGCAACCAGGGCTGAAAGTGGACCTGGAAAGGTGGAGAAACTCATTTACCTTGCAACCAACCTTCCCCATTATACAGAGCCCGGGCCAGTGCCAGGATTTTCGACACCCCCCGCAAACTACAAAATTTGTGCCATGCCTCCCATACTTAATAAAGGGACAGTGGTCTCACACGCAATAGGTTTGGTCACATAATAGTACTCCCCAATTCAAATTACACACAGTGGCACAATTACATTTATATGACATCACATGTGTAGTGGCCCTGATTCATATTACACCACGCAGTAATGCCCCTTATTCTAGTTACGCTACACAGTAGTACTGCTTATACATGTTTGCCACAAAGTAATGTCACTTACATATAATGCCCACAGCAGTAGTACCCCTTACACAAAATGTCCACAGTAAGTGCCCCTTGTCCCTCAAGCAGCCAACTGTTTCCTCCAGCCCCCGCTAACCTTGTCTTTGCATGCACAAAGCTTTCTCCTCTGAGTGGCTCTTTTTCACTTCAGCGTGGGTGACTGCATGACATCACATATGCCTTGGCAGAAAAATAAGCTTTTCTAGTGGAATTACTGTGCAGGAATGTGGTGGAGGTGGAACTGAGTTCCCCTACCATTACAGTTCTCCCTTGTTCCACCCCACTTTAACCCCTGAGGGCAATCCCCCAATTTCCTGACTGTCACGTGGGGGGAACAAGGTTATTACGCAGAATTAGAAATCCCAATACCCGATCCTGGTGGGAATTGCAGAATAGGGACATTTTAAAGATGTTTAATTTCCCTGATCCTCTGACGGATCACCGATCATCAATGGCCAATGATCAGCATATGCATATAAGAGTACTGTATCTAAATCACATCTTGACAAATACATCTGTATGGAATGTAACAAACAAATAAACCTGTTTCCCTTTCTATTAGATTGGGGAATTGATGAAAACAGAACAATTCTACTGCAAGACTTATACACTTTCTGTACACAAAGTAGAAAGTGTTCTTCCAATCAAATGTGTGTATGCATTTTTTATTTCTTATCCTTTTTTGTCTGTCCATGCACATGCATACAGTATATATTATGTCACTTAAAGTGTAATGCCGAATTGGACACTAAAAATCATCTGCATACAAGCACCATGCGTTAATTGTGAAGTTAATGGCATCTGAGCAGATTAAATAAATCTCAAATATGAACAAATTAGAAATGCAGGCCATAGTGATGGCAAGCAATTCTTAATGAAATGAATAAAACATATATTTATTGTTCCATATTATTACAAAAAAACCATACCTCTACAATGGAAGTTTTAACTGTAGCGTACTATTCACAAGCAATACACAAAAACATGAACTTAAATAAATATGTATATTAAATACTATACATACAGAAATTCCTAATCAAATGGACTACTTAGTAAATAGATATATAGTATAACAGCTTTAGAAATGATCACAGTATTAATATAATTGTATTATATCAATACATAATAATAATAATAATAATAATAATAATAATAATAATAATAATAATTATTATTATTATTATTATTATTATTATTATTATTATTATTATTATAACAAAGATTTTAAAAAATCCATCATAAATCTTTCAAAATCAATGTAATTATTGATTAAAAAAAAAAAATTATTCATAGCAATAATTTTAGTGTTTGAACTACTTTATAATAATAATAATTATTATTTTATTTATATAGCGCTCTTTCTCCAATAGGACTCAAGGCGCTTAACAGATAGAATGAATGTAATACAGTACAGGAACAATGAAGTACAGAAAAGATTTTAGTAAAAAAAAGAAATGACGGAAATACTTGAGTAAACACGAAAGTCATGAATCTGTTTTTAAAGCATTCTAGAGTGGGGGCTCTCGAACTGTGCAGGGAAGTGAGTTCCATAGAGTCAGAGCTGCATGACTAAATGCTTGACCCCCAGATGAATTACTGGAGATTCTATGTACTGCTAAAAGTCCTTCATCTACAGATCTCAGTAATTGGCTGGGACAGTATGCAATCAGAATTGATTGCGGCTGATATCTGATATTTAAGTGTCAAGCCACCATCCATCACAACACCAATATTCCGCACATGATCAGAGTTTTGTAATTTTGTACTCCCAAGTGGACGGGTGGGCAAAAAATTGGAAAATAAGGTTCAATGTGGATAAATACAAGGTTATGCATCTTGGGAAACATAACCAATGTGCTAGCTATAACCTAAGCGGGGAGGCACTGGGTAATTTAGAACTTGAAAAGGACCTAGTAGACAACAAACTGGGGTGTAGTGCTCAATGTCATTTAGCAATAAAAAAGGCCTACAGGATACTAGCATGTATAAAAAGGGGCATGGAGACTAGGGACTCAAAAGTAATTATGCTGCTGTACAAAGCATTGGTTAGACCACACCTGGAATACAGAGTACAATTCTGGGCCCCACACTATAAAAAGGACATCATAGAACTGGAAAAAATCCAAAGAAGAGCAACAAAACTAGTAAACCCCAGGAGAGGGCAGGCGGGGATGGACACCTGACTGGAGCAGGGGAATGCCCATCATTTTCTGGGCGTCCGCATGGAAACACAGAGCAGTCCACTAGGAACCCTGGCAGCCTGCTCGTGCAGGGTGGCTGATGTCACAGGACATCAGCGCCTGCCTCCATTTTTCAGCTCCATACCTTTATTTCCAAAAGATTGATTTTTACCTTTATTTCCAAATTATTTTTCTTCCCTTTGGCTGCATGCAAAGGAATGTGTTACCAAGGGGATGAGGGCGGCACTGGTGGTAGGCATTAGTAAGGGCCTATTCGCTCAATAGGCAGAGATTATAAGATGCCTAGCAAAGCGGGTCAGAATCAGGTGCAATGTCATGTAATATTACAATACTGGGTGAGATAAATAAGTTACCAACCAATCAGCTTATAACTGCCTTTTTTCAAACACAGACTGTACAATGGCAGTTAGATGCAGTTTAGTTGGCACTTAGGGCCTTATTCTGGTTCGTGCGGCTGGGCCGTACGCGTACGTTCCGGGGTTTTTAATGATCTGCGCATGCGTACCATCTCCAATGCGCAGGCGCGAACACTCCACAACGCTTACGGACGGGTCTCTCCGTGCGAAAAAACCTGTACGCGAGAGTACGGTCATTGGGGGCGGCATAGGGGCGTGTTGAGGGGAGCGGCCGAAATAATGAGGGAAAATGGGCGTAAACATGGGCGTACACGGGGGTGTGCACAAAAAATGAATGGCGCTACTACCGCTCGATTGGCTAAAGCACCGTTCATTTCGGACACAAAACAGGCGGCCGCCAACCGCCACCTCAGACCACCCCTACAGATACCGCATGACAGCGGACGCCTGGGTTTGCTAATTTACGCTGATTACTACTCAAACACATACACCTGAATGTAATAAGCAATGCTGCAGTCTATTAAGTCCAAACCATTATTTCACTACCTGCAAGCCACACACAGCACTGAAACACCTTGGAAGCTTATCTTTCTATACTTCTCTACATTTAAAGGTTTGTTTAATTTAAGGTAAGAATCTTTTTAAGACCTGCTTATATATGCTAAGGTAGGTATTTGTTAAACAGTTATACACATTCACTACGTGCTTTCATAGACTTTACACAGTAGCACACTCAATCTACACAAGTCGACATGTGTCAACGTTTTCACTGTAACATCAACATAAGTTGATCTAAAAGTAACAGCAATGTGGGGACACATAGATAGTGATTAAAATGCAACATTAGAACATAATAAATATACATGTAAGGAGGGTTCAAATGTATTTTTATTAGGGTGTTCATTAAGGTAGACAATTGAGGTAATATAAAACAATAATTGAATAACAATTAGAATAATTCATTTAATTGCCTTAATCACAGTTGAAAGCCTAGATTTGCAGGTCCATATATGTGAAGGGTATGCCAGTGTGCACGGACGTACGCTCACTCTCATGAGCGGTGACATACGCTGAGTTTTCCATTGAAAACAATAGAGACCCATCCGTGCACGGTGGCGTACGCTCAGATAGCCGCAAGAAGTCGGTGGGAAGACGGACGAGAGACGTCCGTAAACGGGGGCGTACGCTCTGTTGTACGCCAGTTGTCGGAGTCTAAGGGCTGATCCGTCCGTGTACGTTGGCGTACGTTCAATTGTACGCCACTCCCCTTCGACGTTGTTTCTGGCCGTACATATGCGGCAGATTTGTGGGTGGACTTAACCTCAACGGCCGCGTACGGAGAGCGTACGTTAATATGGAACGTACGCACGTTTGGCCGCACCAACCAGAATAACCCCCTTAATTTCTCTCTTTATCTCCAAGGTTTGATACATCTCCCCCCCCCCCCCCCCCCCCCAAAAAAAAAAAAAAAAAAAAAATCTTTATCTGCTCTAATTACACCACCTTCTACTACTTCATGTGCAGAATCTTGGCGTGGTACTAGATGGTGGATTGACACTTAAACATCAGATATCAGCCACAATCAAATCCTCATTCTTTCATCTGAGGAACATAGCCAGAATCAAACACTTAATCCCATCTGAAGATCTGCCAAAAGTCATACATGCATTTGTATCATCTGGTTTGGATTACTGCAATGCCCTCTACCTTGGTCTACCAGCAAAAGAACTGCACCGATTACAGCTGGTACAAAACACAGCTGCCAGGCTGTTAACTAACCAGCCCCGTTCTAGTCACATGACTCCCATTCTCTACTCCCTTCACTGGCTGCCAATAAAATGGCGAATCATTTTCAAGATCAATATACTGAGTTTCAAAGCGCTTCATGTCCAAGGCCCAAGGTACCTGAAGCAGCTTCTGATTCCATACTGTCCCACCCGATTACTGCGGTCTGTAGATGAAGGACTTTTAGCAGTACCTAGGATCTCCCGTACTTCATCTGGGGGTCAAGCTTTTAGCCATTCAGCTCCGACTTTATGGAACTCACTTCATTGCACAGTTTGAGAAACCCCCACTCTAGGATGCTTCAAAAACAGACTCAAGACTTTCCTATTTACTCAAGCGTTTCCTTCAGTCCCTTAAGTATTGTTTATGCAAAGCTTTTCTGTACTGTATTACATGCATTCTATCTGTTAAGCGCCTTGAGTCCTATTGGAGAAAGAGAGCTATATAAATAAAATTATTATTATTATTACTAAATAAAATGCAGGTGTTCACATCCATTTATTAACATAATCTAAGATTATTAAAATGCTCTAGTATGCAGGCAATTATTAACCCCTTCCTGACAGAGCCAGTTTTTGCGTTCCTGACAGAGCCCTTTTTTTCAAATCTGACATGTCTCACTTAAGTGGGGATAACTTTTTTTTGCTTTTACTTATCCCAGTGGTTTTGAGATTGTTTTTTCGTGACACATTGTACTTCAAATTAGTGGTAAATTTGGGTCGATACAGTCTGTGTTTTTTTGTGAAAAATACCAAAATATCGTGAAAAAATGGAAAATTTAGCGATTTGCAAAATGTTAAATTTTCTGCTTGTGAGACAAATAATCTTACCACTCAAAATAGTGAATAACTAACATAGACCATATGTCTACTTTATGTTGACATCATTATTTCAACTTCCTTTTAATTTTTTGGGACACTAGGAGGCTTACAATATGAATAGCAAATTCTCAAATTTTCAAGAAAATTTCAAACACTGATTTTTTTAGGGACCAGTTCAGTTCTGATGTGACTTTGAGGGACTTGTATGTGAGACACCCCCATAAATGATGCCATTTCAAAAACTGCACCCCTCACAGTATTCAAAACAGCATTTTGGAAGTTTGTTAACCCTTTAGGTGTTTCACAGGAATTAAAACAAAGTGTAGGTGAAATTTCAAAATTTCTTTTTTTTTGCAGATTTGCAATTTTAATACATTTTTATAAGGAACACAGTACATTTTACTAGAGAAATGTGACTAAAAATTGATTCCCCCAATTCTTTTGTTTTCATAAATATCCTATATGTGGCCCTAGTGTGCACGGTGACCAAACCACAGGCTTCATAATAGAAGGAGCACCTACTTGATTTTGGAGCCTCCTTTTTATGAGATTATTTTTTAGGCACCATGTAGGTTTCAAGGCACCATAAGATGCTAAAAGTTAGGAACCCCCCCACAAGTGACCCCATTTTGCAAACTACACCCCTCAGGGAATTCATCTAGGGGTATAGTGTACATTTCAAACCCCCAGGGGTTTCACCAATTGTGGTACAACTGGGCAGTGAAAATGAAAAATTATTTTTTTTACACAAAAATGCAGTTCTGGCTCCAAATTTGTCATTTTCAGAAGGTATGAAGGAGACAAAGCACCCCAAAATCTGTGCCCCAATTTCTCCCGAGTACGGCAATGCCTCACATGTGACCAAAAAATACCAGTTGGGTGCATGGCAGGACTCAGAAGGGAAGGAGTGATTTTTGGATTTTGCAGCTCAGATTCTGGTGGAATTTTGGTGGGTGCTATGTCGCATTAGCAAGACCCCCCAAGCACCAATACAGTGGAACCCCCCCACAAGTGACCCCATTTTGCAAACTACACCCCTCAGGGAATTCATCTAGGGGTATAGTGTACATTTCAAACCCCCAGGGGTTTCACCAATTTTGATACAAGTGGGCAGTGAAAATGAAAAATTACATTTTTTTACACAAAAATGCAGTTCTGGCTCAAAATTTTTCATTTTCAGAAGGTATGAAGGAGAAAAAGCACCCCAAAATCTGTGCCCCAATTTCTCCCGAGTACGGCAATGCCTCACATGTGACCAAAAAATACCAGTTGGGTGCATGGCAGGACTCAGAAGGGAAGGAGTGATTTTTGGATTTTGCAGCACAGATTCTGGTGGAATGAATGGTGGGTGCTATGTTGCACCAATACAGTGGAACCCCCCCACAAGTCACCCCATTTTGCAAAGTACACCCCTCAGGGAATTCATCTAGGGGTATAGTGTACATTTCAAACCCCCAGGGGTTTCACCAATTTTGATACAAGTGGGCAGTGAAAATGAAAAATTACATTTTTTTACACAAAAATGCAGTTCTGGCTCAAAATTTTTCATTTTCAGAAGGTATGAAGGAGAAAAAGCACCCCAAAATATGTGCCCCAATTTCTCCCGAGTACGGAAATGCCTCACTTGTGACCAAAAAATACCAGTTGGGTGCATGGCAGGACTCAGAACGGAAGGAGTGATTTTTGGATTTTGCGGCTCAGATTCTGGTGGAATTTTGGTGGGTGCTATGTCGCATTAGCAAGACCCCCCAAGCACCAATACAGTGGAACCCCCCCACAAGTCACCCCATTTTGAAAACTACACCCCTCAGGGAATTCATCTAGGGGTATAGTGTACATTTCAAACCCCCAGGGGTTTCACCAATTTTGATACAAGTGGGCAGTGAAAATGAAAAATTACATTTTTTACACAAAAATGCAGTTCTGGCTCGAAATTTTTCATTTTCAGAAGGTATGAAGGAGAAAAAGCACCCCAAAATCTGTGCCCCAATTTCTCCCGAGTACGGCAATGCCTCACATGTGACCAAAAAATACCAGTTGGGTGCATGGCAGGACTCAGAACGGAAGGAGTGATTTTTGGATTTTGCAGCTCAGATTCTGGTGGAATTTTGGTGGGTGCTATGTCGCATTAGCAAGACCCCCCAAGCACCAATACAGTGGAACCCCCCCAAAAGTCACCCCATTTTGAAAACTACACCCCTCAGGGAATTCATCTAGGGGTATAGTGTACATTTCAAACCCCCAGGGGTTTCACCAATTTTGATACAAGTGGGCAGTGAAAATGAAGAATTACATTTTTTTACACAAAAATGCAGTTCTGGCTCAAAATTTTTCATTTTCAGAAGGTATGAAGGAGAAAAAGCACCCCAAAATCTGTGCCCCAATTTCTCCCGAGTACGGCAATGCCTCACATGTGACCAAAAAATACCAGTTGGGTGCATGGCAGGACTCAGAACGGAAGGAGTGATTTTTGGATTTTGCAGCACAGATTTTGGTGGAATGAATGGTGGGTGCTATGTTGCACCAATACAGTGGAACCCCCCCCACAAGTCACCCCATTTTGCAAAGTACACCCCTCAGGGAATTCATCTAGGGGTATAGTGTACATTTCAAACCCCCAGGGGTTTCACCAATTTTGATACAAGTGGGCAGTGAAAATGAAAAATTACATTTTTTTACACAAAAATGCAGTTCTGGCTCAAAATTTTTCATTTTCAGAAGGTATGAAGGAGACAAAGCACCCCAAAATCTGTGCCCCAATTTCTCCCGAGTACGGCAATGCCTCACATGTGACCAAAAAATACCAGTTGGGTGCATGGCAGGACTCAGAAGGGAAGGAGTGATTTTTGGATTTTGCAGCTCAGATTCTGGTGGAATTTTGGTGGGTGCTATGTTGCATTAGCAAGACCCCCCAAGCACCAATACAGTGGAACCCCCCCACAAGTGACCCCATTTTGCAAACTACACCCCTCAGGGAATTCATCTAGGGGTATAGTGTACATTTCAAACCCCCAGGGGTTTCACCAATTTTGATACAAGTGGGCAGTGAACATGAAAAATTACATTTTTTACACAAAAATGCAGTTCTGGCTCAAAATTTTTCATTTTCAGAAGGTATGAAGGAGAAAAAGCACCCCAAAATCTGTGCCCCAATTTCTCCCGAGTACGGCAATGCCTCACATGTGACCAAAAAATACCAGTTGGGTGCATGGCAGGACTCAAAAGGGAAGGAGTGATTTTTGGATTTTGCAGCTCAGATTCTGGTGGAATTTTGGTGGGTGCTATGTCGCATTAGCAAGACCCCCCAAGCACCAATACAGTGGAACCCCCCCACAAGTGACCCCATTTTGCAAACTACACCCCTCAGGGAATTCATCTAGGGGTATAGTGTACATTTAAAACCCCCAGGGGTTTCACCAATTTTGATACAAGTGGGCAGTGAAAAAGAAAAATTACATTTTTTACACAAAAATGCAGTTCTGGCTCAAAATTTTTCATTTTCAGAAGGTATGAAGGAGAAAAAGCACCCCAAAATCTGTGCCCCAATTTCTCCCGAGTACGGCAATGCCTCACATGTGACCAAAAAATACCAGTTGGGTGCATGGCAGGACTCAGAAGGGAAGGAGTGATTTTTGGATTTTGCAGCACAGATTCTGGTGGAATGAATGGTGGGTGCTATGTTGCACCAATACAGTGGAACCCCCCCACAAGTCACCCCATTTTGCAAACTACACCCCTCAGGGAATTCATCTAGGGGTATAGTGTACATTTCAAACCCCCAGGGGTTTCACCAATTTTGATACAAGTGGGCAGTGAAAATGAAAAATTACATTTTTTTACACAAAAATGCAGTTCTGGCTCAAAATTTTTCATTTTCAGAAGGAATGAAGGAGACAAAGCACCCCAAAATCTGTGCCCCAATTTCTCCCGAGTACGGCAATGCCTCATGTGTGACCAAAAAGTGGCAGGACTCAGAAGGGAAGGAGTGATATTTGGATTTTGCAGCACAAATTCTGGTGGAATGATGGTGGGTGCTATGTCGCATTAGCAAGACCCCCAAAGCACCAATACAGTGGAACCCCCCCACAAGTGACCCCATTTTGCAAACTACACCCCTCAGGGAATTCATCTAGGGGTATAGTGTACATTTCAAACCCCCAGGGGTTTCACCAATTTTGATACAAGTGGGCAGTGAACATGAAAAATTACATTTTTTTACACAAAAATGCAGTTCTGGCTCAAAATATTTCATTTTCACAAGGAATGAAGGAGACAAAGCACCCCAAAATCTGTGCCCCAATTTCTCCCGAGTACGGCAATGCCTCACATGTGACCAAAAAATACCAGTTGGGTGCATGGCAGGACTCAGAAGGGAAGGAGTGATTTTTGGATTTTGCGGCTCAGATTCTGGTGGAATGAATGGTGGGTGCTATGTGGCATTAGCAAGACCCCCGAAGCACGGTGAAATTATGAACCTAATATTCCATAGATGTGTGGTATATTTTAAAACACTCCTTTATACATAGGCCGGGTTTGTCGGGGCAAGTGTCACACTGGAAAATAGTTTGCTTTCTTATTCCCTTTTTATAGCAAACTTTGCACCTTTTTTGTGTCCTGCCCTTTTTTCCAGTGGAGGGGATTTCATCAGGAAAATGCTGCCCTGGTACAATACGGGGGCCAGTACTAGAAGTACTGGGGCCCTCTGCCTGCTGGTTCCCAAATATTAGGCCCTTTATGACTTCCTCTTGAAAGTGCATAAATGTCCCCCTCTGGCCGGTAGAACGGAATAGCACGTAAGCGTTATACAGTGCCATCTGGATGATATACACGGCCACCTTCTTGTACCAGATTTTTGTTTTCCGCAGGGCACTGTACGGCTTCAGTACCTGATCTGAAAGATCCACTCCGCCCATGTACCTATTGTAATCCAGGATACAATTAGGTTTTGAGGTGTGGGTACTGGTACCTCGTACAGGGACGGAGGTGGTACTGTCTCCGTGAATTGTTGTCAGTATAAGGACATCCCTCTTGTCCTTATATTTGACCAACAACATATTTTCGTTGCATATTCCCCTGCTTTCACCCCTTCTCATTACTTGGGCAATGTGCGTTTTTGGGAGGCCTCTTTGGTTCTTGCGCACAGTACCGCAAGCTGCTGTACCTCTTGAACCAAGGGCCTTAAACAGGGGGATGCTGGTGTAAAAGTTATCCACATAGAGGTGATAACCTTTATCCAGGAAGGGGTGCACTAAATCCCAGACAATTTTCCCACTAACACCTACGAGGGAGGGGGGGCATTCTGGCGGTTCAATTCTTGAATCCTTCCCTTCATAAACCCTAAACCTGTGGGTGTACCCTGAGGTGCTTTCACACAGTTTATACATTTTTATGCCATACCTTGCCCTCTTACTGGGAAGGTACTGGCGGAATTTAACCCTTCCTTTAAAATGTATAAGGGACTCGTCGATACAAATAAATTTTTCAGGGATGTACACCTCTTCAAATTTGGCACTGAAATGATCAATGACCGGCCTGACTTTGAATAGCCGGTCAAAGGTGGGATCATCTCTGGGTGGGCACTGTGCATTATCGGTGTAATGTATAAATTTAAGAATTGTCTCAAATCGAGTCCGGGTCATGGCCATACGGTAAAATGGAGTACTGTACAGAACATCTGTACTCCAATATTGCCTAATTTCTGGCTTTTTTACTATGCCCATATGAAACACCAGACCCCAAAACGTCATCATCTCTACTGCATCTACAGGGGTCCACCTAGCAAATGATGACGTGGGGTTTTGAGCAATAAACTGCTGGGCATATAAATTAGTTTGGTCCACCATTAAATTTATAAAATCATCAGAGAAAAATAATTTGAAAAAGTCAATTTCTCTGAGACCTGTGGAATCAAATTGGATTCCTGGCATGGCCAAAAACTCAGGAACCTGGGGCTCAAAATTGTCTGGTGGTGGGGTCCATACGAGATCAATTATTGGGGGGGGGGTCTCAGCTGCTCTACGGGGGCGTCTTTGAGGGGGTCCCTCATCACCAGAGGAGGAAGAGGAGCTTAAGGCGAATCCTTCAAATTCCCCGCTTGCATCACTGGCTGTGTCAGAGTCAGAAGCAAGCATGGCATATGCCTCCTCCACTGAATACATTCTCCTGGATGACTGGGAGGACATTTGGGAGGACATTTGGGAGGACATTTGGGATGCCATTTTTATTTTTGTGTTACTGGTAGTGAAATGTTTCAACACGTGTATAGTGTAGGGGGGGGTACAAACTTTATTTCAATCCGGGGGGTATGTAGTGTGTAGTGTGTATGTGGTGCAGAAAAAAAAAAATACTTTATACCAATAAAAAAAAAAAATGAAGGGGTTAAAAATAAAAAATTTAAGGGGTTAAAAAAAAAAAAAAAGGTCCTGCGCCAAAAATTGAGCACAGATGTTGGTCAGTAACGTCTGTCACTGAACAGCGCTCAAAGGCAACAGGAATTTGATCAAAAAAAAAAAAAAATCGATCAACCCTGTGCCGAAAAAGATGATCAGTGATGTACGTCACTGATCAGCGCACAGCGGCCACAGGACACCCACAAAATCACAGTGTGTGTAAAAAAAAAATTAAAAAAATACCCCACAGCACACACACAAAAAAAAAAGGTGATCAGTGATGCGACACTGATTACCAGTGAGGTGCAGCAGGTGCACAACCTTTGGTGCAACTGACAGGTATATATAAAAAAAAAAAAACCTCTGTACCCCCAAAAAAGTTGCTGATCACCTCAGATATAGTGATCAGCACAAAAGGCGGGGGCAGCAGACACAAAATTTAGCACTCTCTATCACTCTCTGTCACTATCTCTCTCTATCTCTCTATCTCTCACTATCTATCACTCTATGACACTGCAGCAGCAGCACTGACAGGTATATCTATATATAAAAAAAAACCTGCGCCCCCAAAAAGTTGCTGATCAGTTAATTTATACTGATCAGCACAAAAGGAGGGGGCAGCAGTCAGTTATATAAAAAATATATAGCACAATCTGTCACTATCTCTCTCTATCTCTCTCTCTCTATCTCTCTCTATCTCTCTATAACTATCACACTGCAGCAGCACAAAATATAGCACTCTGTCACTAGGCCTCTCTATCTATCTCTCTCTCTCTATCTCTCTCTCTCTATCTATAACTATATCACACTGCAGCAGCACAAAATATAGCACTCTCTGACACTATCTCTCTCTCTATCTCTCTCTCTCTCTATCTCTCTATAACTATCACACTGCAGCAGCACAAAATATAGCACTCTGTCACTAGGCCTCTCTATCTATCTCTCTCTCTCTATCTCTCTCTATCTATAACTATATCACACTGCAGCAGCACAAAATATAGCACTCTCTGACACTATCTCTCTCTCTATCTCTCTCTCTATCTCTCTCTATCTCTCTCTATCTCTCTCTATCTCTCTATCTCTCTCTATCTCTCTATCTCTCTCTATCTCTCTCTCTATCTAGCTAGTACACTGCAGCAGCACAATTTCACAGGAAGGCACAAGTAGCAACAGGATCCAGGAAGCAGTGATGAAGCAGCGATCAGGTAAGTATGGAGCAAGTATGGAGCAAGGTTCTGGTCAGTATGGCGGCAGGGGGGTACGGTGACCGCACTGCACGCTATTCCAGACCGGAATGGCGTCTGCAGTGCAGTCACCGTTAGTTTAAATCCCCCTCCTTGGCTGTGATTGGTCCGTCGGTCCGACGGACCAATCACGGCCTTTGGGGGCGGGCGGGGTGAGGTGGGGTGACACCAGTGTCACCCTTACACCCCGCGGTGATTGGTGCTGTACTTTACAGCACCAATCACCTCTGATCCCGTGTCACCGGCGAACGTTATTCGCCGGTGACACAGGAAAACGCTGTAATTGGCTGTTCACACTGAACAGCCAATCACAGCGATCGCCGACGGGGGGGCGGCATCGCAGCCCCCCCTGGGCATGCACGGACATGTCTGCTGTCAGGGACAGCAGACATGTTGAAACTGTCACCGCGTCTATAGACGCGGTGACAGTTTAAATCCATGACGTACATTTACGCCATGTGTCGGGAAGTGCTTCCCGACCATGACGTAAATGTACGTCAAATGTCGGGAAGGGGTTAAAACAGCTTAAATGATTCAGCATTGTCAGATATTCATTTATGATTTAGAAAAACATCATTTAGCATATTAAAATAACTCAGACAATCTTGTCGCATGAAAAAAATTCTACACATTTTCATACAAAAAAAGAAAAAAATTGTTCAAAGAAGATAAATGATTTAATCTAATTGATCAAACTACATATTATCAAACCAGATCTATTGTATCCAGTGGTGAATAACATGAACATACATTATATACTTGTCATTGCAAAGCCCCATAAGTTTATAATATAGTTTCCAAATCACTATTTATTTTATTAAGGTTGTAAAAGTCTAAATTTATAAAACAAATGTAGTTCAAATTATTTAGAGTAATCACAACAGTATTGACTTCATAGGAGTTTAATTAACAAAATTCTATTGAAGATGTGATCCGATTCTATCTATTGTCTTTCAGAAGGTGATAAATAAGAAGTAGATTCTGACTGGATACTATAGACAACCCAACATCCCATCCTCAATAGAACCATGTTAAATGAACCCTATAGATGGACCAGGTTTCATCAGTAACTGAAGTACCTCCAAGTGTAACAATATAAGAAACTATGATAAAAGTATCCAATTGTAGTTAGACAATATCTAGGTCGACAGTCAATAGGTTGACACCCCATGGTGAAGATGCATATGATCGACATACTGTAGTCCAAAAAAAACAAAAACATCGATGGTATGGTTCACATATGGAGTAATTTTTTGGAGTGTCTAAAAAAAATCGCACCAAATCGCACATGCAACATTTCTTTTTTTTTTTTTTTTCAAAATTTCACACATACAGTATAATAGGATGCAAAGTCAGAATTCGCTTGCGATTTCTGGTGGTTTATAGTTACATTAATGTGATTTTTTTAGTAACGTGAGTGTGTAAATTTCTGTTAAAATTAGTATTATTATAATTTTATTTATAAGGTACCGCAAGTGTTTCACAGCGCCATACAAAGAAACAGTACAGGGAGCCAAAACTAACATTACAGTAAATAAATAAAAAAAATAGAGTACAGGTAAAAAAAGAGTGCCACAATTCAATACACATTACAGCCTAAATGTACTACTAGGGGCTGGTGCCAAAGATGGAGATGAGTATATGGACAAAGAAGGTTGCTGAGGCAGAGATGGTCAAGGCATGAGGCTGGAGGACCAGCCTCAGGACTAGATTATGCAGCGGAAGGGTACGCTTTGATGAATTCCAGTGACAATTTGAACGGGGGAGATGACAATGTTGTTAGCAGTGATAGAGATATTAGTAGGGGGTGTAACACTAGGCGGGGGAAAGATAACAAGTTCAGTTTTGTCCATATTGAGCTTCAGAGAGAACTCAGACATCCAGGAGGAGAGGAAGTTGTATACCTGAGAGAGAACAGTGGGGACAGATCAGGAGAGGAGAGGTAGATTTGTGTGTCGTTAGCATAGAAGTGGTATTGGAGGCCAAATGAGTTAATTAGTGCACCCAGGGAAGAGGTGTAAAGGGAGAACAGAAGGGGGCCAAGGTCGGAACCATGAGGGACACCGACAGGAATGATGGAAGGTGGAGAGGTGATGCCAGAGGCTGCGACTGAGAAGGAACTGTTGGTGAGGTAAGAGGTAAACCATTTAAGGACAGTGCCAGAGAGGCCAATGTTTTGGAGTGTTGGAGGAGGAGAAGGTAATCTATAGTGTCAAAGGCAGCAGAGAAGTCCAGAAGGATAAGCAGAGAGAAGTGGCCCCTGGAGTTGGTTGACAGCAAGTCATTGGTGATTTTCACCAGGGCGGTCTCAGTGCAGTAGAGTGGGTGAAAGCCGGATTGAAGGGGATCAAGGATGAAGTGGTCAGAGAGGTTACTGGTGAGATGCCTGTAAACCAGACATTCAAGTATTTTAGAGGCAAATGAGAGAAGAGTGATGGGGCGTTAGCTGGTAGGTGATAAAGGGTCCATGTTGGGTTTTTTAAGAATAGGTGAGACCAGAGAATGTTTGAACAGTGAGGGAATTTTTTTTTAAATGGTGTGAGGTCCTCACCTCTGAGCATAATCAGCCCAGGGCTCATTGAGCCAGTCCTGGTTCCCCAAATACAGGGGAAAATATAGAGGGGATCCCCCATATTTAAGAAACCAGCACTCGGCTCTTTGAATGGTCCTGATTTAAAAAATACAGGGGATAAAAAGAACCAGCACCGGGCTCCAACATCCAGCAGTGTCATGCCACTGCAGTGGAATACTTTTTTTTACAAGGTCTCCCTCAATGACTATCATGGCTGGTCAGGCCTGGACAGGGTACCTGGGGAGAGGGATCCCTCCAATAAAGGTCCCCCAGGCTTTTCTCGTCCAGGGCTGAAGCCCAGGGCTTTACCCTCAACACCTTTGCTGTGGGTGATGGGCTGTCTTGTTGTGTAAATAAAAAAAAGATTTTTAAAATACTTTGGTTTTCACAGTAGAACTACAAATCTCAGAAGGCTTCCCCCCACATGCTGAGACTTGGCAAACTACAAGTCCCAGCATGTGGGGCATTTATGGGCCCACTGGTTGTTGTAGTTCTTCTGTGAAAACAATGTACAAAAAGAGACACACACACACATAGAAAAGTAAAAGTTTAATATACACATACACAAACACACATTCTCACCATACCATGATCCCACGATGGAGTGGCTCCTCTTCCATACGCACAAAGAAAAGGAATGAAAGGAATACAGTAGGCAGTGAGCGACAGGGAGAAGCAGAGGGTGATGAGAGGGGGATGTATTAGAAAGACAAAGGGAGACAGGAGAGGGATGGAGATAGTGACACAGGGGAGAGGCAAATGGGTGACTTATAGGCACAGAAAGGCAGTGGGACACATGAAAGGGTAATAGTGAGAGGCATTGAGTAATAGGTAGAGGCAGTAGGTGAGAGGGAGAAGCAGTGGTTTGTATGAAGAGACAGTGGGTGACAGAGATAATGGTTGATTGGGAAGGCTGTATATGATAGTTGTGAAGTGGTTGCAGTCAAACATAAGTTTATTGTTGCCTCGCCTCTGGGCCCACAGCAGAGCAGCATGGTTGGCTTGGTTGGCTTAGTCTGGGAAAAGCCAGAACACAGGGATTGCAAGCAGTTGCAGGGCAGCTTCTCATGTTCCCTCTGCTGAAATCGTAATGTCTTTTTGGGAAGCACCTCCTTCACCTATGCACCAAGCAACACAGGTAGAAAAAGAGGGAAGAGAGGAGTGAAGGCCTGTCTGCTATTACTCCACCTCTTCAGCCTGATGGCATCCTCTTTATCACAGACCATGGGGCGTTCGTGTGGCAGCATACTGACGAGTAAGTTTGACTCATGATATCATCACTGGCTGCCAGACCCTTAATAGTGGTGGGCTCCAAACAATGCACTGGCTTCACCACTATTGGTTCCATCTCTTTACCAGGAGAGGACAGACAGGCTAGCTAACAACCAGCTGCCTCATCCTGGTTATGTTGGTTAAAGAAAGTAAAAAAATAATTATTCTGAATGATGGAGGAGAGGGGGAGAATTTTGATGGGCTGGTAACTAGTATAGTATACTATGTAATGTTTTGATAAGAACATAAGTAACACAATTGTGATTCATAAAAAACTTTATAACGAGGTGATTACAATGGAGGCCATTTACATTTATTGCCACTTAAGTAATAAGTAGTAAAGACACTTATGACACAACATGGCTGACCTCTGGTGGAGGATCATCATCCCCTAGTGTATCTAAATGACTGATTGTATTAAGAAGCCCATGTGTATCAGGTCTCTTATAACCATTTTACATTTGATCTGGGAAATTGCAAACAGGATCTTGTAAGAACAGAGTTTAGACTGCGCTAGATTAGCGGTATTGAAAAAATTGCGGCCGATTCCCGAGGGTATACTACAATGTGGGGTTCACCATTCAATATTGGTTAAATAATGCCTTAATTATTCAACCAATATTGAATTTTGATTTTAAATCAGGGTCTTGTGTTAACCTGGGCAAAGTGTTCTGGTTCCACACCACAACCCTGGGCAATGCCAAGGTTATTTCTGGGTCCAAGCCAGATACACTGCAGTGTGAAAGGAGGGAACTAGGTTATGTTTAAAAGGTGGTCATTGGTGCTCACTTTTCTTGAGTGATCTATATGAGCCCATGATGCCACCTTTTAATGTTTTACAGGGAAGATTGTTGCGGTGTGATAGGTGATGACCCAGGTACTATATGTAGGTACATGCAGTATAAAGGTCTAAAAGGGAAATTACAATACATGTACAAGAAGCTTAAAGTATCTACCAGGGGCAGCCCTGGAAAAGTGGCCTCAATAGGGCGGCACCGAATAAAATTTAGACAGAACCAACACCAAAATACTGTAGGTGGGATTAATATATCACCACACCTGTATGGAAGCCTTTGGTTTCAATATGCTTGACAGTCTAGTGGCCCCCAGACATTGATGCTGGTGTGACAAACCACAAACTACCACATTTCACATAATACCCATCCTCCCCCATTGTTATTGGGCACAGACCACAAAACCTCAAGCAGACAAATTACAATAATTCCCCATTACAATAATCTCCCAAATATCACAAAAATCAATATCCCCACCTCTCTCCCAGGGGAGCCTCACTAATGCGCTGGGCTACTGGGATTCTTCCAGATGTCATCTGGATGTCGCCAAACCAGCCCTGGCATTTACGCTATCATACTGATTTCATTTAGGGATCACATTTAAAACAAGTTCAATCAATGATGCACAGTGCAAAGACGTTAAAGTTGAATTTCAATTTATTTGGATCTCTAATAAGCCTGTAATAATGAGAGGCAGTAGCATCAAGAAGAGAGAGATAGCATTCCCTGTAGAGTGGGGTGATAATAGGAGAGGTACTGTGCAGTACTAATGTCTTTTATATTTAAGTAATCACGGACAAAAAAATAGAGGTCACAAGTGAAGTCAGTATCTAATTATTTTGGATAAGAAAACCAATGTGTTTTGTGCCAAAATCCACTGTTTTATTTCTTGTTGGTTTTCATTTTTAGCAAAAGCATTGACCTGGCATTTCTTTGCTTTTGTCTTTAGATAAATCTCTAGCCTTAAGGCAGAGTTATATTTTTCTAGTACTAAACTCTAATAACGAGAGCTAGTAGCCAATAATCTTCACTCAAAATATATATATACTTTATTAAATAACAGCTGCTAGAAAATAAATCAAAGAACCTTCTTTTACACATCACAGCTCCAGGATTCTCAGTGATCTCCTTTTAACCACAACCATTAATTTAATTTAATCATCAGTATGAGCTGAGGTCAACAAGCTACAACAGTGTCAGACAATTATACACAATGCCGTCTGTACTGTTATTATTTCATCCTTGGCTTTGTCTACAGCGATCATTTTATTAGATTGCCATGTTACTATTTAGTTGCTCTATTTGTCTGGTCCAATTAATTGTAATGCCATCTTCTTGTACTACTGATATTAAATGATTTGCCGCTTGCATGTATCTTTTTATTAAATTGTCATCCTACTATTTTTTTTAAGTTGCTCTTTCAAAAAGACCAAGCTAGTGTGGGGCTTGATTCAAACCGCCCCCAGCGGGCAAAATTCAGCCCTCAGTCCGATGGTGGGGGGTTAGCGTTCCCCAGGCGGGTTGATGCCTGCTAAGTGTGGGTGGCTGACGTCACAAGTCTTCAGCGCCCGCCCCCTTTTCGGACATCTCCGGTGGAAATAAAATTCAGTTTAGACTGGGCTAGGAGATGCGAGCAGTGGGGTGGGGCTGAGAGTTTTTGGGGGGAGGGGGCTTAGCGCTGAGCCGTTTGCTATGCTGCAAGTATGTGCAGCCTAGCAAACGTGTCTGAATCAAGCCCCATATGCTTAGACCTTAAAAGTTTATAAGGTCAGGAATGACAAACTATGGAGGATACACAATGCGTTGGGCTCGTTCAACTGAGCAATCATTAATATTATTATTAGTATAATTATTTTTTATTTATAAAATGCAAACCTAAAAACCACTATTGTGCACTGTGTGTATTTCATTTTGCTGAAACTCAGCACTTCCAAGTCTAACAAAGGAGCCACCCAACAGTGGAGAGATACTTACGTATAAGTCTTTTGCAACGTGGACTCCTTCCTGTAATGTGCTCAGCATGCAGGCTAGCAGAAATCGCCCTGTGTATGCGGGGCTTAAGAGTTCATTGGTACTAGTTAGTATTGTTATATTACTCTTATCCTTTATTTACAAGCTAATTTAAGGGATCTGCAGAGGTTTTATATATTTTGTTGAAATTCATTAACATTCATAATGTAAATACCTTAACTGTGTAAATTCTACGATTCAATCCCAATTCGATTGGGATCAAATCGAATGGTACACAAAATGCATTTGAATTGGTAGGGGATATAACTTTTATTCTGCAGGTTAAAACTATACAAGCCCAGATAGCTATATCATTTGACAACGATGAACGATTCAAAGTGTTACAGCCAAATAACAACATTTACAGACACCTACATAATTTATGGCATGTAAGGGAGATCAAAGCTCGTCTCATGTCAAGCAGAGAGGTCATCATTATCGCACAAGGTCTTACAGTGGTATAAACTCATTATAAGTGGGTAACTGTCAAACTGATAGACACATTTCACTGTGTGATCTAAGTGGAATTTCAAGTGAGAGAAAGTGCTGTTAACAAGGTGTGATTCCACAAAATGAATGCACAAGTAAGGAGACTTCTTTAGCCTGTTTGTTCCTTTTTTGCAAAATACGACTTAGAGATAATTACTAATTGCTTGTTGACAGTGGTAGACACTGTCATAGAATGTCATTTTCCTCTATAGAATTTGCATTTTGCTACTTAGTTTGGTTGGATTTATGTTATATCTTTATCCATCCCTTGAGTTTTTTAGAATCCAAGGGGTTATTCTTTTTATTTAATCTAGACCTGATCCATGTAGCTATGTTTTCCAAACTTTGTTGTACGATAGCTGTTTTAAGTTGAAATATTTATTTTGTCTTACATTAATGCGTATTGGACTACTATCATGGAATCTCTGGGAGACTCACACATTTTTGAGATTCCCAGGACTAGATACCCACCCACATCCAAGTTAAATAGGTGGGACAGCAAATCGCAGGATCATGGCCACCCCTCTCTCTATGATGCTAAGCTGGTTTTATTGCACCACATGAGGTAGGTCCATAATGAACAATTCACCATTCCCCACTTTCTGCAATGACCACCTGCATCCAGGAACCCTCTTGCAGACCGAGAGTGTATTTATACATTGTCTGCCAAGTGGACCTCAGTAGTAGGCACACACCACTACAAATGTTCTGTGCACCATCACGTGTTGAGTGCATAACTGGGAACTGGTACACCGGCCAATGACTGCTAGAAGTGCTGTAAGCCATACCCTAGAACTTACGATGCCTTTCTTTATCACAACAATGCACCTGCCCAAAGCCCAGGAAAGTAGTGAATTTTCCAGCCCATGAATGCATTCAAGATCTTGGTTATCCAACCACACAGTCCAGACCTGGCTCTTTGCGACTTCTTTGTGTTCCCACAACTCAAGCACGAAATGTTTGGGAATTGTTTTGAGTCACTGGTTGCTCCATTTCCTTTATTTGTTATATACTGCTGAAGACCTATCTGCTTCACACTGGTCCAACTTCTTCACCAAATGGATTCAGTGCATGTCATTTTGCATAGACTCCTCTGTGGAACACCTGTAAATAGAATGCTTTTTGCGCCATATACATTCACTGTCTCTCATACATAATATACACACACTGCAATTTGCGGCATTTTAGCCCCGCCTCAGCCATCTTGGAGACCCGCGAATCTCAGTATTATGACGTTAGGATCAGGCCCCACCCCTAGGTAAGCCTGTACTACGCATACCTCCCAACTGTCCCATTTTGGGGGGCGTGGCCAGATGATACCCTCATTTGCATAGGCCACACCACCATTTGCATATGCCACACACCCATTTCAGTGCAAGCCACGTGAGTGGCCCTCTTCAGTTGATGAAGTTGGGAGGTATGTTATAGTGAAAAAATATCATAAGCTTTGCAAGTGGGAAACAGTCTCGGATTCTGCAGTGCCGTTTCTTCCTGTGCTCTATAAATAAGACTGTTTAAACTAAGCATTAATACAACCAGGCCACCTCAGACAAGCATGGGTTGTAAAAACCATCTGACTGACTTTACTGTATAATTCAAATACATGATATATCATGTTACAGTCTCATATTATTTCCACACGGCAACATTTCTGCTCACCGTTTTTAACCTATAAAAGGTGTCTAGTCAGCAGAAACAATATACGTCTATAGCCAAGGGCCACGTAAATATTACCTACTGAAAAAGTGCACACTAAGCACGGCTATTATTACGGCATGGAGCGAGTTAAATATGATAAATCGCCTGTCTGGGATCTTACAGAAGTAGCAACCACCCATAGATAACCAGTGCAAGAAAAAAAGACATAGTCCTTTCCGAC
Source organism: Crinia signifera (assembly GCF_055691185.1). Classification (NCBI taxonomy): domain Eukaryota; kingdom Metazoa; phylum Chordata; class Amphibia; order Anura; family Myobatrachidae; genus Crinia; species Crinia signifera. The sequence goes on along the minus strand of NC_139226.1, from coordinate 111,910,958 downwards.
TTATGTAATTCTTTAAAGGTCAGATGAGGGAGGAAGAGGGAAAGATCCTGCACACAGCTAATTTAGAGTTCAGTGAAGCAGCAGAATCCAGTGGTAAATTGAAGCGAACATAATCTTGAAGCTCTGGGGACACCTTACATAAGACACACTTTTTTTTTTACATTTAACCTATACAATGCTGTAAATATTTTAATATCAGTGTAGTATTAATTCTGTGCAGATTAAGCTTCACTTCTGTAACCTTTTTTGTAGTCAATATTGCATCCTTGAGTCTATAAATGTGACATGACATTTGCAAGTAGTTCTCCATTAGGAAGAGTTCACATTTCCCGTTGAAAGGAAAATGAGAAATGTGCTTTTATATACACTGATCAGACATCACATTAAAAGCAATAACCTAATATTGCATATGCCCCCTCCTACTGACACAACAGCAGATCCTTTAAATGATACCCCTTTTACACCAGAGGTTTGACCAGGGATATTGCCGTTCCAGTCCGGGGTGTGGCGCGGTGTAAATGGGCTGAAAAAAAAATAACAACGCATGTAGTGTTCACTGGGAATCTGACCCGGCAAATGTTCAGGGTCGGACACAGGGCTTATCCGGGGCTTAGGGTGGTGTAAATGGTCATTATCTGGGTTATTTGGCAGGGAGAAGGCCGCGAAGAGCTGATTGGTGCTTCTGCTGCTCTGGACCCTCACAGGGCACATGACAGTGCATGGAGCATCGCAGCCAGTGGCGTAGCTACTGACGGCAGCCACCACGGCTACTTGGGGGAGCAAGCGCCAGCGGGGTGCCGCAGGTGCTCATCAGGGCACACTGCTCAGAGCCGCTACCCTTACCCCTCCGCATGCCACCTCATTCCTGCCTTCCGGCACCGCAGATATCCTCCTGTCGTGTAATGAAAAATTACACTGCAAAATGGCTTCCCCCATACAGCAGACAGTTTTTTAGAAATGTTAGAGGAGGCCGCGGCCTCCTCTAGCATCCTTAAAAACTGTCTGCTATTAGGGGGCAGCCATTTTGCAGTGTAATTTTTCATAACTGCAGGAGATGGAGTTAGGAGGATATCTGCGGTGCTGGACCAGGAATGCGGCGGCGGCTGCATGCGGAGGGGTAAGGGGGGGCTTAACTTTACTGTCGTAGGCAGGCTGGGGCTATGGGGGGAGGGGGGGCGGTGATGTCAATTTAGGCGTGGGGGGGGGGCGCAAAAATATTAGTTACGCCACTGATCGCAGCAGAAGCATTGTTACCATGCTGTTTGCAGCCTGTACCCTACACTACAGCAACAATCTGTGCTGCAAGCACTCTCCCCAGTGTGTTTACAGCCTCATCTGCAGCAACACATGCTGGCTGTCACGCAGTGTGTCCCACAGCATCACCCTCAGCCTGACTATTTGACAGACCCCAAACCTGACCTGCACCATCATGTCCACTACATCCAACTGGTCTGACCTCATCTCAAACAGCCCAAAAGGTCAGTTTTTAATGACACCAGCAAGGAAAGACAGGGCTGATCCGTTCTCAGTGTAAAAGGGCATTACCCGGGAATAACCCGGATTGAAGTGAGGTGTAAATGGGGTCTGAGGCAGGGCATGCCCTGGCAATTTCCCGGCATTCTAGTGTAAAAGTGGTATTAGTCTATGAATGTCGACAAACATTAGGGCGACCACTAAAAGTCAACAGGCATGTCGACACCTGAATTCGGTTCATATATGATAAAGATCTAGAGCAGTCTCCAAAATGAGTTCACCAAATTTCACAGTTAAACCTCTAGAAACTTTTTAGCACTTTGCATCATTGCGTAATACATCAGACTGGTTCGGTCTCTGATAGAATTCAATGAGATGGATCCAGTAAATTGTATTCCCCTTGTTCCACTGACACGTTTCACCGGTTAACCGGCTTTATCAAGGCTTTAACAATTCATAGATTTTATTTATTTTTTACTTTCTTTTTTATATATATACTTTTTATGCATTTATAATGAATTGAAGGGCAACACCTGTTCATTAAATATGAATTACTATTTTCCATAAATTTGCTATCAGTTATATTTGATATTCAATAAGTTAGCACAGAGCACAAAATTTATTCTCTCTTATGTATTGAGGAGGGGCTGTCACCCGGTTACAGTGCCCTGGCTGCGTACATTCTCCTAGCAACACCAGCATGGGTTGACAAGGGATGCAGTTACCATCCCGGCGGTCGGGATCCCGGCGTTCAGAATCCCGACGCCGGAATCCCGACCGCCGAAATGCAGACACTTTCTCCCTCCGTGGGTGTCCACGACACCCCTGGAGGGAGAATAAATTAGTGTGCCGAGCGTAGCGAGGCACCGGGCCCGCTGCGTGGCGAGCGCAGTGAGCCCGCAAGGGGGGGCGATCCACGTCCCCCCCTTGTCGGCATTTCGGCCGTCGGGATTCCGGCGTCGGGATTCTGAACGCCGGGATCCCGACCGCCGGGATTCAATACTGAATCCGGTTGACAACACTGACCTGGGATGGCTCAACGCGACCTGAAGTTTTCTGAGGGAGATGCCAGCCTCTGAACAGGATTGTAAGCACTGCACTTTGTAAGTACTTAAGGTAAGAGTTGTACCTGTTTGTTTTCACTTGTAAACCTTGACAAAGCGGTTACAGAGCCCCAAAACAACGGCTGTATTTCTGGCACACTAAAGAAATACTATTTAAAAAAATTCCGGTAAGTGCCACCGTTTGGTCTTGTACCACTCAATATCCATGACTGGAGGGCACCACGGCCATTGTTATAAGCCCGGAGAGTGCCGGGCTGACCGTAAAAGTATATGAAGCACTAATCCATGGCTTTCCCCATTCCTAGATTTAGGGTTCGACACAGTTTGTGACAGCATTACTTAAACAAAAATCATACACACTGCTTTGGAAATGACCATTACTTTCTGTATTTCTTCAAGTGTTACAGCAATAGTGACATCATCAGGAGGAAAGGAACTGCTGACTAATTTGCATAAAAGCCAGGGATCATTGAACAGCAATAAATATTATGCAAACTAAAATGAAAGAAATTTGTTTTGCACAATATTTGTCCTTTAGAGATATCCTTTTTTAATATGAAGCGGGTTAAAAAGACTTAGAATATTCCGAAGATTTAAGTAGCAGAAGGTAATTACACAAAAGTGTAAAACTGTATTTATATTGTTTTCAGGGAAAAAAATGAAATACAAGACTTAATTAAGATATTTAATTAAAAAGTCCATAGATCCTCCAAGAATTTAAGAACAGAATTTAAAAAGCTGTTGTGGTAATAATAAGAATACCAAGAGCACATAATAAAAGTGCATTTATTATGCTTCATGTGGCTTTGATTCACCACCGTACTCGTTAACTCCATGACAACTTCAAGGCTTTGGTCATTTGGCCACATTCGAGTGGATGTGACATGAAACTCTGGGTGTACCCCTGTGCCCACCCTCTGTCTGCCCCTGGCGGGGCATGGAGTAGGTGGTTTGGGTTTGTGCTAGCTCAACTGCATCATCGGAATCCCACCCGTGCTTTACAATGCCCATATTACGGCATATTACCGGCATTGTAAACTGTGCAAATGGTGTGATCACCCGGGTTGAGTGGCTGAAGGTCAGGTACTGGCAAGGAGCATAGGAATGCGGGAGACTTGCCACTTTCCTGGGGGTGGGGACGTAACAATGTGTGTGTGGCGTAACAATGTGTCCACAGACCCCACGGTGGCTTGAGGGAGCCAGCGCCGGCAGAGTTTGCAGGGAGCGCCAGGTCCGTGATGCTGCAGACAGGTGCGGGTCCCGCACTGCGGGAGCTGCTGACTGCTCACAGGCAGAGCAGCTCCCCACAGCTGAGCCTTCAGCCGGAGCCAGCACTGAAGGTGGAGCGGTTGCTTGTGCTCCAGAAGTTGCAGAGGAAAGACGCAAATGTTGGACGCACTGTTGGTTCACTCTCCTCCATATTCACAGGCGGGCAGCAGGAGCACATCAGCGCTATCTAACAGCAGTGTTTCTTCCCCCTTACTAGGAGTACTAACAGCGGCCATGCTGTACTACTGGCAACTGCAGCTGCAACACAGATTTAGGCTGCTCTCGAAGCTGTTTCTTTTTGTCCGGGCACAGAAACACCTGCAGGCACTCAGCTGACTTGAAGGAGGCACCATCGCGCCCTGGCCTTGGAGTGGAGTCATGGAACAGGTATGTGTGATAGCACTCACTCTGCACCCGACATGTGTCACCATAGTGTCGGTCATTTAAACCAACCAATCGAGTTGCACAGGGGTCTCCAGAAGAGGATGGACAGGTGTGCATGTATTATGATACTGATCAATGTGGCTGCAATGGCAAGGCGTGAAGATGTACTGGCAATAGTGTGTGCAGGTGAACATCTGTAGTTCCATCCACTCCAGGTCCATTCGCTCGGCGTCTTACCGCATTTGGACGGTGTAAGCGATCCGTAGGGTAGGCGGGGCTAAGAACACTTGGTGGCCGTCCGAAAAAACGCATCTGTCCGAGTCAACTAGAATAAGGCCCAATATCTGGATTAAGGGACGTATTTTAAAAATATATTTCCTTCATATTCACTTTGAAATACAATTGCCCCTTGATGTTTGTTGTCTATTTCAATTTTTTTATGTAAGAATATGCTTGAATCTATAGTGACATTATAAAAACAGATTTTTACTCAGGCAGCATTGCGCCAAGGTTGGAAAACCCTATATCCCTTCTTGTAGTCCATTTCTCTTAAAATACTAAAACAGCAAAAAGTGTTGGAGCTCTGGTACTTGTGGATGCTAGGGTAGTTAATCTTTATTCATGACAGACAAAACCAGTGGTTGTTGGATCAGTTACTTTTAGTAAATAGAGCCCAAAAAATCATTTGTTGCTCCCCATTTCCCTGATAAAAACAAGCTATAGCACACACAATAGTAACATTGTCATCAATTTTTGCTAGCATATTGAATTGAAAGCTACAGATATGTATAAGACTGTATAAGGCTTTTTTTTCTTCAAAATACTGTTGTTTTTGATCTTGCTGTAGCCGACACTGTGGGACTCTCGGAAATAAATTACTTCGATAGATTTTTCTGGGCTCTGATTGGCTGAACATTTCAACTAATCAGTGGCTAGTGCTTACATAAAAAAAGTGGGATAGAGTGGCAAGCTTGATTGAAAATTGAAAATTCAAAATAAAGAGTGGAATTAAGACTTTAATCAAGATGTGGAGTATATTGTGGATTGAGAAACAAGTGCTTTATAATACTATGAATTGATGAAATAGGTTGTTTTTGTTTTGTACTTATTTTACTTATTTATTTTTTTATTATTTGTTCATTATTTTTTATTCTACCAGATTTAGGCAACCTGTGCTTTTTATAGCCTTTGTCAAAAGACAAGGCACCTTATTTATTTGATGCAAATATATGCTTTAACTGGTAAGAATATCAAAGTTGGAAACCTGCTGGGAAATGAAGAACCAAGATCCAGAAAGGTATGAGCAGGTTCTTCAACACTAGCCTAAGGAACAGTAAACTGCTCTCAATCCAGCCCCAACAGAAGGCTAGAGAGAACTCCCAAACAAGTCAATGGGGGTAATTTTATTGACCACTGTCCGATGATCGTACTACCACCCCACTATACAATGGCAGCATATTTTCATTGATTATAACTGGCTTTCTAATTTAAGAAGAGTACAAGAACACAATAGAAACCCCACCGGTCTTAAATGTACAGCAATACAGAAAATAACAAAAAACTGGCGAGGAGGTGATCTTGTGAGAGAATTAACAAAAGCTGAAACAAAATGGATATATAACATGAAGACTTTAGAACCTTTAGGACTCAATATTGATATTGAATTAAATGCATTTTTATGAGTGGTACCTTGCAATTTTAATCTTTATCATTGATATCTAAAAATTGATCGAATCCCCATTATAAGGATAGGAACATGTGCTTCCCACCCTTTTTCATTTACTTCCGGAATAGGACTTCCGTTTTATCAATAAAGTTTTTCCCTATATAAATCCGCAATGCTGGAAAGCCAAACCATCCTTGAAAAAGTGCGCAGGACGCAAGAAACACGTTGGCCCATGAGGAGGACACTGACACTTGCTCCCATTTCTGCCCTGAAACTCTGCCTGGTGGCAGCGACAAACTTCCGTTAAAACTCCCGAATTCCGGCAGTCACGGACGCGCAGTGAACAACACAACCGCAACAACATCAAGCGGCAGCCCTGACACTGCGCCCTGCCACACGGAGATATGGACGCGCAGTGACACAGCCGCAACAACATCAAGCGGCAGCCCTGACACTGCGCCCTGCCACACGGAGATACCACCACCACCGGAACTACGTAAGTGTTAGTTACAGGGACAGTAACAGCGTTATCCAACTTCTTATATGTCTTCCCCAAAAATGTGTAAACATTGCCACTAACGCCAATTCTTTTACAGGTACCACTCTAATAACATATTCATTTATTTTAATTAATCTTTTTAGCGCTTTTTACAAATCCCCCCGTTTCCAATTTAAGACCAAAAACAAGTACAGAGTAGAGTTAACACTCATATTATTCTGTATTTTCCCTGATAGAGTACACCTACTGTGTTTGGTAGTAACTTGTGAAAGCAGCACGGGCGGTGTAATGGTTAGCAATACTGCCTCACAGCACTGAGGTCATGGGTTTGGTTTCCTTTATGGCCCTAACCCTTCAGCGTTTGCGTTGGTTTCCTCCAAGTACTCCGGTTTCTTCCCACAATCCAAAAATATACTGGTAGGTTAATTGGCTCCCAACAAAAATGAACCCTAGAATGTCTGTGTGTGCGTGTACATGTAGTAGGGAATATAGACTGTAAGCTCCACTGGGGCAGGGACTGGTGTGAATGGGCAAATATCTGTACAGCACTGCGGAATATGTGTGCGCTATATAAATAACTGGTAATACATAAAGAAAGCCCCGCTTCCAAGTGTGTTTAAGCACAGAATTTAAAATGGGAATGTATTTGATAGCAAAATGCCCTTTTCATTTTTGGGCTTAAACACGCATCGGGTAACAGCAGCTCTTGCAAGATGCCACTTAGTCAATTATCCCCTACCTCTCATACTGTAGTGTTCAAATATCTCAACATATAAAATCGTGGAAACCTAACATTGATTTAGTGCTATGAGCATAATGTTTCTAGGAAGAACACTAGAAAGCTGTACTTTCCATGAGAGTTCCTTAAAAGTATACAGAGGCAGTTTCCCTGTGTTACTCAGTGGACAGAAGAAACTCACACTACAGTACTAAGGGTTTGGTTTGTTTATCGAAAAACCAACCCAACCTGTCCTCCTATCCTATCTAACCTTGTAAGTGCTTGAGCATGCCTAAAAAAGCTCTCATTAGCTCTAATCAACACAGTGGCACTCTCTCATAAAGTCCAACAAGATAGCAAACATTGCACCTTATAATTATAGTATTCAATACTATTGCCCAATTCAAATTCAAAATTTGACATAAATTATGTTTCAGTCAGTTTTTGGTTCAGCCTTTTAAATTGATAATATGTATTCATATAAAGTGAAAACTTGCTGAAACTAAGATACCCAGATAATGTGAGTGGTTGGCCAATGTGCAAAAATAGAATTTCCCCCCACCCCCTTCCCTTCCATCCCTAATTTTTAATATGCCGCACAGCAGTGGGTGACAGGGATAGGAAGAAAGTGACAGTCCACCCTTCTCTCTGCACTTGGCCATTCATATGACATTGCTCAAAATGGTCTGTGGGGGGAACTCCAGGCTTGCCTACTCTCCTGGAATGGCCGGGAGGCTCCCAAAAATCAGGTCAGCCTCCCGGACTCCCAGGAAGGTGGGCAAGTCTCCCACTTGCTGGCCAGAGCTCCTGCACCCCCCTTCCCCGCTGATTAAATTACCGCAAACCGCAGGTCTGCGGAGAGTGGGCAGAAGCTAAAATGATGCGTTTGCAGCATTTCGATGAATTTAAGCCTAGTGATGTCAGCCTTGTCCCTGCCACCACGGAGGTGTTGCCTCTCTGGGCTTCTCCCAGAGAGGTGAAAATAAAAGTAGGCAGGTATGGATAACTCGTTGTTGGTCTGAGCAGAAGTGGTCTCCTTAGTCCTCAGAGGCCCTGGTGCAATGCACCTGCTGCACCAATGATAGTTCCACCTCTGCCCAGATCTACTGGCATGCATGAACCTCGAATTCTTTTTGCAAAACTACAGTGCATGGTATTTATTGTTTAATTCAAATGCCAGATTGATACTGTAGACATCCTCTAACTTGCTCTACTTTATATTCTTCACATAATACTATATAGATATCCAGGCTTATGGTACAAGATGATTGTGCCTTAAGACTTCAAAAGGTTTCATTGCAATTTTCACAATATAATTGCCCTGATGCCACCCTCTCAGTATAAAAATATGGAGAAGAAATAAAATGATAAAAGCAATTGGTCATTAGGAATGTTGCGAGATGTAGCTGCTGTGAGCCCAGCAAACACAAAAAAAGCCATTAATATCTGAAGATGAGCTTGTGTCACTCACTGTAAATATAACAGGATCAATTTCTTCAAATCCATCTTAGACAGTCATATTTTAAAGTGATTAGATCTTCAAATTGTAAAAGGTCCCGAGCGGGTGGAATTTAGCAAGCATTATCAACTCAGCCACTGTCTTACATAGCTACTGAAGAGAAGCAAGACGGCAATCTCAGCCCAGGAATCATGAAGTTCTGTCACTTACACGATCACTTAAGTCTGAGGTTTTGGTGAGCAATGAGAATGCATATCATCAAAATGGTGACCTTGGGACTCATTCTCAGTGTCCTTCAAATTAGGAATACCATTATAGTTTGTGCAGGCTTAAACACTGTAATCCATCAGTTTGAGGAGCCATGAGAAATGTATGCATAGAAATACCGGTGGAAAACTAATCTAAAATAAAACTTTTAACCGTCACAAATTTGAAAATCATCATTACAGTCCTAAAACTGCGGAAACTAGGAACTTGGGTGTAATGAGGCAGTATGATCCAATGTACACGTGCCAAATATCATTTTAGGAACTTTAACTGGCCTATTTATCTACAGTATATTCTAAGGGTAAAAGGCAATTTATTATTTACCACTACAAGAAATAACCTTACTCTATGACAGTAGTTAAAGAAACACAAGGGTCAGGACAGAATAAGATTGACAGGTATGAGAGAAAGAGACAAGGAAGGGCAACGAGGGGCAGAAAAAAAAGAGATTGAGACCCAAAAGAGAAAGACAGTAAGGAACAAGACAGAAAGGCAGTGAGGGGCAAATAAAGGCAGAAAAGAAAGAGACTGAAGAACAGAACAAAACAGACAGAGGCAATGATAAAGTCAATAAAGAGCAGTTGAGAAAGAAACTAAAGTGCAACAAAGGGTGCATACTTACTTCCAGGATGTGCAAAAACTTAACTACTGTACATTTTAATGCTCACATTAGTCCTTCCCTGGTTTACAGGCATGTACTGTATCTGACTGTTCAAGGACTGAGACACCCACACTGGTAAATGCTTTAATACCACTCAGTGACTCTTTAAATGGAACCATTCAATGCAGAATCAAAACTTGCACTAGCCCAAGCTAGGTGCAGATTGATCATCTGAATATTGCCTCCGGTATGATTAAACTGTGTAGGCAACTGCTTTAACAGCATACCCACAACACTCTCATAGCACTCCATTAATATGGACCATTTCTGTGCATCTGAATAGACACCTTTACATTTCTGATACGTGCATCTCAAGCGTACTGTAACAGTGTCTCTGGGCCTAAATCATGTTTGTACACAATGGACGATTTTCACACAACAGAGTGATTATTGGAATGTTCTGCACTTGCACTGCACATGTGCCAAGATGCCACTGTGATCTTGCTAACAATGAGGATTTAATGGACAGATTGACAGAAAGTAACCGTTTGGAGGTGGTAGAGATGGGGAGTTATTGGACAGGTGGAATGGGGAAGAAAAAAGGGATAAGAATGAGGTGAGTAAAGTAAAGGACAGTAGAAAAAAGCGTAAAGAATAGGGATAATCAAATAAAAATAAAAAGTATAAAAGAAAAAATAATAATAAAAAAAAACAAACACCAGATAGTCCGTGGGATCTTTCTCTTGATTTCCCTGATAGCAGTGTTTTGTAGTGCTGATGTCCGCGGCTTGTACTGTCAGCGGCGGGACTTAGGGGCTTTCAGCGGTGACATCACACACCGGCTTCGGCTCGTGGTTCAGTTACATGGTGTGAAACACTTTGGTGTGAAACGCGTTGGGTGATAAGGAGCCCCCAGAAGGAGAGACAAGCTATCCCTACTGCCACTAACTGAACCATGAGTTGAAGCCGGCAGGTGACGTCACTGCTGAAAGCCGCAAAGTCCCACTGCTGACTGTACAAGCCGTGAACATCAGCACTACAACAAAGGGATGGGACATCGAAAGAAAACATCAGTTGAATGATGTTTTTCAACATTGGTTACAAAACATCATATACACCTAAACATTGGTACTCTGAAGCCGATGTTAACCAATGTTAACCAATGTTTCTATATATTTTCTAATAAACTGCCTACTTTAGCATATAATACACTAATACACTTCTGAAATGATAAATATTTTTAAGGCACTTCCATGTCTTTACGGCCACTGCTTACACCAGTTACGTTAGCCGATACGTGGATCGCGATTGTCCCCTCACGATTGCTCCACCATGTTTCGGGCTAGGTGGCTCACTGTGCTTCGCTTGCCACAACATTACTAAAGGTAATAGATGGTGGCGTGGACCCCGAAAATAACCCTCACGGCTCGCTAAATGCTATGTAAGTTCCATAGCGTAAGCGGTGGCCGCAAAGATGAGGAAGTAACATTTTTAACTTGATTTTTAACAGTAGCAACAGGCTAATAACTTAAGTTGAACATAGAAAATAAGAAGAAACTGTCCATACAGGGCAACATAGAACATACTGTACCTTAAAATTTGTTGCAATATTAAGTATACTATACAGTAGCTTAAATGTTCTCACTTCCTCTTTAGTTATTTAATCTTTTTCTCTCTCTTCTCCTCTCTCAACTGAAGTCTGTATCATCACCACACAGATGCACTAAGCTTCAAAAGTGATAAAATGGAGAGTGATAAACCACCATCCAATCAGCTCCTGCCTCACATTTTTTAAACACAATCTGTGACATGGCAGGAAGGAGCTGATTGGCTGGTGGTTTATCACTCTCCATTTTATAACTTTTGAAGCTTAGTGCATCTGTTTTTGGAGAAAAGAGAAGGCTGTCATGAGTGCGGCGCACTTAAGAAAGAAAATAAATTGTACAGTAAAAATTAACTTTTAATTTTTATATTTTAAAATGGCGATATATAAAACACATAACATACATGGGTAGAAGACAAAGTAAAGATAAAAAGGAAAAATATTTTTCCTGCTTAGTGAACCCCAATATCTCTTGAATCATTAATAGATGCAGACTTGATTTATGCACATTCCAACTCAATCGTTATGGTTATTGATGTCACTGTGGACTTAATTGTGTGTGTGCTTATATCGCAATCTTTGAAAGATATGTATGGATTCCCATGTAATAGATCTAAGGTGCGTCCTGATTGGATCTCCTGGTGTGTATCTGTGTTCTAGTATACAAGAATTGGTTGCACTTATGTTTATTATAGCAATTTCTTTTGATGGCAAACAGTACTGTCACTGCATGTCTGCAGGATGATCACATTTAAAATAGATGTGCCTGGTGCAGATGCCCGTTAGTTAGTGTAGTTTATAAGGTATTGCGACCAAATTGAGGTTGCCGTGATAGTGATGTATCACCATAGGTGGGTTATACACAAACACTGGTCTGTATGGGCAGGCTTTTAAATCATCAATCTAGTGCGCATAGGTGAATGTATCTCTACTATGCGGGTCCCCTTCAAAAAAAGGGAGGATCTGATACAACCTAGTGCGTCTTCTAGAAAAGATTGCCCAGTGTGTATCCTCACACGAAAATGCTGTGAGTTGGTATGGCAGCTCTTGCAATTGTCTCACAGGTCTACAAAGATTTTGTACATAAATGAACTTAGGCATGTGTATTTCGACTGGTAGTCCATTACCTATAAATGTTAGGACTTTATTCACTTTATGCAGTTAAATGCTGCTGTAAATCTCAGGTAAAGGGTACTGTTCCTAGTGCATATTGGGCACAGAAATCTCTGATGAAGCTCACGGCTCACTGTGTCCAATTTCTGTCTTGTGGCAGCACACCCCACGATGAAAACTCAGTGATTTCTAAAAACTAAACAAGGGGTTATTCAATATATACAATTATTTACCTACCTGTGCGATTGGAAAAAAGTTTCTTTGTGTGCTTAGTGCATCTGGCCCAGTGTGTGTTACTGTTTTGTATGTTTTTTAAGTTGTCTATGAATATAAAACAAGGAGTGAGCTTGCTGCCGAAAGCAGTGACAGCACTACACAGTGACACACACAAACAAAAACATTGGAAAATTGAGAAAAACATTGGGGGAGAAATCAAGCGAGGAAACATTGGTTCCCTAACATTGCAGGGTTAAACATCGAACATTGAAAGCATAAATCCGATGTTAACGATGAAACATCATATGATTACCCATCCCTACTACAACACACTGCTTTCAGGGTAAGCTAGGGAAAGTCTCCCACGGATTATTTGGTGCGCTCCAATAGCCTCCAATAAGGAGTGTAAACATTACATTGGTCTGATTTATTTCATTTAATTTTATTTTTATAATTTTTTTTTATTTATTTTTTTCTTTTATATTTTTAAACCCTCCCTGCTAGTGCCTACCCATAACCCCCACACCCCACCACCTAAATCTACAACCCCCCCCCCCACTCTACAGCGTAACCCAAACCCTCCCTCCCCACAGGCTAGCCATAACCTCACCCCCATGCATTCTTACCATAAGTCTCCCCACTAGTGCCTAAACCGTACCCCTCTCCCTTCCACATCCTGACCCTAACCAGACAAATCATACTTACATTCAACATCCTGGCAGTCGGTATTCTGGCACCCTAGTTGATGTTGGGATTCCGTTTCTGGTTTCCTGGTGGTAGTCGGTGTGATGAACACTGGCATCCTCACCGCCAGTATTCTGAATGCAGCCTGTTAAGACAGCCCTGCCCGGCAACAGCCACTTTTGGTGTATACAAGGAAATTAAGGATCCTGCAGATCCCCCCAGATGTATAATGGAAGCAGCTTGTATCCTAGCAAGAGGTTTTTGTAAATTTTCCTGAAAATATAAATTTTCACATTAAAACTGCGGATTGTGATAAATATGTCCCTAAACAATTACTACCTAACTGCTAAAATGAAATACTTTAGATACAAACAAAACAAAATGAGTAACAGATATGCAGAAATGAGCAGAAACCCTTGTCAGTGAGATATTAATCTAGAGGGAAAAGCACATCCACTTCACAAATCACAGATATCAAGCGAAAATTTTTCTTTCATCCATTTAAAAGGAAGTAGCTGGCTTTGAAGTGCATCTGTGCTTAATTATTCTATACCTGATTGGCCCACATTACACTTACTTCTCACAACAGTTGGTGGAAGTCTCCAACACAGGAATGTAATTAGGGATCTGTATGATGGTTTTGAAGAAGAAAAAAAAAATCTGATTTAATTTTTTTTAACAATCTGCATAGAGCTGAGAAATTAATCTTTGGTTTTGTCTACTCCAGTAATGAAACATTTTAGAATAATTAAACTACAACTCAATTCAATTATAGAAATAGTCAAATATTAATTATGGATTTAATGCATTCTTGCCTGCGCTCGCCACGCTTCGGGTTCACGTTTATCGTGGGGTGGCGTTAACTACTTTTGGGGGGACATTTCACTGTTCAGGGGTGTTTTTGGGGGTTTCTGGCCCATTTACCATTGTTCCCTATGATGATTTGGGTAAATTGAGGCATTTAACATTGTTTCCTATGGGAAATCGGGGGCATCGCGGGTAAATTGAGGCATTTAACATTGTTTCCTATGGGAAATCGCGGGCATCGCGTCGGTACCATCGCACCCGATTTTTACTAACGATGCCCACGATCATGATCGGTGTGGCCGTGCTAGGAAACAAGTACCGAATTTTGCATAGCGTCCCATTGAGGAGGCGTGTCATGTTCCACCCAATATTGCATATTGCTAGAGTTTATGCAGTATATTGTTGTTTCTTAGATTGATACTCTTAGCCGCTACTGCCTTGACTGATTACGACTTTGTTTACTGCATTTTAATCTGTTACTATGATGCTGTCAGTATTTTAAAATTCGTGCACTTCTTTGTTTATATGTAGGTTGCCTAGCAACTCGTCTTGTTTCGGCATACCGGCTGGTATGCGTCTCTGGCTACAGGGACAGCAGGACCCCCCCCCCCCCTCCCCGACCTGCTGAGCTTCACCCTGTCGAGAGGCTGGGTGCGCTGTAGTGAAGAAGCAAAAAATAAACCAGCAGCCCTTGCTGCAGTAAGCTGGAGTTTCAGTTTCCTGACTACGGTGCAGCCAAAGGTCCGAAAAGGGGGCAGAGCTACATGGCACTGTACTATACAGTGTACAGTCAGTGACAGCAGCATGAGCAGGGGAGGACAGTCAAGTCACTTCCAGCACTAGACTGAGCCACCCTGAATGGTGAGTGTAACTCATGGCAGAGACAATGTATGTGAGAGAGAGTGTGTGTGTGTGTGTGTGTGTGTGTAACTGCTAAATATTTTGGACTGTAGGAATGTGTGCATGTGTGTGAAAGTAAATGTTCATGTGTATAGGTAGGTGTGTGTGATTTTGGATTTTAACTCACCCCACCTGTAACGCAGCCTAACCCTAACCTCACCTAACCTTAACCTGCACCAAACTGAGATTTTATCTTCACCCCCCCAGCCAAAAAAACTTTCTAACGCCCTGCACCCCCTCTATAAAACGTCTCCCCTCCAACAGCCGCGGATCAGATCTTTATTAGCAATCTGATCCGTGGCACAACTCCCCCACACTGACACCCATCACAGCTGCCAGTGCTGCAGAGCCAGCTCAAGCTGAGAGCTTCTGAAATATTTTCTGTTACAGCCTGTGCCATCACATGCCACCTGCCCGGCCATTACCTGCCGTCTGCCTGGCCATTACCTGCCGCCCGCCTGGCCGTGACAATGCCATTGAGATACTGCCCACCCATCATCTGCCATCTGCCTGGCCATTGCCCTGCCACACGCCCATCACTTGCCGCCCGGCCGTGGCCCTGCCTCCCACCCGGCCATTGCCCTGCTGTGCAGTTTTTTTTTATTTATATTTTAATACTATTGGAATACCATTGTACCCTACAGAGGTGTAGGGATGACACAGCACACCAGCCTCTACCCCATCCACAGCACACCAGCCTCTACCCCAACCACAGCACACCCAAACCCAGTCCCTTACTCACACCAACCCTGCGCCCGCCCCTCCAACACCGGGCCACCCCTGCCCATCCCCCACCCACAATGCACACGCATCCATTCATTCCCCACCCACAAAATCCCTGCTCCCACGCCACCCCTGCAACTACTGGTGCACCCCCGCACCTAACCAACCCACACGGGCCATCCCCGCACCTGCAACTCCATCACCCACAGTATTCCCAAACCTGCTGCTTGCCCACCCACAACAACATCAAGCACCTTCCCCCACCCATGGCACCCTTGCACCCAACTCTTACCCACACAATTAAGGTGTCCACAGGTTAAGGGCCGGAGCCCATTACGACGGTGTGAAGAGTGCCCAGTGGGTGCGATGAATCACCTAGTATATATATATATATATATATATATATATAGTCTGGTAGTAATGAGCGGCACTCCACCTTGGAGTGCCGCTCATTACTACCAGACTACACGATTGATTGGAGAAGGCACCGGGTGAAGCTGCAACTGGATAAGAGACAGGAGTGCCGGGCATACAGCAACAATATATATATATATATATATATATATATATATATATATATATATATATATATATATATATATATATACACACATACACACATATAATGTATATTGTGCAATATTTATTACTTGAACTTTAACCTTCTTTTGTTTTAAACTTAACCGCTCGCCATTCCCATGGTGTGACCGGCATACACCTCCTTGTGGTGAGCTCCCCCATCTGTGTTAGTGGCTTTGAACCTAATTTGGACCCAAGCAATGTCCTCTACCCCTCTATGTTATGCAATTTTGCCAATGAACCTACCAATACTGGTAGGTTAATTGGATCCCAACAAAACCCTAGAATGTCTGTGTGTGCGTGCACATGTCATAGGGAATATAGATTGTAAGCTCCAATGGGGCAGGGACTGATGGGAATGTTCAAATATTCTCTGTACAGCGCTGCAGAATATGGAGGTTATTCTGATCGGTGCGGCCAAACGTGCGTACGTTCGCAATTAACGTACGCTAGCCGCACGCGGCCGTTGGGGTTAAGTCCACCCACAACTCTGCCGCATACGTACGGGCATAAACAACGTAGAAGGGGAGTGGCGTACTAATGAGCGTACGCCAACGTACACGGACGGGCCAGCCCTTACACTCCGACAACTGGCGTACAACTGAGCGTACGCCGCCGTTTACGGACGTCTCTCGTCCGTCTTCCCACCGCCTTCTTGCGGCTATCTGAGCGTACGCCAGCTTGCACGGACGGGTCCCTATTGTTTTCAATAGAAAAGTCAGCTTATGTCACCGTTCGTGAGAGTGAGCGTACGTCCGTGTACGCTGACATACCCTTCATATATATGGACCTGCAAATGTTGCCTTTCAACTATAATTATGAAAATTAATTAATTGATTGAATTAATTAATGTGCAAAATAGTGGCCATGGGATTAAAACATTGCTGAAACATCCTTTGTAGGTGTTAGATGTGGTTTATGTTATTATATCATAAATACAAAACCTATGTTTGTATTAGAGTGAACACGTCGACACATGTCGACTTGTGTCGATTGAGTGTGCTACTGTGTAAAGTCTATGAAAGCACGTAGTGAATGTGTATAACTGTTTAACAAATACCTACCTTAGCATATATATAAGCAGGTCTTACAAAGATTCTTACCTTAAATTAAACAAACCTTTAAATGTAGAGAAGTATAGAAAGATAAGCTTCCAATGTGTTAGAGTGATGTGTGTGGCTTGCAGGTAGTGAAATCATGGTTTGGACTTAATAGACTGCAGCATTGCTTACATTCAGGTGTATGTGTTTGGTAGTAATCCGCGTAAATTAGCTAACCCAGGCGCACGCCGGCATGCGGTATCTGTAGGGGTGGTTTGAGATGGCGGTTGGCGGCCGCCTGTTTTGTGTCCGAAATGAACGGTGCTTTAGTCGATCGTGCGGTAGTAGCACCGCTCATTTTTGGTGCACACCCCCGTGTACGCCCATATTTACGCCCATTTTCCCTTATTATTTCGGCCGCTCCCCTCATCACGCCCCTATGCCGCCCCCAATGCCCGTACACTCGCGTACAGGTTTTTTCGCACGTAGAGACCCGTCCGTAAGCGTTGTGGAGTGTTCGCGCCTGCGCATTAGCGAATGTACGCATGCGCAGATCATTAAAAACCCCGGGACGTGCGCGTACGGCCCGGCCGCTCCAACCAGAATAAGGCCCTATGTGTGCTCTATATAAATAACTGGCAATAAATAAATAATATTTTCAAAGCTTTGTAGAGAGATAAAGGACCTTATTCTGGCTTTGTGGGTCATATAAACGCGAATGGCCAACCCCCCTCGCACGCCGATTTCTTTGCACGCATGTGAATGGATGTTTAGCGTAAACATCTATTCACAGCCTTGTGTACGGGGGCAAAATCAGTTGATGGTATCTTAGATCTGCGCAGTGGTGGCAATTTAAATTTTTCCGGTGGGTGCTCTCTCCTCCCCGACCCCCCCCCCCCCCAGACGACCCCCCACCCCGGGATTCACCCGCTGCTCGCGTCGGCCGTCGGGGATCCCGGCAGCGGCAGCACCGCAGCGGGGTCCCAGCAGCGGATATGCTGTCAGCAGCAGGGTCCCTGCGGAAGATATGAACTAGCAGCGGTACCGCTGCTAGTTCCCATCCGCCGCAGGGACCGCTGCTACTAACCGGCAAATTCGCTGCTGGGACCCCGCTGCCGTGGCCCGTGCCGTGGGTGCTCCTCACTTTCCGTGGGTGCTCAGGCCCCGGAGCACCCACGGTTTCGGCGCCTATGGATCTGCTGGTCCCTGTACGGGAAGCAGTCTGGCAGCTGACATCCGATGACATCAGCTTCCCGCACCCGTGTCACCGGCGCATTAGCAGTGCTAGGTGCAAACAGGCCGACAAATAAGCAATTTGCTGCTCCCGCTCGCACAATGCGGCTGCACCTGCACATAAATGGTTATTTATTTATTAACATTGCTCAACTGTGTGAAATCGAAGGGGGGCGATTAGATAAGAATAGCCACCAAAGTGTATGGAGTAAAAGCACCAGAAAATCAGCTGCTGTCATGTTGCAGGCTGGGTCAGAAAAATGTATTTTGTGAAATAGTATTTTTCTCCGTCCACTTTAACTCTCCCCGAGCTTAGTACATAGACATATCCAGTGGTATATCAGACTGGACTTATATAAGAGAAGCACAAAACACATGAGAAACAAACATATGGCCTCGCTTAGGTAAATGGCTCATCAGCAATGTTTGCATGACTCCATTCACATATTTAACATTCCCTATTTGCCTACACTTAGCAGGCACTGTTCCTGGCATACAAGAACTGCCAAGCTCCACGCACTAAATTGACAGTGTACATAGAGCTTAGCCACACTGCTGTGCCAGGGACTCAACATTCATTTTGATACGCTGGCACTCAAAGCACCTGTGTAAATTGACAAGAAATGGAAAAGCCTGTGGCAAATCAAAATACAATTACAGTTCTCGCAAATGTTTCCACATAATCTTATATAGTAACTAAGCAAATAAATCCGGAACATATTGAGAATAACGTAAAGCAGATCTATTGTCCTGTAGATTACTCAGTCCATAAAAGCAATTTAACGATCCCTTGTGGGTGCCAGGTGCAGTAAAATACCGTCCTGCTAATTATGGTAATTTAAATGCGTTTCCAGAGGCAAAAAAGCAATGAAGTTGAAGGCAAATGCGGATGTATACTTACACCACAGTGTGTTCATTGTTGTATAACTATGACTAGTATGAATTTATTGGGCGTTATTCACAGAAGCTGTGGGGACACTCACTTTTACCTGCTCATGCCTCATAATCTGTCGATGGTGCAGTATGTGAGATTCAGGAAGCGGATTTCACCAATGTCGGACTGGGAGGGGAAAGGCCCAGCGATGTGGTCTAGCGTGTGACGTCATGACCAGTGGCGTAAGTTCGTCCCGGTTGCACGGAGGCAAGATGTGTATTGCTGCCCAACCCCCCCATTCACACACACAAAACCTTATATACACACCTTATATACACAAAAACTGTATATACTGTATGTCTGTTATGAAATATAACAGACATATATACATATATACAGTATGTATACAGTGTATATATATATATATAAAAACACAGTATGGACCTCGTATTGCGCTATCAGTTCTTAATATCTGCTGCTACTCCGATAAGGCTCCCCTGTTAGTGGGAGTCAGGCAAGAGATACACAAAAAAGAGGTTTATCGGAGAGCGCTGAATTATGTACCACCTAGTCACTTAAATGTAATATTCAACAATGGTAAACAATTTTTATATAATGACAATTGATTATTGTCCCTTTCCCGAATGAAACGTGGAGTTCTTGTTCAAGGTAAAAAGTTCTTTATTGAAACCCAACGCGTTTCGTCAGAACGACTTCTTCAGGGGTAAGACAGAATAATATTTTCCTGAGTGTATGATCAACGATAATAATTCATACAGGATAATAATAAAACATCCGTGAAAGGTAAGTGGACGCCAAACTGGCTAGATGATTGGATGTAGAAGAATATCCGGGAATATCGGAGTATTTTTAGGGTCCCCAGTTAGATGATTCAGGGGGAAGCTTTCTTCTAGGTAATAAGTGCCCGGTCTTTTAGGCGTAAACGCACTATAAAAAATTCAGTAGAAAAATGATCTAGTATGAAGAATCCAATATGGATAGGTGTGGTCTTAGGTTATAGGGATCACCATACCAAAATGGTGGATGAAATAGGAAAACCACCGCGGCCTTACGGATTTAAAGAGACACAACGATCATCGGGAGTGGGACTCACAAAATCGTGTAAAAGTAAAATTTTCCAAAACCAGTGGATAATTCCAAAGTGACTTGGCTTTGAGAAATCACTTCCCAAATATATGTCACCACAATGTAGCAGTATTAAGTAGCTCCTTCAGCCAGTGAAGTAGCTCCTTCAGCCAGTGATTGGTATCAATGGCTTTCAATTAATGAATTTAAAATTGCAGTTGAGGAGAGATGCCCACTTGGGAGCAGGAGCCCGGTGGCAGATGACTCCATTGCCTCCCAGAGTTCTGCCTCTGGTCATGAAGCGGTGGATGTCTTGATGTCCGCCGGCAGCATGCCCGCCCACAGCTCCTCTTTTCCCTCCGAGCCTGCAGCCGTCAGTAGCAGTCAGGCTGTAAAATGCTTTTGCTATCGCCGCCCGGCAGGCATCAGCTATTTACTGCACAACTCATTTATTGGCAAACTGCTCAGATTGTGATGCCATTTAGGTGCTAAAAGGGAGGGGTAATTCTGGTTAGGGAAAAACATTTTGCTATCCCAATTGCACACTGAGTGAGAAATGACTACATAATAATCAGATAATACAGAGATATTGGTTGCATATATCTGCAGATATAGGGCTAATGCAGGCCACACATCAGACCAACTTTCCTCCAACCATCCAACTAATTGGTTGGTTGGACTGAAAATCTGGTACTGTATGGGGGCAAACGCCAATAAGCAATTTGCTCACAAACTCAGGAGAATGGACAAAAACATTCAGTGAAATTGCTTAATTCAAATAGGTCCAACTAGAGTACATTGAGTGACAGTTGTTGTCCATTTTCCAATTTGGGAAACAAATTACTTACATTTTGCTCCTATCCAGTACCAGATCTTTATTCCATCCAACCAACTAGTTGGATGGTTGGAGGAAAGTTGGTCTGATGTGTGGCCAGCATAAGCCCCCAGGCCATACGTCAAGGCAGCTATGTGTCACTGGGGGTCCCCAATACTGGGTATCAGCTATTTACTGACCCAACGATGATAACAAAAGCATCTTCTAGCTGCCAGGTCATTTATCCACTACTGACTGCCTGGCGACATTAAAAGTTTTCGTCAGGCCCCGCCCACCTAAAAAAGCGGACAGGGTCAAAAATTTCCAGGGCTTACGGATGAATCCTCCAGTCCCCCGCTGGGCCAGTCTGAGGCTGGAAATCACTATCAAAGGATGGTTAGTCCTGTTGTGGTGCTTAGGCCTTTTGAAGAATCCTAGTGGTCAATTTGTTATACCGTCTAAAGCTGTATACATACTATAACATTATCTGGTACTTATGTAGTATCTGGGCGTCCGATTTTGTGATTGTATGCCTTACCTTAAGGCATACAATCAGATGCGATGCGATTTTGCATAGGATTCAATGTTAAGAAGGTCCTGTTCATTTCCCCACTATCCAAGTGGGCATAGAGTTGATTTTATATAGCGTGGCGAGCGCAGCGAGCCACCGAGCCTGAAGCGTGGCGAGCGAAGCGAGCCCCGCGAGGGGACGCATATTTCTTAAAAAGTATTCTGTGTCCGCTCGCCACAGGTTTATATCCAACTCCATGCCCACTTGGATAGTGGGGAAAGGAAAAGGACCCCTTTTTTCCCATTGAATTCTATGTTAAAATGGACTCAGACCATTTTAACATTGAATCCTATGGAAAAATCTTGACCATCGCATCGCATACGATATGGTCGCATGCGATGCGATCCGATTTCTAAATCGGACGCCCAGATACTACATAAGTACCCATTATCTGTCCAATCTGGTTGGTTAAAACAGAAATCTGGTAATGTCTGGGAGCAAACAGCTGAAAAGCCATAAAATGGAGAAAACTATTTGGATAAATGAGCTCAATCAGACCAATTTAACCAATTTTTATCTGCATTTGTGAGCAAATTTGCTCCCAAACTTTACCAGATTTTCATTCCAACCAGAAAGATTGGACAGATATTTTTGCAGTGTGTATCCATCTTTAGTAGGACCAGTATTGCCCATAGCAATCATTCAGAATATGGCTTTCTCTGGTATCTAGTAGCCTACATTATATGAAATCATAACTAGAATCTGATTGGTTATTATGGACACGACCTCCACCTTAGAAGATTTTGACAAATCTACTCCCTAATAATTCACACTCTTGCCTTCAAGCAATATCATTTTAACAAAGGGCCTTATTCTGGTTGGTGCGGTAATGTCCGCGTGCGGTCGGTCCGCCGATGTTTTGTGTCTGCGCATGTGCAGAGGCGTCTCTGTGCAGAGATGCTTTACAGCACTTTCCCAGAGCCCTGGGTTCTCCGTTCAATATGAATAGATGCTATGTGCATTGCCCAGCATCTATTCACACACTGCTCTCCTATACAGAGCAACAGTGACAGGGCTCCTCCATGTGGGATACGGGCATGGGTCAAAGTGTTGACAGTATGAAGGTCGACATATATTAGATCGATCTTTAACCACTAAAGGTCGACAGGGCGAAAGTCAGCACAAGAATTAGTTTTATGTCAACATAAGTCAACATGGACACCGTATCACGTCCCCTTGCATGGTTCGCTGAGCTTGGCACACTTTTATATTCTACCTCCATGCCCTTGTGGAAAAAAAAGACGAAAAACTTTTTGACTGTTGACCTTCCCATTGTTGACCTAATACTTGTGTTGACCTTCCGACCCGGTTGACCTTAGGCCTGTTGATCTATTTCATCCGCCGACCTAAGCCCTGTTGACTTTTAGTGGATGACCTTCCCATTGTTGACCTAACGACTGTCTCCGTGTGACACAGTGGGTTCGACAGCAAGACATGAGCATTTGTCATTACATTTTTTGCGTTCTTCAAAAATTTGGGGCATTATGACTCTATCATCTCTCCATCGATTCTTTGCTGAGAAAGAGTTAAAGAGAAGGAGCCTGAAAGGTCTTTGAGCATCACATTTGAGCAGAACATTCGCTGTGGTTTCTAAGCACCGCTGTTACTATGGACATTTAAAAGTCTTGTCAACTGTCTCTGATTTCATACCTCAGTGGTTGTTAATGGCCAGGAAATGTACTGACAATAAGTAATAGTTTTGTATTTGCTGTCAAATTATGAAATAAAATTCTGCCATCTGACAGGCTGTGACAGCAGTAACTGTCTCCGGGCGCCAAGTAAAAAGGTCCTATTCAAGACCATTATTTCTTCTCTTTCCACAGAAAAGTATTTTTATTATTAATCTTGTTTTTTGTCCATTTGCTATCAATAGAATTGCTGCAAAGATGCAGAAAGCACGAGGGACAGAATGATGCTAACTGTCATCTGTTCACCCCCCCCCCCTCACAGTCTAGTAAGATTGCTTACATATTGGGCTGAAATTTCCCCGATGTGTATGCCCCTTAACACCCCAACAAGGCACATGGTGCCGTTGTTGGCTGCCTAGGCACTGTGCAGCTCAGTGAATATATGTTCCCTGCATATACAATCCCCAGGGCACATTGAGCATATACCTGTATGTGTTATGTATCTCTGTACTGTCACTGTTTAACTGTTACCTAAATGGATATTATATATACGCAAGTATACCTGGCCAATAAAGCTGATTCTGATTCTGTGATTCTGATTAGACAATATCCTTCATCATGGCCCCATATTCATATATATATATATATAAGTTGCGCTGATGTCCGGCACTCCCTGCACTCAGAAGACTCTTGCCTGGGTGCCATCCAAGGTGGGATGCCCACCAAATATAGTAGAAGAATGGGTAAGGCGTCACTCCAGGGCTTAGAAGAAACAGTATTTATTGTGAGGCGGTCAATGCCGTTTCGGATGTTACCCCGTCGTCAGGACCAAAATGTGCACATTTTGGTCCTGAAGACGGGGTAACACCCGAAACGGCGTTGACCGCCTCAGAATAAATACTGTTTCTTCTTCTAAGCCCTGGAGTGACGCCTTACCCATTCTTCTACTATATATATATATATATATATATATATATATATATATATATATATATATATATATATATATATATATATATATATATATATATATATATATATATTAGGTGATTCATCGCGCCCTACGGGCGCTCTTCACACCGTCGTAGGGGGCTGCGCCCCATCAAAATGACACTGACGGAATCTGCTGCGCTATATAAGACACTGTAATGGAATCTGCTGCGCTATATAAGACACTACCGGAATCTGCTGCACTATATAAGACGCTGTAACGGAATCTGCTGCGCTATATAAGACGCTGTAACGGAATCTGCTGCGCTATATAAGACGCTGTAACGGAATCTGCTACGCTATATAAGACGCTGTAATGGAATCTGCTGCGCTATATAAGACACTGTAACGGAATCTGCTGCGCTATATAAGACGCTGTAACGGAATCTGCTGCGCTATATTAGACACTGTAACGGAATCTGCTGCGCTATATAAGACGCTGTAACGGAATCTGCTGCGTTATATAAGATGCTGTAAATAAATACAGCATCCCCGCCCCTCCCCCGGCCCCACCAATCCCCAAGTTTATAACATCATTAATTAGCGATATAAAAAAAAATCCACCTTCACCTTGTAGATGAGGATCAATGATTGCAGCAAGTCCAGGGCAGCACAGGCAGCAGCAGAACACCTTCTCCTCCAGGCTACAGCCAGCGCTTGGGATGGCTGATAACGCTGTTGTAGCCAGGGAGGAGGGTAGCATGGGCAGGTGGATGACTGTAAGAGGAGTTATGCTGCGCTGCGCTGCCCAGGAGCCGGCCTGAGCAGCAGCAGCAACAGAGAGCAGTGAATTAGCCGCCTGGCCTCACCGTCCGGTCCGTGACGTTTGGACCGGGTGAGCAGGGCAAGACGCAGGCGGCGGGCAGGGCAGCCGCCGGCGCACACTGCCTGTTAAGTTGTATTCTTAAGATCTAGTGCACCCTGCAGCAAATGCTTTAAATGCCTCCAGGCTCCGTCTGTCAGCAGGGGGATTCAAGCAGCTCCACGCTATTCCATCCCCCTGCCGAGTGAGACAATCCTGAGGGTGAGAGGAGTCACACCCTCGGGGTTGTCTCACTCGGCAGGGGGATGGCATAGCGCAAAGCTCCGGTCCACTGCTGCTTGAAACCCCCTTGCTGACAGCCGGAGCCTGGAGGTAATTAACGTATTTACCACTACACTGCGGTGG
This sequence comes from Crinia signifera, assembly GCF_055691185.1. Taxonomy (NCBI): domain Eukaryota; kingdom Metazoa; phylum Chordata; class Amphibia; order Anura; family Myobatrachidae; genus Crinia; species Crinia signifera. The sequence goes on along the minus strand of NC_139226.1, from coordinate 111,885,529 downwards.
GGCGGGGTGTTGTTATCGTGGCAGGTGGCTTTGGCGGCGGCAGGACGCTTGTTAGGCTGAGCTGAGTGTCCCGACTCCTGAGGCTGCGCAGGCCAGACATTAAGGTGCCCGTGCGCAAGACGTAAAAGCTGGCTGCAGTGCTTAATGCAGCCTAAGCCAGCCTGCCTGCTTTTGGGGTACTGCAATTGTGGCCAGACATGATGGGTGGAAGGAGGCGGAACTGAGTTCCAGCTTCAATAAGAACTTCTGCCCCGTTCCGGCCCACTTTAACCCCTGGTTCTCTGCTTCTGTTATATATTTGGCTACGATCTTGCAGGCTGGGTGGTGTGTGACCCCGCCCAGCGTTACAGCCGCAGATGATTGACAGATGTAGCCAAATATATGAGATATATATATATGGAGCGAGAGTGAAAAACCTTTTTGCGCCACAGCCAATACTAGTCCAGTGTTTCACAGAACCCCTGTATATTCACAAAGGGATTAAATACATACCAAAGTCTAATGTTAGGACTGCAGCCAATCTCCTCTAATTTAGAACCTCCGGGAACCATGGAGGGAGAAATCTGGAAATGGAGCAGAGGAAAGGCGCTTCATGGTGTAATATCGTTTCTTTATGAGACTTCATCAGGGGTTTGATACTTTTAGTATGAATCTATAAAAGTAGAACATAATTTCCTATTGTATATATTTACAATTATGTTCTACTTTTATAGATTCCAACTTTTTATGTATTTTATAATAAATGTTTTATATTTAAAGAAATCTTGGTTGATGGTAATTACAAAAAAAGTGGGAAAGACAGAAATTGTTTCACTACAATATATTTGGGCGCTGTTTAACACTATTGGTTTTTCATATATATACTGTATATATATATATATATATATATATATATATATATATATATATAGACTTGGGAAAGCGATGTAGCACTCCAGACAATTTTTAAACGTGAAGAAATCCTTTATTAGGACACAGCACACGGCAACGTTTCAATACCGAAGTATTATCGTCAGGCTGACGATAATACTTCGGTATTGAAACGTTGCCGTGTGCTGTGTCCTAATAAAGGATTTCTTCACGTTTAAAAATTGTCTGGAGTGCTACATCGCTTTCCCAAGTCTGTATGCCTTTACCTGATGCAGGCACCCGACTAAGCAACTACTGATTCGGAGGTTGTGCCCAGCCCAAACCCGTCTATATATATATATATATATATATATATATATATATATATATATATATATATACATACAGTATATATCTAGAAATGGAGCAGAGGAAAGGAGCTTCATGGTGTAATATCACACAAATACATTTATTAAAAAGACAGAAGTCTTTTTAGCACAATTGAATTATTTATAGGAATTATTGGTAGGTCAGTAGGTAGGCCCGAGCAGACAGGAATTATTTATACGTCAGTAGGTAGGCAGTGGCCCTAGCAGATTGGAACTATATACTGCGATAGGTACTGGTAGGCAGGGCACCAACAGACTGGAATTATATACAGCAGTAGGTGGTCACCAGTAGACTGGAATGATATACTGCAGTAGGTACTGGTAGGCAGGGCCCCAGCAGACTGGAATTAAATATATAGGTAGGGTAGGCAGGGAACCAGCAGACTGGAGTTTATTACAGCAGTAGGTAATAGGTAAAGGTAGGCAGTGGCAACAGTGGACTGGAATAATAATACACAGTAGGTAGGTACTGGCAGCCACTAGGCAGTGCAGGCACTAGCAGCACCAGTGGACTATACAGCAGGGGTAAGTGGACTATACAGCATAGGTAGGCCCCAGCAGAGAGGAGGAGAGACAGTACACAGCAGCACACACGTCCTTGCTATGAGTATGATCCCACCCTGATCCTAAACCTAGACTGGATTGAGCACCCCAGCAGAGAGGTGAGACAGCACACAGGAGCACACGTCCGACTCCTGACTGAGATAGAGGCCCCAGAAGAGACAGTACACAGCAGCAGCACACACGTCCTATCCCACCCTGTTACTAGACTAGAGTGAAGATGGCGGCGCGGGAGGAGCAATTTAAGAGATTCTGGATCTCACTCGAATACGACGCCGGGTAATGACGTTTTGCCTGCGCACCCGGATCAGAGTCAGGTGGCAAGCTCCGAACACCACTCGGATCCGGGCTTGGATTCCCAACGTTCGTGCGGGCTCGGATCTGGGAAATCCGAGCCCGCACAGCTCTAATTTTTGTTCCAATAAGCCAGATTGGACAATAAATCTTTAGGTGTGTATCCAGCTTGACACTGCAGCTCTGCACTTGCCACTATTGGAGCTTCCAAACATGAATTCAACTAAATTGTCACAACTCTTCTCACAGGATTTTAAAGTAGATTTCTTTCATACTTTCAATACCTTTCAAAACAGCAACATAGTTATTTACAGGATTTTACATTAGATGTTAACATTTGCATGAGCATGACAACTTATTGCTCCGGAACCCAAGTCGGTGAAAGTATTTCTTACTGGAAACAGACTATAAGGTGTTCTTACACTTTTAACATTAGTATCATTATTACATTTTATTAATAAGACGCCACAAGTGTTTTGTAGCACCGTACAAACGGCATACAATAGAACATTGCAGGGAGACAGAACTTAACATTACAGTAACTAAATAACAACAATCAAGTACAGGTAAAAAGAGAGCCACAATTGAAGACACAGCTTAGATGTAACAGTAAGTAGCAAGGGAGTAGACAGCATAATACTATGGGCTGGCGTCCATAGATAGAGATGAGCCTTTTACAGCAGGAGAGTATATGGTCAAAGATGGTCCCTGTGTAGGAGAGCCGTAAGTAAAATGTGAGGAGAAGATAGCTTTGACAACTAGAGGGAAGAGGGCCCTGTTCTGAAGAGCTACTGTAACAATGTAGTGGGAGTAGTCTGTCTGCAGGGGACAGACGGAGACAACGCTGGAGCCTGGATTTGTGAGTATGGGTATAAATAGTGCATGTATAATAAAGTTGTACTGTTACTCTGTGTCTGTTCTTTTTTACATTCCTTTTACAGGTGGACTACAAGTCCAAGGGGGCCCATTAATGCCCCACATGCTGGTACTTATGGTTTGCCAAGTCCCAGCATACGGGATAGTTCACCTGTAAAAAAAGCAATGTGGTTTTTTTTTTACTTTTACGCATATCAGCCCAGCATCCACCGCCCACGGACGCTGGGGATAGACCCAGGCTTCAGCCCTGGACGGGTGAAGCCTGGGGGGGACCCCTTTATTGGGAGGGGTCCCCAGGTACCCCGCCCAGAGCTGACCAGCCATGGAGAGCATGATACAGCCGGTGGACCTTATGTAAAAAGTGTCCCCCGGCTGTGGCATAACACCGCGGGCTGTTGGAGCCCAGTGCTGGTTCCAAAATATGGGGGACCCTCGTTTTTTTTGTCCCCTGTATTTTTGGAACCAGGACCAGTCCAAGAGTCCAGGGTGGGTTTTACAAATACAGGGGACCCCCTATGTTTTTTGTTCCCTGTATTTTTGGAACCAGGTCCAGCTCAGTGAGCCCGGGGCTGGTTATGCTCAGGAGGGGGGACCCCACACCATATTTTTTTAAACAAAATGCACATGACCATGTATCCCAAATCGCACATGTCCACAAATTCGCAAACTAAATGACTAAAAATCGCACATGTCCTCAAATTCACACATTTTCATGACTAAAAATCACACCATTTTTTTTTGCCACCAATTTGCATCTCATTAGATATGCAAATTCAGTCAAAAAATGCCAGTTGAAAAAGTGCAATAAGGTGCAATTTCGGAAAATGACTAAAAATATCACCCTAAGGGGGAAATTTACTAAAGGAAATTTGTAAAAAATAGATGTATTTGTATTCACAAATTCACTTATTTTTGACATTTACTATCCCGAAAATATGGCAATTCGTATTCGTATTGATAGCACATCAATACGAATACGAATTGCTGTATTTTCGGCATAGTAAATGTCAAAAATAAGTGTATTTCTGGATACAAATACACCTATTTTTTACAAATTTCCTTTAGTAAATTTCCCCCTAAGAGTCCACATCCTACTTAATTATTTGTTTCTTTTGTGAATAGAACTGTTTTAGTTCAATAAAATGTTGAGGAAAAAAGTAGATTCTGACAGATCGGGCCGAGAAATCTTCCCAAATCGGATGTGCGGTTCTGTGCACATTGGTCCGGAGATGGAGGTCGGCCCTTGATGCAGGTCTGATCTCTGACTCGGACCCCCTCCTGCCAGAGATGAACGGGGTTGCATGCAATACATCGCATGTGAAAGGACCACATGCAATATACAGTATTGCATGTAATCCTGCTGAGCCGGAAGGTCCCGGGTGGCTCAAAGGGGATCGGATGGCGATACACTGCTGTGAGACATTGCAGTAGTGTATGGCCACCTTAATTCTTGCGTGTATACTTATATTTCTAGTGTGTACAGTATAGTGTGTAATTACAGCCTCAAGTCTTTTTGAATATGATACCACAAGCTTGACACACCTATTTTTGGGCAGTTTCGCCAGTTCATCTTTGCAGCAGCACTGAAGCTCCATTAGGCATTAACCCCAAAGAGTTCATTTTTTGTCTCATCAGACCAGAGAATTTTGTTTCTCATGTTCTGAGAGTCCTTGATTTTGTTGAACTCCAGGCGGGCTGCCATGTGCTTTTTACTAAGGAGTGTCTTCCGTATGGCCACTCTACCATACAGGCCTGATTGGTGGATTGCTGCAGAGATGGTTGTCCTTCTGGAAGGTTCTCCTCTCTTCACAGAGGAATGCTGTAGCTCTGACATAGTGAACATCGGGTTCTTGGTCACCTTCCTGACTATAGCCCTTCTTCCCAGATCACACATTTTAGACAGCCAGCCAGCTCTAGGACGAGTCCTGATGGTTCCAAACTTCTTCTAATTACAGGGTGCTCTTTGGGACATTCAAAGCAGCATATATTTTTATGTACCCTTTGCCATATCTGTGCCTCGAGACAATCCTGTCTTGGAGGTCTACAGACAATTCCTTTGACTTCATGCATGGTTTATGCTCTGACATGCCCTGTCAAGTGTTGGACCTTATATAGACACGTGTGCATTTCCAAATCATGTCCATTTAACTAAATTTACCACAGGTGGACTCCAATTAAGTTGTACGAACATCTCAAGGGTGATCATTCGAAACAGGATGCACCTGAGCTCATTTTTGTGCTGCACAGCAAAGGCTGTGATTTCTTAGTATTTTATTTTTAATAAATTTGCTAAATAATCTGCCAAAAACATTTTTCATGTTGTCATTATGGGCTATTGTGTGTAGAATTTTGAGGGGAAAAAAATATTTATTTTATATTGGAATAAGGCTGTAACATAACAAAATGTGGAAAAAATTAAGCGTTGTGAACACTTTCCAGATACACTGTAGCCCTTTGTGTGTAAAGGTTTTTGGGTTTTAAATCTATTACAATACTGGCTCTTTATTGTTTCTTTTCTGCTTCGTTTGGGCTTCGTTTAGTTAATGATCTTTTGGCTTTAAGTGATTGAAGACCTAGTCCTGCCAATGTGACTTATGCTTTCATAAGAGCAGGTGCATCCAGTTTTCAGTAAAATGTGTGCTGAAGACTGGTAATTTAACCCAAAGGCCAGTATTCAATGCTCCCGATTCACTGTTTTTTCCGGCGAATCGGGCTGTTTTCACTCCTTGCGGTGATTTTTTTTTCACTGAAAAGCTGATTCACCCTATTCAATGTTCACTGTTCGCCGAAAGCGAAGAGTGAATGCCGGACAGTTCTCCGTTTCATGCTCGCTGCAATTCGCTGGTGTATTTTAATGGGGTTTTCACTGGGATTCACCAAGAGTGTATTCAATGCTAGGATGCGGAATTGCTTTCTCCCTGATTTTTGCCATGATACACCATTTTGCATTCGACATCTTTTTAAGGTGAACTGGAAAGTGATCTTTTGAAATACAGGTTTTTTTTGTGTCAAAAAGTCAGTTTTTTTTTTCTGTGAAGGGGCATGCTATTTTTATTCATGTGCTTGAAGCACATTAATATATATTTCATTTTTATTTAATTTTTTTAAACATTTTTTTTTACACTTTCACCAGCAGGGGGCCGGGAGCTGCTCATTAGATATTCATATATTATTATTTATTTATCTATTTATTAACAGTTTCTTATATAGCGCATACAAATTCCGCAGCGCTTTACAGAGCATAGTTATGAGCAAACACAAAACAAATTACATTACCAAGACAGTTTAGGACAAGTACATGGTTAATACAGATAGTTGCATCAGGGGACAGGAAACTGAAGCAATTATCAGGGTGGCAGTGGTTTATATATTCTAAGAAAGGCACATGAGGAGAGAGGGCCCTGCTCGTGAGAGCTTACATAAGGGGAGGGTTAGACAGACAGGGGTGACACAGAAGGGGGAGAGGTGAGCATAAACAGGTTAGGATGAGAGATGGTCAGGTTTTATGCAGGAGGGTCGGAAGAGGTCAGCTTAGTGTTTGATATTTTAAGTCTAAAATAGCGCTGGGTCATCCAAGAGTAGACAGCAGAGAGACAGTTGGAGATATGAGTTAGGATGGAAGGAGAGCGATCAGGAAACGAGGGGTAGATTTTAGTATTTTCGGCATAGTGGAAGTCGAGTGAACAAATAAGTTCACCCAGAGAGGACATGTAGAGATAGAGAAGAGGGCCAAGAATAAAATAATCAGGGACACCTACTCTCAATGGAACAGCAAGAGAGGTAAAGTCATTAGAGGTACAGCTGGGCATTTTCAAAATATATATTCACATCACTCTGGTCCCGGCTTGTTACGTGCGGGACCATAGGAGAGGCTCCCTACCCCTGTCACTACCCCTGCCCCATGCCAGCATTCCCGGGGGGCAGCCTCTGCTGCCTGTGCCCTGGTAGCCCTCCTCCACAAATTCTGGGGCAGGCAGGGAGGCTTACATCTCCTTGCTTGCCTCCGTACCCCGGCTCGGGATGGAGGCAGGCAGAAATAAATCATTGAATACACCCATAGACTAGCTTAGTAAAGGCAGTGTTTGTATAACACTGGTAAGTGGCTAGGGAGGACAGTAAACAATAATAGTGGTAATGGTGTAATGTGAGTAGTAGATCTGAAGTGTTGATGGTAAAATGTTGTCTAGGGGTTAACTGTATGAGGTGGAAGTAGAGTCCTTGATGGAGTTGCTTCATAACAGATGTAGGCTCTGGAAAGGCTGAGTTGTGCAGAAACATGTTTGCTTGGTATAGGGTTGGCCATTTGAAACTAATGGTTGGCAACCATAGTTGATCCTAATTCAATGGAAATGCTTTGTCCATTTGAAGTTGGGATGGCAATTGTTGGCAACATTACATTTTACTGTCTCCTGGCTCATCTGATGGCTGATGACATCCATTCTGCTGTACAAACCATGGAAGTGTGTCTGTAGCTAACTATTGTGCATAAACATAAACTTCCTTGGTCCACTCTTCGTATGCACTAACTGACAATTGATAGTTAAACTATCAAGAGGTTATGAAACATCGGCACTATTTACTGACCATCTTGCGATGGCCACATTTTCAAAGGTTGCCATTCAGGGTCACTCCAAACTAAAAGTTGGGCATGGAGGTCATAAAAAGGATCTTTAGGTCTCCCAATGTATTTATAAAAATCCCTATGACCTGAGAACCATTTGTGATTGGTGTAAAGAGGTCATTTAAATTGTGAAAGTAGTGAAAATCTAAACATTTTGAAGAAATCAAGTCATGTCTTGTGCATCCTTTATCCTGCCCTACACCTGCTCGTGATTTAGAACTCACCACATGAAGGTAACTAGCTTGCAGTTTTATGCCATGCCCAACCACCCTACCATGTGGACCATTCTATATGTATGAGGGGATCATGTTATGGCAAACAGAAATGTAATCATATGACATAATAGAGTAAGTGGGATGCAGGATACAGAAGGTAGAGGTTGTGGCAGTTTTGAAAGAGGAGAGGGCCTGCGTTCAGGTTCCAAGGGACAGTAGACTTTAGTAGTAGATAGTAGTGCCGTAGACTTTGACATTGTGCACAGATTCCTGCTCATATGCAGGTCAAAGGAAACATGGCACCCACAACATATTCATAATGACTTCTCTACTGTGCGTAAGCTAATCTCCAGGAAAATGGATGCAGTACCTATTTTACTTTTCTCTGCAGTTTTGGCAAGTGTGATAAGTTGACCCTGTGTCCATTATTGACAAACTAATAGATAGAGAAATGTTGTCTGGTAGAAAAAGTGTTGGTTGGTTATTGTTAGTCAGCAGCATATTTAGCCTTCAATAGAAAATAATAAAGCACTTATATGCAGCAGCTACCCGCACTGTGGAAATTTTTGAACAAGAAGAGACAACAAAAGGCACATATGAAGCGCAAACTATTCACTGTCGAAATCTTCAAATTGTAAGCTGCTGCCACCCATAACTGTCCTTCACCATTTATCAAACAGAGCATCCTTCCTTTGCTAGTTCTAGTGGAGGCTTTTGCTACTGTGCTGTACAGGCACCCTTGAGGTTATCTGTCAGTTTGGAGAAACTATGCATAGTCCAGGATTCATCTCTAGTGTCATGTTCACTTGATAGAAAGAGAACCAAGACACATGTTCAATGGCAGCTGTCAATACAAATATGGAGACCCAGCCAGCAGTTCCAGTGTCTGGATAGCAGCTTCAAGCTACTGTATATAGCGAAAATACAGACAAATGTAAGCACAGTCACTGGCATGTAATAATAGTGCCAAAAATAAATAATATAGCAAAACTTTTGGTACTGCTTTCCTAGCACGGCGCCCGTCTCATTGATTGTATGCCTTAAGTTTAAGGTACTTAAGGCATACAATCAATGCGATGGACCCGATTTTTTAATCTCATGGATCTCATGCATCCATAAGATGCATGAGATCCATAAGATGCATGAGATGCATGAGATAAAAAATCAGGAGCCCCCAATAACCATTGTTAACGCCACCAGCACTATCAACACCAACCCGAAGCGTGGCGAGCGCAGCGAGCCCGTGAGGGGCGGCGGTACGCGTCCTCCAACCTTTTCATACCCCCACTATCCACGTCGGCGTGGAGTTGATTTTATATAGTGTGGCAAGCGCAGCAAGCCACCGAGCCCGAAGCGTGGCGAGCGCAGCAAGCCCCGCGAGGGGACGTGGACTACTTTACATGTATTCCGCTGCGCTCGCCACGCTTCGGGCTCGGTGGCTCACTGCGCTCGCCACACTATATAAGATCAGCTCCACGCCGACGTGGATAGTGGGGGTATGAAAAGGTCGGAGGACGCGTACCGCTGTGCTCGCCACGCTTCGGGTTGGCGTCAATAGTGGGGTGGCATTAACAATGGGGGGCCATTTCACCCATGACGGGGGGGTTAGCAATTAAAATTGGGGTTTTGGGGGCTTTTTACATTGATTCCAATGTAAAAATCTTGTCGATTGCGTCGATTGCATCATCTCATGCATCTTATGCCGCACAAACACATAAGATGCATGAGATGCTAATCTACCGATTTCCTCAGTAAAGGGCACCCCGATTTAACCCTTTGCGGACCAACATCTAGTCAGAGTCGACAGGCCTGGCGCTATTATCAGGTCTAACGCCGAGCTGAGGTCGACGCCGTAAAGCGCTGCAATTAAATGCTGTTCCAGTAAGATGCTGCCATCTACTGTCGCTTCCATGTACTTCTTGTTCCAAAAGGAATGTGCCTGGTGGAAGAAGGGAAACTAAGATCGGACCGCAATTGGGTTAAAATATCTGTCAATGCAGTGCCATAATGAGGGAAAAAAGTACTAAGATTGGAGTTAAGATTGGAGTTATATTGAAAATGGGATGTTGCCCATCAGATTCAGCCTATTAGGTGCTGGATGAATAAAAAATTAGAATCTGGTTGCTGTGGGCAGCATTCCATGTAAAAACATAAAAAAATAATACATCAATTGTTTATCCATTTAAATGAATGTATTTTAGGAAATAGCTGCCATCATTCTTTCTCAAGGTCTCTGAAAAATTGTACAATATTCACAGTGTACAAATATTATTAGTATAGCATGTGGGTACTGATCTGCTAGATTAGGAAATCATCCTGCAAGCATCAAGTTCCTCATTTTGTAGTAATCTAAGTTTATTAGAAATTTTAAGTAAAGAACAGAAAATATACTGTAGGATATTTAGAAAGTTAACAGAAAGATCGGTAATCTCTCATTACGTTGTAAGTCCACGGTTACAATAACTCCCCCAATGCCTGTGCTATGCATGTTTTCAGCCATCTCATTGATTTCAGAATAGAATTGTGATATGATTTGAGATTTAATATTTAATCCATATACTTAGGGCAGACTTCGCTGGTTCCCTTCCATCTAAAACAATCACAGAGATTTATAACATTATTACAAGCAATTGAGTTCTGCTGGAGCTGGCTGCACAATTGACTCTAAATGAAAGCATGGACAAAGGAAAGTTTCTGCTAACCCTCTATCTATCTATCTATCTATCTATCTATCTATCTATCTATCTATCTATCTATCTATCTAATCTATCTATCTACAAATGTAGCCATGCTAATCGTGTGACTCCCGTGGTAATCAGTGCAATCCTGACCATATGCATGTGCCTAATTCGCTCCCGCAGCACATAGAAATGCATTGAGCAGTGATATCACAGAGCAGGATACAACGCCGCGGATGTGAATTTGGTGTAAAAAACAGCAACAAGTGGCGGCGATCACGGCTATATCTGTCTGTCTGTCTATCTATCTATCCTATTTATCTGCAATTATTGTAAAATTAATTACTATAGTAAACCCTTAAAACTATACAAACAGCTATTTTATTAGTACATATAATTTCAACTGTAAATTAATCTTTTGGGTGTTAGGCACCATAATGACACTGGGTAGAATTTTCTAATGAAGAGCATAATGTGTATTTAAAAAAAAAAAAACCTAGACACTGTTGAACTAACGACCGCATAAATATATCATCACGGTTACCACCCGTCAGGGATTACTCCAGACAGTCCGGTAATTAAACCAAAATACAATGTCCGGGAACAGGCCGCACACTGTCTTCCGATGTGCAAGCTGCCACTGATGGAGGGGGATGCGCTATATGCACACCACCTGGAGACATAAGTAACTGGCCCGTATTGCCTATGCGTAACTGCATAATCCGCAGGCACAGCCTGGACCAGCTCTTTCCTACACCCGGCGCATGCGCAGAGGCTCTTCAAAGATGCTGATTGCTGAAATCAGCGTCTGTACTCTGTGGCCACCCGCCCTCCTGGCCAAAACTATTTGCAACCTGCCTGGCAGTTGAGTTAGCTGCGTTGGCGGCACTGGCACTGAATCCGTTGACTATGACCTTGAGTGGCACTGTGCAATATATCTGTGCTATTGCCTTTTCATGGCAACTGCTCCTACTGCCTCCTGTCCTACTCTCTGTTCTCCACAGGGCAGGCTCAGGCTGCCAGGCAGACACCACACCAGGCTGGCTGTCCTAATCCCAGTGTCCTCCTGAGCTCTGACTGAGTGAGGCTGACTCTGCACCAAGGAGCCCTCCAGTGTCATGTCCTGTAGCTGCTGCATTGAGTGAGTCGTTACTGGCCCTGCCTGGGCTCTGAGCCCTCCACTATGAGCATGTAATCCCCCATGGCATCGATCGAAGCATGAAGGCCCTGGCATCAAGCATGAAGACCCTGGCATCGAGCATGAAGGCCTTGGCATCGAGCATGAAGCCCTTAGCAATTAACAAGCAGGTAAGTGGCATTTATGTGGAATATGTAATAGCCATGATAGTGTGTGGTATAATATGTAATGGACATTGTGGTGTGTTCCATAATGTGTAATGGGCATTACAGCATGTGGCATAATAAGTAATGAGAATTACAGTATATGGCATAATGTGTAATGGGCATCAAGGTGTGTGACATAATGTGTAAGAGGCATCAAGGTGTGTCGCACAATGTGTATTGGGCATTATAATGTGTAATGGAGCTCACAGTGTGTCACATAGGGCCTTATTTTGGTTCATTCTTTCTGACAAAATCCTTCTTAGATGGACAAAACCATGTGCACTGCAGGGGGGGGGCAGATGTAACATGTGCAGAGAGAATTAGATTTGGGTGAGTAATTTTGTTTCTGTGCAGGGTAAATACTGACTGCTTTATTTTTACACTGCAATATAGATCTCACTTTGAAGTAAAACCCCACCCAAATCTAATTCTCTCTACACATGTTACATCTGCCCCACCTGCAGTGCACATGGTTTTGCCCATCTAAGAAGGATTTTGTCAGAAAGAATGAACCAAAATAAGGCCCATAATGTGTAATGGGTATCACGATGTGAGGCGTAATGGGCATTAGTGTGTGACGTCACATATAATAGGCATCAGAGTGTGTGGCATAACATGCAATGGGCATCACGATGTGTGGCATAATGTGTAATGGGCATCGTGGTGTGGCATAACATGTAATGGGCATCACGGTGTGAGGCATAACATGTTATGGGCATCACAGTGTGAGGTGTAACTTTGTAATGGGCATAATGGTGTGTGGCATAACGGTGTGTGGCGTAACGTGTAAGGGAACTACAATGTGTGATGTTACATGTGCAAAATCAAGACTACAATCGAAGCAAAGGTTAAAAAAAACATGATAAGGCAGGACTGGAGACGGGCCAGTGGATGGGCTGGGGGCACAACCCTAATCATCAGCCATCAGATCAGCTAGTACTTTGCAAAGACTCATCTGTATCATCCTGAGTATCATCGGCTAGTCGAGTCTGCCAGGCATTACAGACCCCAGTGCTTCAGTCACACAGTGTTATCAACCCTTTTACTTCTGTGTACCCTGTGGTAACCTAGCTACAGCTCCAATCCCACTTGCTGCATGGTCAATCTCTAGTGTGCCATCTTCTAGTGAAGCTCATTAAAGACTTATTAGAATTGTACTCTCAGTCCTGCTCCATATTATCTTTAAGAAAAATTAGCATTTCTGAATATAACTAATAATAATAATAATAATAATAATAATAATAATAATATAAATATAACTGAATTGATGTCCTTTGATTAGCTGGTCATGTGACCTCAGCTGTAGCCTCTTCTAATCAGACCTGGTATATATCTTCACTTATAAGGCAGTCCTCTGCCTGGGCAGTTCTCTAAGTTAGAAATATACTAAGTGATAAATTACAAAGTGATATTACTTTTAAAGAACAGTTTAAAAAACAGTTGAAAAACATTGAACAACATCAAGCAAGGTAAATACAATATACATTATTACATCATGCTCACCAAACTGCTACTTCTCATTTCATTACATGGAATTTTCACCAAACTTCACTCATCCTGTAATCTCCCTGACACCCACCACTCTGTGCACATTGCCTCTTCTATTATTCACTCCCCACTTCTAAACACTCATGAGCTCTTTACTTACTTCTCTTTCACATCGCACTTTTAAAACGGTATATTGCCGTTTTTTTCCCTTTTTAAAACGTTTAAGGGTGCACTGTGAATGCACCACAGGCAATTTACCGTTTTAAATTAACTGGCATTTCGAACCGTGTAAAAAGCAGAGTCCTACACGGTTCCTTGCCGTTTTTTGTGCAATGTGAATGTGTACAGTTTGTCTGAAACGGTATTTCAGGCAAACAACACAAGCACAAGCACAATTTGTGGCGCCCCCTCCCCTCCTATATGTCACACAGGACACACAATCCCACTGCTATACAATAGGTGCGCGCCAGTGGTGTCCAGGTGTGCACCACTGGCGCAGCACCTCTACGGGACACCCCCGTGACCAGCTTCTGTCCCCCCAGTCGTTGTCCCCCCCCCCTGTACCTGTGCTCCGGCGATCGGTGATCGGCGAGCGGAGGGGAGCTGATGGAGGAGGATGCTGAGGCGAGCACTGGGGACAGGGTGACAACCGGCCGGAGGAAGAAGGCAGGCTGCTGAGGGGAGCACCAAGCCAGTTGCCGGAGACGCAGCGATACCCGGCCAGAGGAAGAAGGTGAGCGCCAAGCCAGGCGCCGGGGAAGCAGCAGCACCCGGCAAGAGGAAGGAGGAAGGCTGCTGAGGCGAGTGCCCCCCCACCCGCCCCGCTGGCCGTATAGTGCGCTCTGCGTTGCCGGGGGTTGTGCGGCCAGTGACAGCCGTGATACCGGCTGGAAGGACGTGACCGGTTTCTGGGTCAGGATGGCAGAGTCCCTGCATCCTGGCCAGAAGCTCAGCTATGCCGCCGGCCACTACCTGAATGACCTGTGCGCCTCCATGTGGTTCACCTACTTCTTGCTGTACTTCCACTCCGTGCTGGGGTTCAACTCGTTTTATGCCGGCGTCTTGCTGATGGTGGGACAGGTGGCTGACGGGCTTTGCACCCCGCTTGTAGGCTACGAGTCGGACCGGCACACTAGCGGAATGCGCTACGGTCGGAGGAAGATCTGGCACCTGATCGGTAGGTCTGGCACCTGGTTTTAACGATGGGTACAGGGAAGTGAATCGGCTCGAGTCTGTATAATGCTATAGGTGTTCCTTTACCCTGGCGGCCTCTGTTCACTTTCGTTGTCCCTGCTTGATCTTTCTTTTCTTTTATTTACCATAAACTGCTGCAACAGTTTTTGTAAAACATAAATGCAAACTAAAATAATTGCTCTGTGGAAATAATAATGCATTCTTCTGTTACTGTATTGCCGCTTGGTTTGGTGGACCAGACCAGTATGATTATTTTATTTATTTGTTATACCTGCTTGTAGCTTAACATTGCGATAGATATACAGTGATCCCCCCCCCCCTACACAACCCACAGTGGCTCTCACATAGCACTTGAAACGTGTTCTGGATGAAACGTTTCAAGTGCTATGTGAATGACACTTAACCGGTATTTAAAACGGTAATCTGGGTCACTGTTAAGGCTCTGACCCGTTTTAATTACCGTTTTAAAATACCGGTTTTTAAACCGTGTCTGCGATGTGAAAGGGGTATACTTGTACTTTCACATCCACATCCCACCAACAATACAAAAAAACACAAACATCCACCTTTATCTATCTCTCCTTTCTAATCTTATTAGCTGGTGACATATCACCAAACCCAGGCCCAAACCACCTGTCCCACTCAGAGTTTACTGGTTGTATGCCTAGAAATTCGGCTAACCTCATAAATATCACATGCCTCCCACCACACTCCAAACAACTTAAATGTGCCCTATTGAATGCACGTTCTGTTTGCAATAAATTAACATCCATCCATGACCTCTTTATCTCTCACAAATTCAACCTGCTGGCAGTTACAGAAACCTGGCTCACACAATCAGGCACGGCCTCGCCTGCAGCACTGTCACATGGTGGTTTCCACTTCACTCACACCTCCAGGCCTGGTAACTGTAAAGGAGGTGGGGTTGGTATATTACTGTCACAAGACTTCACATACTCAGTTCTACCACCTGTTCCTTCACTCACATTTACATCATTTGGAGTTCACTCTATTAGGGTTTTTTCCCCTTTCTCTCTGCGTGTTGCTGCTATCTATCGCCCACCTGGGCTTCCCAAAACTAAATTTCTAGAAGATTTCTCTGCCTGGCTCCCCCATTTCTTATCCTCTGACATCTCCACTGTCATCCTGGGTGACTTCAATATTGCTATTGACAGTCCACCATCTTTGCATGCTTCCAAACTTCTCTCTCTAACCACCTCTCTCGGCCTCTCCTAGTGGTCTGACTCCTCTACTCATGAGGAAGGCCACTGCCTTGACCTTGTTTTCACCAGGCTGTGCTCAGTCTCTCTTTTTACTAACACTCCCTTCCCTCTCTCTGATCACAATCTCATTACCCTCTCACTCTCCTCCATTACCCCAAGCTCACTGACACTGAAATCATGCAAGCCTACTATATCTGCTCCCATGCCTCTCCAAGCTACTGGAGAGAATTGTCTACTCTCGCCTCTCAAACTTTCTTAACTCTAACCCCCTATTAGACCCACTTCAGTCAGGCTTTCGCTCTCAACACTCCACTGAGACAGCACTGACTAAAGTGGTGAATGATCTGGTAATAGCTAAGTCTAAAGGCCATTACTCACTACTTATTCTTCTTGATATTTCTGCTGCATTTAACACCGTCGATCACTCTCTTCTCTTACAAACACTAAACTCCCTAGGTCTTAATGATACAGCCCTTTCCTGGTTCACATCTTACCTATCTTTATCGCTCTTTCAGTGTTCGCTTCTCTAACTCTACTTCCTCTTCATTACCTCTGTCAGTCGGAGTTCCGCAAGGTTCAGTCTTAGGTCCTCTGCTTTTCTCAATCTATACCTCCTCTCTTAGCAAACTAATCAGCTCTTTCGGATTTCAGTATCACTTGTATGCTGATGATACTCAAATCTATCTATCAACCCCAGAAATGTCACCAGTGGTTTTGGGTCGAGTCTCTGATTGTCTCTCTGCCATCTCATCTTGGATGTCTTGTCGCCAACTCAAACTCAATATTTCCAAAATGGAATTACTTATATTCCCGCCAACTAAGAACAGTTACCATCCTGACATCTCCATCGCTGTTGACAACTCTATAATCTACCCTACCCCACAAGCTCGTTGCTTAGGGGTCATCCTCGACTCTGAACTGTCCTTTGTTCCCCACATTCAATCTGTCTCCAAATCATGTTACATGCATCTAAAAAACATATCCAAAATATGACCCTATCTCACACAAGACACTACCAAATCTCTTATCCATGCACTCATTATATCCCGCATTGATTATTGCAATAGTCTCCTAACTGGTCTTCCCAAGAACAGACTCTCACCACTGCAATCAATTTTAAATGCTGCTGCTAGGCTGATCTTCCTTGCAAGACGCTCATCGTCTGCTGATCCGCTCTGCCAGTCCCTCCATTGGTTGCCTATATATTACCGTATTCAATATAAAACACTTCTACTTGCATATAAAGCTATTAACCATACTACCAGCATATATCTCTGCACTTATCACAAAATATCTCCCATCTCGACCACTATGCTCTACACAAGATCTGCGGCCTTATTCTAGTTCACTCTTTCTGACAATATCCTTCTTAGATGGACAAAACCATGTGCACTGCAGGGGGGCAGATGTAAAATGTGCAAAGATAATTAGATTTGGGTGAGTTATTTTGTTTCTGTGCAGGGTAAATACTGGCTGCTTTATTTTTACCTTGCAATATAGATCTCACTTTGAAGTAAAACCCCACCCAAATCTAATTCTCTCTGCACAAGTAACATCTGCCCCACCTGCAGTGCACATGATTTTGTCCATCTAAGAAGGAATTTGTCAGAAAGAGTGAACTAGAATAAGGCCCTAAGTACCAGAATTTTTGGCACTGGGTACACTGGGATGTCAATATGTTCATATGTTTGCAGGACCCCCATAGGGAACCTAGACAACTAGACTGGAGCTGGTTGCAAGTGTGTAGGATGCTAGCAGGAGCTGAAAGTGGTAGTAATGCTGAGGACACAGTACAAATGATTGTTTAATGATGTCATCGGATCCCCACTCTTTACATGCATTTGAGCTGCATGTACAGATGACAGGGGACAACATGTGGGCATGGGTGGATTTAGGGGTGAGGGCGCCCGTAGGCGCAAAAATTATGTCCGCCCCCCTGCCTAATTGAAAATTTGTATTGATTAGTTATAAGCCCTCATTTGATGATTTGCTAAGTAGGACAACTTACAGGAGCAGTATCTGCATGTCCTATCTATTTACACTCTATTCAAGATGGAACCTGGTGCAGTACAGCGGAAACATTTTGCAGTTACTGGTACATTTCGGGCTGACAGTACTATCACATGCATCCAAGTGCCGCCCCCAAACATGTGCTCACGTGCCTAATGGGAAATTTGGCACTACATGCGGTAGCATGCAATGTTAACAATATTGATCATACACACTATGCGATATTACAAACGATATCATTCAGAAGGGCCAAATGAGGGCTTGAGGGCTGTACTTACTGATACATTTTTTGTAAGGGTAGACATTGTGTTTTTAAACATTGAGTGAAATGAAGATACCATATACCATATTTTGGATACCATATTTCAGACTCTAGTATCGTGGCAACTAGCCTGCATCACTTGCTGCGATTTGTATGAGTCTGTTTCTTGATCTCTTTAAGTTTTAAAGGTTCCCATACACGGTGCGATCATTGCATGCGTTTTGAAAATGATCGCATTGCGATTTGCATGCAATGCGATCCGAAGCTAGTTAAAAAAGTATGTGCTGTGCAGCACATACTTTTTGAACTGTGCAATGGGATGTGCGTGGGCATCACAACCGCAAAACTCACCATGTATGGGCACCTTAAGTTTTAATCAGGTACAGCAGCAGTTCTTAAACTGTGGTTCCTGACCCCAAAGTGGGTCCCAAACTTCTCAGCATGGGGTCATGACTCCATGTTGCTGACCATCAGGCTGAGTCTTCTGAAAAGTCTGCTGAATTGTCTGTTATTTTAGACTCCTCCCATCATTTTGTGCCTCCACAATGCTGCCATGTATATGCTGTCTACTGACTACACATGTGATGTCATGGCTTTCTGCAGTAACTTGCTGGGGTCCTATCATTAGAGCAAAATAGTTTGAGGACCTCTGATGTACAGTATCTCCACTTTATATGACATATTTATGTTTATGTTTGTGTCACTCCCATTTTACTATTTTATCTCTCAAGTTATCCTGTAACAAATTTGAATACAAACCAATAAAAAAATACACTTTAATTGTTATAACATATAATCTAGCGCAACCAAAATAACATATTTACCTTTTCTTGGTGCATTTCATAATTTTTTTGGGTACCTTATTATTGTAATTCCTAATGAAAGTTGTATGTTTCTGATGCAACAGCTGGTTGGCCCCTTTGGTATTAGTAGAGTACTAAAAAAGTCTTAATCACCTAACCAAGGTAGCTACCACCCCCCTCCCCTTTAGAAACAGTTAGGATTTTCCATTTCCTAATTGATTAGTACAATTGGAGCAGAAAGAGGAAGGTAAACAGTACAGGTACAGATTATATAAAATATTTTCCATTCCCTCAAGATATATAGCCCTTACTACATTCAGATGGTGAAGAAGAGGTACTGTAAAGAAACTCAATCTTGTTGTCTGTTCCTGTAATCCACCAGACACAAACTTTAGAACAGAAATTGATACATTCAATTTGTCCTAAACACAATCAGCAAAACTTTGAAAGAGGGTATCTTCAGTATCAACATGACCCATTCCATGAGGGACACAATGCTCTGTTTCTGGACCTCCGTCTTAATGTATGTTTTCTATCACCTGTGTTAATCAGGTTCATTGATGAGAAAGGTGTTTCACCACAGGTGATGTCAATAATAAATTAAGAGGAAAGTCCAGGAACAGAGCATTGTGTTCCTCCTGGAGAGGGTCATGTTGGGATGTATAAAACAATATTTGTGATTTATGGTTAAGTTATACCTTGTTCTGCTGCTACTTAGAACATCTTTTTTTTTTTTTACTGTATATTAGGCATACCTCCCAACATGACCCTCTCCAGGAATGACACAGTGCTCTATCCCTGGACTTCCATCTTAATTTAAAATTAGCATCACCTGTGGTGAAACACATTTGTCATCAATTAACCCAGGGATTCCCAAACTGTGTGCTGTGGCACCCAGGGGTGCCTTGGGACACCTGCATGGGTGCCCTAGGTTGTTGGTGAAGGACCAATTCAAATTATTTATGGTCTATGTAATTGACAATACCAGGGGATCCAATCATAAAATATGCGGACAAACAGAAGCGAATCCTAACTAACCCTAAGGGTGACATTTAAAAAAATGTACTCATTTTAATTTTTTTTATTTATTTTTTAATTTTTCAATAAGAATCTTTTGGCCAAAGGGTACCAGGAATAAAATTCTGATACTCTAGGGTGCCTTGATTTAAAAATGTTTGGGAGACCCTGAATTAACCCCTTTAGAACAAGTGATGGCAATCATACATTTAGAAGCAAGTACAGAAACAGAGCATTGTGTCCATCCTGGAATGGGTCATGTTGGGAGGTAGGTCTATTATATTAGGGGTATGGCTATATGGAGGTAGAGACAGCAGTCTCAAATGATACCCCGTTCTCACTGCAGCCAAATTCCCGGATCTAGCATATAGACCCGGGAATTTTCCTTTTAACACAGGATTTTTGGCAGCGTGAACGGGTCGCATATCCGGATTTCATACACGGGTAAAACCCTTCTTTTTACCCGCGTCTGAGATCCGGATATGCAGACACGGGTTGACCTGTTCACACTGCCGAAAAACCCGTGTTTAAAGGCAAATTCCCGGGTAGAACTTCATCACCCGGGAATTTGCCTTGCAGTGAGAACGGGGGTCCAGCGCATCAGTCCCCGGCATTTTAATGCCGGTAAAAGCCATGTCTTTCTCACTCGCAGTGAGAACACGGCATAAGAGTCTGGGACAGGTAATTGAAATGTGTAAAATCAGCCAGTTTTCTTCATGCGAATGTCTAAATTAATGGTATTTCATTGATTCAAGTATGCAATATTTGTTTTTCAAACTGTATATCGTTAATATACATACATTTATGACAGGTTTAATTTTAATTCACAATTATCAGAATAAAGGGACGAACACCTGAATTCCGTCTGTTTGTTTTCTCTTTGCTAGAAGAGAGCATACAGTTCCCCTATACTTTTACATTTCATAAACACTATTGTATATATATTGCGAGAAGCCTTGTAACTATGGGAGTTTGATTACAGACAGGATCAGTCAGGCTGAACAGGTTGCAACAATCTACAACTAATTGCCCACTGAGTGTCTGAATGTTTTAATTTAATACAGCTGTGGTCGATGACAGCATTGTACTGTTGTGAGATTGATTGGGAAAGTTAATAACGACTTGATGTCTCTGTCTCTAGGTTAATCCAGTTCATCTCTCAATTATATAATCAATTGAGTTTGCCAGAATGGAAAGCAAAGTATAGATACTGCAAAACAATAATATATTGAAACACTTGAGAAGTGTACTGTAGATTAATGGCTCGGTTATGTTTATATACCAGAAGCCTACACAGTACTACATTTTTCTTGCAGTGTGTTTATAGAGAGCTAATGAATTTTTTTCATTTCATATATCCTGCTTTAAGAGTCATTTATTTAATTTATAATTCTTAGTCCAATATGAAATTGATATTTTTTCTTCAATATGGTCAACATTGTGGTTCATTTAATGTTTCCTGTTTAAAATAAAACCAAGTTGATGTGTGCTGTAATATAGAAATCCAAAATTAATTAATTATTTACACAATTTGAAACAACAGCGATAAAACAAACTGGGTAGAAACAAACTGACATAGAGGTAGGAGGGCCCTGCTCGCAAGCTTACTATATATATATATACTAGCTGACCCGCCCGGCGTTGCCCGAGAAAACCTTGGGGTTTTTTTATTTCCAAAATTGCTGAAAAATGTAATCTTACAGTATGCTGCGACAAAGACCTAAGATTGTAATTTGTTATAGATTCCACCATAATGTTAGAATGTGTTTGCATTGATACTCAATGATGGCAATGAAATCAGGTGTGGTGTTGTTGTTTGAAACACAATGCTCCTGAGTTGAAAACTTGTATGTGTTGATGAATTCCACATCCACTCCTGAGATTTAGCACCTACTGTATGACATATCCTCCAACATCTGAGGGTCAGAAATCGGGGTACTTATGTATTATCTGGACCCATTTTTTCATACCCCTACTATCCAACTACGCATGGAGTTGATTTTATATAGTGTGGCGAGCGCAGCGAGCGCAGCGAGCCCCGCGAGGGGACGCAGTCTCATAAGAAAAACGGGAGTCCAGATACTACATAAGTTCCGAAATCGGTACAAAATCAGAAAGGGACATGTCCACACCTCAATTTCTATACTTTCAATGGTACAGTTTCTAGGGTGTGTAATTACAGGCGCTGAGTGCGTGGGGTCCGGTGTGGGCGTTACTTACCGCGCCATAATTAATTAAAAATTCACTGCTCCCTGCCACTGCCACTCCCCTCACCGAACCTGCCTGCAGCAGTCTCTGAGGTCTGGGGATCTGTAAAGCACATGCACCGAGCATCTCTACCAAACAGTGGGGCAGCCCCTGAGTGTGGGAGCAGGTCCGTGGGCCTGGCCACATGATGTCATGACGCGACGCACACTATCCGCACCACTGTAATGCACCACTGGGAATGGGTGCAATGGGCCAAATTCTTCCTTACACCCGCCGGGCCAATCCACTGATTCAGCCATCACAATCATCAATGGATGCATTGATAAGGTTTGAAGTTTAAGAAGTTGAAGAATAAGACTGAGAAAAAGAATTGCCATGTTACAAAGTGTACAATTTACTCAATAAATCGTGAAAAAAATGTAAGTGTACATAGAAGTACAATCAAGAAATGAAAGTAGGATTACAAAATAAGTTCTGATTCAAACTGATAATTGTTTGGATGGGGTGGGTTGTGAAACAAATCTATAGGTGAGGGTATGGATATTGTGGGCATAATTGGTGTTTGTTACACCTACAGGGGGGCCTCCTGGCAATGTTTAAGTGTGTGTTTTGTGTATTGTACTGTTTTTGGGTGTGTGTTGTAGTGAATGTGGGTGTGTGTTGTACTGTGAGTGTTGTGTTGTGTGTATCTGGCGAATGTGTAAGTTTGTGATGTGTGCTACGTATATATGTGTGTGTAGTGTGCTTTGCGTATCCTGGCAATGTTTAAGTGTGTGTGTTCTGTGTGTTTGTTGTACTGTTTTTGGGTGTGTGTTGTAGTGTGTATGGATTTGTATTGTACTGCATGTGGTGTGTTGTGTGTGTGTGTATCTGTCCAATGTGTAAGTGTGTGAGGTGTGTGCGCGTATGTGGTGTACTGTGTGTGTGTGTGTGCGTGTACAATGTGTATGTGTGTGTGTTGTGTGGCCTATGTATATCCTCAATTATTTCCTAATTGTTTAAAGCCTTCACCATAATGTTAGAATGTGTCATTCATACTCAATGACAGCAATGAAATCAGGTGTGGAGTTGTTCCTTTGCAAACGGTTTCCCAGATCATCGATCTTTTCCCCAGAACATCAATGAAGGTAAATTAAAACTTGGTGTTTTTTAAATTTCTAAGTGAAATTTCCCAAAAACGGCTTCGAGGTGCACACCACCGGGTCCAGAGGTATCTTGTTGCTGAATTTGGTGTCTCTGAGTGCCACGGTGTGTCCGCAATGCGACGGACACGCACACACGCACACAGATTCTTCAACTTATTATATAGAAGATATATATATATATATATATATATATATATATATATATATATATATATATATATATATATATATATATATATATATATATATATATATATACTAGCTGACCCGCCCGGCGTTGCCCGAGAAAACCTTGGGGTTTTTTTATTTCCAAAATTGCTGAAAAATGTAATCTTACAGTATGCTGCGACAAAGACCTAAGATTGTAATTTGTTATAGATTCCACCATAATGTTAGAATGTGTTTGCATTGATACTCAATGATGGCAATGAAATCAGGTGTGGTGTTGTTGTTTGAAACACAATGCTCCTAAATTGAAAACTTGTATGTGTTGATGAATTCCACATCCACTCCTGAGATTTAGCACCTACTGTATGACATATCCTCCAACATCTGAGGGTCAGAAATCGGGGTACTTATGTATTATCTGGACCCATTTTTTCATACCCCTACTATCCAACTACGCATGGAGTTGATTTTATATAGTGTGGCGAGCGCAGCAAGCGCAGCGAGCCCCGCGAGGGGACGCGGTCTCATAAGAAAAACGGGAGTCCAGATACTACATAAGTTCCGAAATCGGTACAAAATCAGAAAGGGACATGTCCACACCTCAATTTCTATACTTTCAATGGTACAGTTTCTAGGGTGTGTAATTACAGGCGCTGAGTGCGTGGGGTCCGGTGTGGGCGTTACTTACCGCGCCATAATTAATTAAAAATTCACTGCTCCCTGCCACTGCCACTCCCCTCACCGAACCTGCCTGCAGCAGTCTCTGAGGTCTGGGGATCTGTAAAGCACATGCACCGAGCATCTCTACCAAACAGTGGGGCAGCCCCTGAGTGTGGGAGCAGGTCCGTGGGCCTGGCCACATGATGTCATGACGCGACGCACACTATCCGCACCACTGTAATGCACCACTGGGAATGGGTGCAATGGGCCAAATTCTTCCTTACACCCGCCGGGCCAATCCACTGATTCAGCCATCACAATCATCAATGGATGCATTGATAAGGTTTGAAGTTTAAGAAGTTGAAGAATAAGACTGAGAAAAAGAATTGCCATGTTACAAAGTGTACAATTTACTCAATAAATCGTGAAAAAAATGTAAGTGTACATAGAAGTACAATCAAGAAATGAAAGTAGGATTAAAAAATAAGTTCTGATTCAAACTGATAATTGTTTGGATGGGGTGGGTTGTGAAACAAATCTATAGGTGAGGGTATGGATATTGTGGGCATAATTGGTGTTTGTTACACCTACAGGGGGGCCTCAATTGATGGGATTTTCACTACAGTGTCACGGTCACAGTGTCACCATAGGGGGATTCCCAATTGGGGTCCAGGTGGTCTTTTAGAGACCCTTTACAATCCTGTAGGTCTCTTCTCCTTGAGCTTACAGTCTCCCTTAATGATAGTCAATCACTGAGGGAGACCGTAGGCTCCAGGAG